>NC_052156.1:101344949-101686589 GCF_902713615.1 Scyliorhinus canicula | reverse complement strand
GGAGAGTGCGATCCTCCACCGAAGGATTTTATCGTTTTTTATTTTGCCCCTTTGCATGTTGTCAAACATAAAGGCAACCGATCGTTTGGTCGGTGATGAGGGTGAACCTCCTACCTGCGAGGTAGTGCCTCAGTGACGAACAGCCTCCACGATGGCTTGTGCTCCTTCTCGACTGAGGAGTGTCGGAGTCTGAAGCGGATAGGGTACGGAGAAAAATGCAACGGGCCTCCCTGCCTGATTTAAAGTGGCTGCTAGAGCTCCTATGAGGCGCGTCTGAAAGGGAGTGGATTAATCCACCCGCATGGCTGCTTTGGCAATGTCGTCCCTGATGCAGCTGAAGGCCTGGTGCGCCTCAGCAGACAGGGGAAATAGTGTGGCCTTAAAGAGTGGGCGGGCTTTGTCTGCATATTGAGGGACCCACTGGGCGTAGTATGAAAAGAACCCCAAGCACTGTTTGAGTGCCTTGTGGCAATGAGGAGGGGGAGTTCTAAGAGGGGGCGCATACGGTCCGGGTCTGCGCCCAGGACTCCGTTCTCCACGACGTAGCCGAGGATGGCCGGTCTGTTTGTGCGGAAAACGCATTTCTCCTTGTTATAAGTGAGGTTTAATTCGTGCCGTTTGGAGAAAACGGTGGAGGTTGGCGTCGTGGTCCTGCTGGTTATAGCCGCAGATGGTAACATGTCCAGATACGGAAACGTGACCCCCCAGCCCATACTGGTCTACCATTCGGTCCATTGCTCGTTGGAATACTGAAACCCCCGTTAGTGACGCCGAAGGGAAACTGGAGGAAATGAAAAGAGGCGGCCATGGGCCTCGAACCGCCGTGTGTGGCGGTCCCTCGGGCGCGATTGGGAGCTGGTGGTAGGCAGACTTCAGATCCACCGTGGAAAATAGCCGACATTGGGCGATCTGGTTAACCAGTATGCCATTCTGGGGATGGGAAAACGCGTTCTAGGAGCGTAAGCGATTTATGGTCTGACTATAGTCGCACGACCATGCCAAAATTTTTCCACGGTCTTGACGACCAACCACCTGAGCTCTCCAGGGACTATTACTGGCCTCTATGATCCCCTCACTGAGCAGCCGTCGGACTACCGATCGGATAAAGACCCTGTCCTGTAGGCTGTATCGCCCTGCTGCGAAGTTAGCTACTGGTTTGCAATCTGGGAGTGAGATTGGCGAAGAGAGGGAGGGGGGGGGGGGGGGGGGGGGGGGGGGGGGGGTGGGGGGGGGGGGGGGGGGGGGGGGGGGGGGCGATGCGCAGCGTGGGCTAGGCTGCAGATAGTGAGTGGGGGCAGGGGCCCGCCGAAGCTGAGGGTGAGGCTCTTGAGGTTGCACTGGAAATCCAGGCCTAATAAGAGTGGCGCGCAGAGGTCGGGCGGGACATAAAGTTTAAATTTTGAATAACTGGCGCCTCGAATTGTGAGCGTAGCAACGGTGCGTCCTTGGACTTGGACTGGGTGGGAGCCCGAAGCGAGGGCGATAGTTTGGCTCACAGAAAAAATAGGAAGTGAACAGCGTCTTACCAGCTCTGGGTGTATGAAGCTCTCGTGCTCCCGGAGTCAAAGAGGCATGGCGTGCTGTACCCGTTGATCTGGACCTCCGCCATCGAACTTCGTAGGTGCTTGGGGCGGGATTGATCCAGGGTGACCGCGTTGAGTTGCACACCGCGTGGTGGGTGCCCGGGGAAGTCGTAGTCTTCCGAGTGGGCGTCCAGTTAGTAGATGCCGGTACGTTCTGGCGAGCTTGATGCAGGATTGCTGCGCTGAGTTGTGGGCCGTGTGATGAGTGCCCAGGGAAGTCGTAGTCTTCTGATGAGCTATCTGAGCATGGAGATGCAGATGGGGCCCGTGGATCGCACGTGGTGAGCGGCGAGGAAGATGGCGTCCAAGATGGCGGCCCCCATGAGTCGCACGTGGCCGGCCGCATGGTGGGGGTTTGCCAAGATGGCGCCCCCCATGGATTGCACGTGGCGGGAGGGGGCAGAGTCGGGCGTAGGCCGCAGCGTTTCGGGCCCCGCGGGCCCGCTGGTGTGGGGAGCGATTTGTTCTCTCTACTGGGGAGTTAGAAACTGGGGCCCTTTTCGCGAGGCACATTCTGACATAGTGGCCTTTCTTCCCGCAGCTGCTGCAGGTCGCGGATCGGGCTGGGCAGTGCTGCCGCGGGTGCTGGTTTTGGCCACAGAAATGGCAGGCTGGGGCAGCTGAGTAGCTGGCTGGAGCAGCAGAGTAACTGGCTTTGGTAGCGCGGTAGCAGGGGGGCCGTGTGGCACAGGCCTGGGGTTGTTGGTCGGGGGCCCACGATGAGGTCGCGGGGTCCGTGGGAAATGTGGTGAGGCTGCGGACGGAGACTTCCATAGTGGTAGCAGCCTCCACAGTAGTATCTAGGTCCTGGGCCGCCTTTTCTAGCAGTCTTTGGCGCATATAGTTCGATCTAAGGCCCGCTACGAAAACATCCCGCACAGCAAGCTCCCTATGTTCAGCCGCGGTAATGGCTTGATAATTACAGTCATTAGAGAGATTGTTCAGTTCACGTACAAATTCGGCTAGCGTTTCTGTAGGCCGCTGACGGCGAGTCGTAAACACGTGGCATGCATAAACCTCGTTAATGGGCCTAACGTACATTTTTTCCAATATCGCCAGGTGTAAGAACCGGCCGGATTTAGCTGTGGTGGAGATTCTGTGGCTTACCCTCGCGTGCAGTAGGCTGAGTTTTTGTTCCTCCGTTGTTCCAGCGGTGCTGGCTTCTGCCAGGTAGGCCTTAAAACATCTCAGCCAGTGGGAAAAAATTTCTTTAGCCTCTGCATCCTGTGGGTCGAGTTCTAGGCGTCCTTGCTTGAGGGCTGCTTCCATGATTTACTTCGACTGTTTCGTAAGTATATTAAATTGATGGAACCATCAATTCTACGGACACGTGCTTGTAGGATTAGAATAGCGGTTTTAATATACTGACAACAGAGCCAGCCTGTTAGCCGTTGAACTTTCGATGAACTGGCTGGCTGGCCCTGTGGCACGGATCTTTATACAGCAGCTCCAGGGGAGGAGTTCTGGGCAGAGCCAAGGGGGAGCCCAGCACAAACTCTCGAGTACTCCCAGAGCTACCCCCCTGGTGGTCAGGTAGTGCAACTGCACTTACAATATCGGTACATATATATAATGGGAACAGAGTGACATTGGTAACTTATAACACCGTGTGAATCTCATTCACCACAGACACTCTGCCTCATTATCGGAGAATCGTGCCCACTGGCTCAACGTGAAGCTCCTGTGGAGGTACTTTTACCCCTGGGGCCCCGATGCAGAGATGTGGGAAGTCGAGGACTCGGGCTCTGTTGTGGACACCCAGACATTGGAAGTTTCTGATAGTGAACCAGCCAAACAGCAACCACCAGTGGCACCCCCCCCCCCCCACCCACCCCCCCCCCCCCCCCCTCCGCTCTGCAGCAATCAGCAAGGAAACAATGTTCGCCATCCAGATATACACTTCCTGATCCAGCCCCCATGTACAACAGGCACAACCACGGGCAAAAAAGAGCAGGCGTCCACCTGCTCCACCTTCTTCAGACGGGTCTTCGGACTTTGGGTGGGGGGAGGAATCTTATAACCAGCGCAAGACCTATGGGGACAGACCAATGAGCCTGCCCGTGGGCCTGGTAGAATAAGAGCTTCCCGTCTGAGGAACGGGGGGCCATCAGCGGAGTAAATGGACTCTAGCATAAAAGCCGGCCCAGATGAGGGCTGAGCATGTGCAGTCCCGGCTGGGACCTGGAGTGTATCGTGTAAATTGTTCACTTGCAATATGACAACTTTCTTTACGCCTCTCGCTTGGACTCCTCTCTGGCCATTAAAAGATCAGACAGATGCAGCAACTCTCAGCTCTCACTGTGTCTGAATTTACTGCGAGAAATGAAGCAGGTCGAGCGTGAATTCAGACGGAGGCAGTCAGAGCAGAAGTTAAACCTGAGCTCAGACAGTAGTGGACGGCTCCCCCCCTCCCCCCAACCCAAAAAAGTGGTCCATCCTCATGTGCCTTTTAAACCAATAAGCATCAATCTTCTTTTCTCCTCTAGTTGTATGAGCCACACTCAGGACAGAACCATGTTATGAGGAGAGAAGCGAGCTATATTCCCTGCCATGTTTTCAAGTGGGTGAAAAAGAAGCAAGAGTCAAGTTGTAAGAAAACTGGCCGACTCTCATGGCGTGTGATCCAAACACCATCTCCAATCAATAACAGGAAGTTAGCATTCCTGCAATTCAGACTTCAAGATCAGCAAAGGTTAATGAACAGCAGATGCCTGCTGCTTGCTGCATTGATGCCTGAGATATGACTTAACATTCAGCATTGACTTCTCAATTCCCTGCTCCTTTTGAATAAACAGGGTTAGCATCGTACACGAGACGCAAAACATCGCAAACACCGAGGCAACATTTGGACATAATATTCCCAGGGAAAATTGGAAAAATGCTAATTTGCAGCTGCGTAAGAGAATGATGATGAAGGCTTATTAACCTGATAAAATCTAGCCCAAGTACTTTGAGGAACTGCAAAGCACCACAGGAGAGGTATCAAAACTGGAACTAGTCAATATTTGCTTGTGGAAACAGTTAACGCAAAGTTGGAAAGTTAAAGAAGTTTGCCCAGTTTTCATATGTTGGTGATGTGAAATACAATTGAATCAAGTCATGCTCATTCTGATTTGACGTGAATTTCTGTCTCAGTTTCAAATTTCGAACAAAGGGACCGTGCGTGTTTTGAGAATGCTCAAATCCCCTGGATGACAGTCTTGCTGGGGCTGTCCACACAACCCCATCTGGAGAGTCAGTGTGCAGTGGACTGGCAGAGTTTGTGCAGTCTGGACCTGGAGTCAGGATCTGAGCCTTTTGATACTGGAGTGAGGCAGAGTGAGTCTCACTCCACTCCAGAGTCACTTTGGGCCTTGATGCCTGATTTATACTAGGTTTAACTTCACACCCTTGCTGATCTTATACAAGCCAGTATTCCATTGGAACCCCATTGGTGCTCCGAGGAGGGGAGAGCACGGAATGTTCAGGAGGCTGTTGGAGGGCGACATTCCAACCATTTGTCCAGGGATTCTGCAAGTGGCCTCCTGCAGTACCTCAGGAGACCAGCGATGGTGCCACAAACACCGATACGCGCACAGCGTTAATGCAACCAAACAGTACCCATACCATTTTCAATAATATTACACACACACACATTACGGGCAGCACGGTAGCACAAGTGGCTAGCACTGTAGCTTCACAGCTCCAGGGTCCCAGGTTCGATTTCCTGCTGGGTCACTGTCTGTGTGGAGTCTGCACGTTCTCCCTGTGTCTGCGTGGGTTTCCTCCGGGTGCTTCGGTTTCCTCCTACAGCCCAAAGACATGCAGGTTAGGTGGATTGGCCATGATAAATTGCCCTGAGTGTCCAGAAATGTTAGATGGGGTTATTGGGTTACGGGGATAGGGTGGGAGTGAGGGCTTAAGTGGGTCGGTGCAGACTCGATGGGCTGAATGGCCTCCTTCTGCACAAGCCTATCCATCCATGCACAATCATCTGATCTGTTGGGACGATAAACACCAGTTAAAAACCCAGGCCAATTTCGAACAAAATCTGAGAAATCCATCTCCAAACCTTTTTCCCCATTGACTGAAACGAGTGCAGGGGTTCACTTTGGCCCCAGTTGCAATGAGCTTTACATGTAGAAGCACTGGTACTTTGTTTCAAATTCGGTATTTGCTTGAGTTATTAGATTGTACTAAACGTAGTTAAGGAGTCAGGTCCAGCAGAGCTTTGGAATAGTTGCTGGCACATCTCATTCTGAGGATGGACTTGAAGCCTGTATCTAATCTCTGTCATAGCTCAGGATTATCTTTACATCAAGGTTTATATGGAACTCAGGCCATAAAACAATGGCTCAGATATTCCTGCCAGTGTCGGGGCTGCTGTGTAAAATGCTAAGAAGGACAGAAACTGCACATTTAGAATTCCTACCATGCAGAATGAGGCCATTCGGCCCAATGTATCTGCACCGATCCTCTGAAAGAGCAATCTACCTCGGCCTAATCTCTTGCTCTATCCTCATAACCCCAGCTAACCTGTACATCTCTGGACACTAAGGGGCAATTTATCATGGCTAATCCACCTAACCTGCACATATTTGGACTGGGGGAGGAAACCGGAGTACCCGGAGGAAACCCACGCACATACCGGGAGAACGTGCAGACTCCACACAGACAGTCACTTCAGGCTGTAATTGAACCCAGGTCCCTGGCGCTGGGAGGCAGCAGTGATAACCGCTGTGCCACCGTGCCGCCCACTTACCTGCACACATTTCTCAAAATCAAATTTATAATCCTGGATCCTGCAGAAATCCCTCAGAACAGGAATCCAGTGAGAGACCAGCAAAGAAGATCAGCACAGATGGAAAACCTTTCCACAACATCAGCTCCGTATTCATAAGAACATAAGAACTAGGAGCAGGAGTAGGCCATCTGGCCCCTCGAGCCTGCTCCACCATTCAATGAGATCATGGCTGATCTTTTGTGGACTCAGCTCCACTTTCCGGCCCGAACACCATAACCCTTAATCCCTTAATTCTTCAAAAAACTATCTATCTTTACCTTAAAAACATTTAATGAAGGAGCCTCAACTGCTTCACTGGGCAAGGAATTCAATAGATTCACAACCCTTTGGGTGAAGAAGTTCCTCCTAAACTCAGTCATAAATCTACTTCCCCGTATTTTGAGGCTATGCCCCCTAGTTCTGCTTTCACCTGCCAGTGGAAACAACCTGCCCGCATCTATCCTATCTATTCCCTTCATAATTTTATATGTTTCTATAAGATCACCCCTCATCCTTCTAAATTCCAACGAGTACAGTCCCAGTCTACTCAACCTCTCCTCATAATCCAACCCCTTCAGCTCTGGGATTAACCTAGTGAATCTCCTCTGCACACCCTCCAGCGCCAGTACGTCCTTTCTCAAGTAAGGAGACCAAAACTGAACACAATACTCGAGGTGTGGCCTCACTAACACCTTATACAATTGCAGCATAACCCCCCTAGTCTTAAACTCCATCCCTCTAGCAATGAAGGACAAAATTCCATTTGCCTTCTTAATCACCTGTTGCACCTGTAAACCAACTTTTTGCGACTCATGCACTAGCACACCCAGGTCTCTCTGAACTGCAGCATGCTTTAATAATTTATCATTTAAATAATAATCCCGTTTGCTGTTATTCCTACCAAAATGGATAACCTCACATTTGTCAACATTGTATTCCATCTGCCAGACCCGAGCCCATTCACTTACCTATCCAAATCCCTCTGCAGACTTCTAGTATCCTCTGCACTTTTCGCTTTAACACTCATCTTAGAGTCATCTGCAAACTTGGACACATTGCCCTTGGTCCCTAACTCCAAATCATCTATGTAAATTGTGAACAATTGTGGGCCCAACACTGATTCCTGAGGGACACCACTAGCTACTGATTGCCAACCAGAGAAACACCCATTAATCCCCACTCTTTGCTTTCTATTAATTAACCAATCCTCTACCCATGCTACTACTTTACCCTTAATGCCATGCATCTTTATCTTATGCAGCAACCTTTTGTGTGGCACCTTGCCAAATGCTTTCTGGAAATCCAGATATACCACATCCATTGGCTCCCCGTTATACACTGCACTGGTAATGTCCTCAAAAAATTCCACTAAATTAGTTAAGAACGACCTGCCCTTTACGAACCCATGCTGCGTCTGCCCAATGGGATCATTTCTATCCAGATGTCTCGCTATTTCTTCCTTTTTTTTTTTTTTTTTTTTTTTTTTTTTTTAAATTTAGATTACCCAATTATTTTTTCCAATTAAGGGGCAATTTAGCGTGGCCAATCCACCTACTCTGCACATTTTTGGGTTGTGGGGGCGAAACCCACGCAGACACGGGGAGAATGTGCAAACTCCACACAGACAGTGACCCAGGGCCGGGATTCGAACCTGGGACCTCAGCGCCGTGAGGCGGTTGTGCTAACCACTAGGCCACCGTCGCTATTTCTTCCTTGATCATAGATTCCAGCATCTTCTCTACTACCAAAGTTTAGCTCACTGGCCTACAATTACCCGCTCTCTGCCTGCCTCCTTTTTTAAACAGTGGTTTCACGTTTGCTAATTTCCAATCCACCGGGACCACCTCAGAGTCTAGTGAATTTTGGTAAATTATCACTAGTGCATTTGCAATTTCCCTAGCCATCTCTTTTAGCACTCTGGGATGCATTCCATCAGGGCCGGGAGACTTGTCTACCTTTAGCCCTATTAGCTTGACCATAGCTATCTCCTTAGTGATAACAATCCTCTCAAGGTCCTCACCTGTCATAGCCACATTTCTATCAGTCACTGGCATGTTATTTGTGTCTTCCACTGTGAAGACCGACCCAAAAAACCCGTTCTGTTCCTCAGCCATTTCCTCATCTCCCATTATTAAAACATCCTTCTCATCCTCTAAAGGACCAATATTTACCTTATGCCACTCTTTTTTGTTTTATATATTTGTAGAAACTTTTACTATCTGTTTTTATATTCTGAGCAAGTTTACTCTCATAATCTATTTTACTCTTCTTTATAACTTTTTTAGTAGCTTTCTGTTGCCCCCTAAAGATTTCCCAGTCCTCCAGTCTCCCACGAGTCTTTGCAAGTTTGCATGCTTTTTCCTTCAATTTGATACTCTCCTTTATTTCCTTAGATATCCACGGTCGATTTTCCCTCTTTCTACCGTCCTTCCTTTTTGTTGGTATAAACCTTTGCTGAGCACTGTGAAAAATCGCTTGGAAAGTTCTCCACTGTTCCTCAACTGTTCCACCATAAAGTCTTTGCTCCCAGTCTACCTTAGCTAGTTCTTCTCTCACCCATTGTAATCTCCTTTGTTTAAGCACAAAACACTAGTATTTGATTTTACCTTCTAACCCTCCATCTGTATTTTAAATTCCACGATATTGTGATCGCTCCTTCCGAGAGGATCCCTAACTATGAGATCATGAATCAATCCTGTCTCATTACACAGCACAAGATCTAGGACCGCTTGTTCCCTCGTAGGTTCAATTACATACTGTTCTACGAAACTATCACGGATACATTCTATAAACTCCTCCTCAAGGCTGCCTTGACCGACCTCGTTAAACCAATCGACATGTAGATTAAAATCCCCCATGATAACTGCTGTACCATTTTATCATAGAATTTACAGTGCAGAGTTTTTTTTTCCATGTCGGTGCAACATCGAGGGCCGAAGGGCCTGTACTGCGCTGTATCGTTCTATGTTCTATGTAGAAGAAGGCCATTCAGCCCATCGAGTCTGCACCGGCTCTTGGAAAGAGCACACTACCCAAGGTCAACGCCTCCCCCTATCCCAATACCCCAGCAACCCCACCCAACACTAAGGGCAATTTTGGACACTAAGGGCAATTTATCATGGCCAATCCACCTAACCTACACATCTTTGGACTGTGGGAGGAAACCGGAGCACCCGGAGGAAACCCATGCACACACGGGAAGGATGTGCAGACTCCGCACAGACAGTGACCCAAGCCGGAATCGAACCTGGGACCCTGGAGCTGTGAAGCCATTGTGCTATCCACAATGCTACCGTGCTGCCCTTACATGCATCCGTTATTTCTTTGTTTATTGCCTGCCCCACCATAATGTTACTATTTGGTGGCCTATAGACTACTCCTGTCAGTGACTTTTTCACCTTACTATTCCTTATTTCCACCCAAATGGATTCAACCTTATCCTCCATAGCACCAATGTCATCCCTTACTATTGCCCGGATGTCATCTTTAAATAACAGAGCAACACCACCTCCCTTACCATCCACTCTGTCCTTCCGAATAGTTTGATACCCTCGGATATTAAACTCCCAGTCGTGACCCTCCTTTAACCATGTTTCAGTAATGGGCACTAAATCATTGTCATTCATGATGATTTGCACCATCAACTCATTTACCTTATTCCGAATACTACGAGCATTCAGGTAAAGTACACTTATGTTGGCTTTTTTACCTCTGTTTTGAATCTTAACACCTCGATCAGTAACTTGTCCTAAGTTATATTTCCTCTTAACTTTTCTCCTAATTTTCCTTGTCGTTGAAACCATATCTTCATGTAACAACCTGCCGCGCCGCTTACCATTAATGTTTTTACTGGCAGAGATAGTGGTGGCACTGGATGCGGAGAAGGCCTTTGATAGAGTGGAGTGGGGGTACCTATGGGAGGTGTTGGGGAGGTTTGGATTTGGTGAAGGGTTCATTAGATGGGTAAGGCTGCTATATGAGGCCCCGATGGCGTGCGTGGCTACGAATAGGAGGAGGTGGGAGTACTTCCGGCTTTACCGAGGGACCAGGCAGGGTTGCCCCTTGTCCCCCTTGTTGTTTGCACTGGCAATCGAGCCGCTGGCGATGGCATTGAGAGATTCAGAGAGGTGGAGAGGTTTGGTGCGAGGTAGGGAGGAACATAGGGTGTCGTTGTATGCCGACGACCTGTTACTGTATGTGGCGGACCCGGTGGGAGGGATGCCGGGAGTGATGGAGTTACTAGCCGAGTTTGGGACCTACTCAGGTTATAAATTAAACTTAGGCAAGAGCGAGGTGTTTGTGGTGCACCCTGGAGACCAGGAGGAAGGAATTGGTAGGCTCCCGCTTAGGCGGGCAGGGGAGAGCTTTAGGTACCTGGGGGTGCAAGTGGCCAGGGACTGGGGGACTCTCCACAAGCATAACTTTACCAGGCTGGTAAATCAGATGGAGGAGGAGTTCAGGAGGTGGGACATGCTGCCATTGTCGTTGGCGGGGAGGGTGCAGTCCGTCAAAATGACAGTGCTTCCGAGGTTCTTGTTCCTTTTTCAGTGCCTGCCCATATTTATCCCCAGGGCCTTCTTTAGGAGAGTGACTAGCAGTATTCTGAGTTTTGTGTGGGCACATGGGACTCCGAGAGTGAGGAGGGTGTTCCTGGAGCGAGGAAGGGATGGAGGTGGGCTGGCACTGCCCAACCTTCTGGGGTACTATTGGGCAGCCAATGTGTCAATGGTGCGTAAATGGGTGATGGAGGGGGGAGAGGCGGCGTGGAAAAGAATGGAGATGGCGTCATGTAGAGGTACGAGCCTGGGTGCCATGGTAACGGCACCGTTGCCGCTCTCCCCTAAGAGGTTTACCACGAGCCCGGTGGTGGCGGCGACCCTAAGAATCTGGGAACAATGGAGACGGCATCGGGGGGAAACAGTGGGCTCGATGGAGGCTCCACTGGGTGGCAACCATCGGTTCATCCCGGGGAACACGGATGGGGGATTCAGGGGGTGGCAAAGGGCGGGCATCAGCAAATTGAGGGACCTGTTTATTGGCGGGAGGTTTGCGGGCCTGGGGGAACTGGAAGATAAATTTGGCCTTCCCCAAGGGAACATGTTCAGATACCTGCAGGTAAAGGCGTTTGCTAGGCGACAGGTAGAGGGATTCCCTTTGCTGCCCTCGCAGGGGGCGATGGACAGAGTGCTTTCGGGGGTGTGGGTAGGAGAGGGGAAGGTGTCTGACATCTATAAGGTAATGCAGGAGGTGGAGGAGTCGTCAGTGGAGGAGCTGAAGGCTAAATGGGAGGAGGAACTCGGGGAGCAGATAGAGGACGGGACTTGGGCGGATGCCTTGGAGAGAGTCAACTCTTCCTCCTCATGTGCGAGGCTTAGTCTCATCCAATTTAAGGTGCTGCACCGGGCCCACATGTCCGGGACTAGGATGAGTAGGTTCTTCGGGGTGAGGACAGGTGCACCAGATGTTCGGGGAGTCCTGCGAACCACGCCCATATGTTCTGGGCATGCCCAGCACTGGAAGAATTCTGGAAGGGGGTGGCGGGGACGGTGTCGAGGGTGGTTGGATCCAGGGTCAAACCAGGGTGGGGACTCGCGATTTTTGGAGTTGCGGTAGAGCCGGGAGTGCAGGAGGCGAAAGAGGCCGGTGTCCTGGCCTTTGCGTCCCTAGTAGCCCGTCGAAGGATTCTGTTACAATGGAAGGATGCAAGGCCCCCAAGTGTGGAGACCTGGATCAGTGACATGGCGGGATTTATAAAATTGGAAAAGGTCAAATTTGCCCTGAGAGGATCAATACAAGGGTTCTATAAACGATGGCAGCCTTTTTTGGACTTCCTGGCTCAGAGATAGGTAACTGGGTCAATAGCAGCAGCAACCCGGGGGGGGGGGGGGGGGGGGGGTGCATTATTGTAGTGTTCATTCTGTAACTTTATAGTGTGTTAATATGCGTTGTTGTTAAAATGCTGGGTTGTTCATGGGGATGGGGCGAATGTATATGATTGTTAATATTATTGTTATTTTCGGTATTTTACTAAGGTGCGTCAATGTTGTATAAAATCAAAATTTCTCAATAAAAATGATTTAAAAAAAAAAAATTAATGTTTTTACTTCCAGTTTTATTCCCTTTAGTATGACTGGGCCTATTAACCGAGCTCCCCTCAATCACTGTACCTTGTACTGTCGCCCTTTTTGATTTTTGACTATGGCTTCTCTGCCTTACACTTTCCCCCTTACTTCATTTTGCTTCTGTCCCTGTTTTACTACCTTCCGACTTCCTGCATCGGGTTCCATCCTCCTGCCACATTAGTTTAAACCCTCCCCAACAGCTATAGCAAACATCCCCCCTAGGACATCGGTTCCAGTTCTACCCAGGTGCAGACCGTCCGGTTTGTACTGGCCCCACTTCCCCCAGAACCGATTCCAATGCCCCAGGAATTTGAATCTCTCAAAGGAGGGGGGCAGGGGGGGTCGGAGGGGGAGGGAAGGGGGAGGGGAGGGGGGAGGGGAGGGGGAGGGGAGGGAGGAGAGGGGGGGGGAGTGGGAGTGGAGGGGAGGGGAGGGGCAGGGGGTGGGGCAGTGGGGGGGAAATGGGGTGTGGGGAAGGGCAATGAGGGGTGGGGAGGGGAAAGTCGGGGAAAGTGGGGGGGAGAAAGTGGGGGGGAAGTGGGGGGGGAGTGGGGGGAGTGGGGGAGAATTATAATCCCAGATCAGACCCCATCTGTTGCTAGGATACTGGACAGAAACTCCAATATTTTATTTTAATTTTGTAAGACTGTGAGGAACGGAAACAACGCTTCAAGAGTGATTGCACAAAGAAATAGAGATATGGTGGGCTGGATGCTCCTTCCCGCCAGATTTCTGGATCAGCACGCCGGCAGGTTGCTCCGTTTCACTGGCTGGTCAATGGGGATTCCCATTGTGGAGCAGCCCGTGCCGTCGGGAAAACTCCGGGTTCTGGCAAAATGGAGCATTCCAACAGTGGAGAATCTAGCCCAGTATATTTTTTTAAAACTTTTTTTATATATAAATTTAGAGTCTCCAATTCTTTTGTTCCAATTTAAGGGGCAATTTATCATGGCCAATTCACCTACCCTGCACATCTATTTGGGTTCTGGAGGTGAGACCCACGAAGACACAGGGAGAATGTGCAAACTCCATATGGACATTGACCTGGGCCGGGATCAAATCCGAGTCCTCAGCACCGTGAGGCAGCATTGCTAACCTCTGCACCACCATACCGCTCGATATTCAAACAAACTTTATTACAAAGAACAAAACAAAGAACAAAGAAAAGTACAGCACAGGAACAGGCCCTTCGACCCTCCAAGACTGTGCTGACCATGCTGTCCGTCTAAACTAAAATCTTCTACACTTCCTGGGTCTATATCCCACTATTCCCATCCTATTCATGTATTTGTCAAGATGCCCCTTAAATGTCAATATCGTCCCTGCTTCCACCACCTCCTCCGGCAGCGAGTTCCAAGCACCCACTACCCTCTGTGTAGAAAACTTGCCTCATACATCTCCTCTAAACTTTGCCCCTCACACCTTAAACCTATGCCCCTTGTAATTGACCCCTCTACCCTGGGAAAAAGCCTCTGACTATCCACTCTATCTATGCCCCTCATAATTTTGTAGACCTCTATCAGGTCGCCCCTCAACCTCCGTCGTTCCAGTGAGAACAAAACAGGTTTATTCAACAGCTCCTCATAGCTAATGCCCTCCATACCAGGCAACATCCTGGTAAATCTCTTCTGCACCCTCTCTAAAGCCTCCACATCCTTCTGGTAGTGTGGCGACCAGAATTCAACACTATACTCCAGTGTGGCCGAACTAAGATTCTACACAGCTGCAGCATGACTTGCAAATTCTTATACTCAATGCCCCGGCCAATGAAGGTAAGCAATCCGTATGCCTTCTTGACTACCTTCTCCACCTGTGTTGCCTCTCTCAGAGACCTGTGGACCTGTACACCTAGATCTCTCTGACTGTCAATACTATTGAGGGTTCTGCCATTCACTGTACATTCCCTAATGTACATTCCAAAATACATTACCTCACATTTGTCCAGCTTAAACTTCATCTGCCATCTCTCCGCCCAAGTCTCCAAACAATCTAAATCCTGCTGTATCCTCTGATAGTCCTCATCGCTATCCGCAATTCCACCAACCTTTGTGCCGTCTGCAAACTTACTAATCAGACCAGTTATTTTTCCTCCAAATCATATACTACAAACAGCAAAGGTCCCAGCACTGATCCCTGCGAAACACCACTAGTCACAGCCCTCCAATCAGAAAAGCACCCTTCCATTGCTAATCTCTGCCTCCTGTGACCTAGCCAGTTCTGTATCCATCTTGTCAGCTCACCCCTGATCCCGTGTGACTTCACCTTTTGTACCAGTCTGCCATGAGGGACCTTGTCAAGGGCCTTACTGAAGTCCATATAGGCAACATCCACCTCCCTACCTGCATCAATCACCTTTGTGACCTCTTTGAAAAACTCTATCAAGTTAGTGAGACACGACCTCCCCTTCACAAAACCGTGCTGCCTCTTGCTAATACGTCCATCTGCTTCCAAATGGGAGTAGATCCTGTCTCGAAGAATTCTCTCCAATAATTTCCCTACCACTGACGTAAGGCTCACCGGCCTGTCATTCCCTGGATTATCCTTGTTACCCTTCTTAAACAGAGGAACAACATTGGCTACTCTCCAGTCCTCCGGGACATTACCTGAAGACAGTGAGGATGCAAAGATTTCTGTCAAGGCCTCGGCAATTTCCTCTCTAGCCTCGTTCAATATTCTGAGGTAGATCCCATCAGGCCTTGGGGACTTATCTACCTTAATATTTTTCAAGACACCCAGCACCTCGTCTTTGTGGATCTCAATGTGACCCAGGCTATCTACACACCCTTCTTCAGACTCAACATCCACCAATTCCTTCTCTTTGGTGAATACTGATGCAAAGTATTCATTTAGTACTTGCCCATTTCATCTGGCTCCACGCATAGATTCCCTTGCCTATCCTTCAGTGGGCCAATCCTTACCCTGGCTACCCCCTTGCTTTTCATGTACATACAAAAAGCCTTGGGATTTTCCTTAACCCTATTTGCCAATGACTTTTCGTGACCCCTTTTAGCCCTCCTGACTCCTTGCTTAAGTTCCTTCCTACTTTCCTTATATTCCACACAGGCTTTGTCTGTTCCCAGCCTTCTAGCCCTGACAAATGCCTCCTTTTTCTTTTTGACGAGGCCTACAATGTCTCTCGTTATCCAAATATCATAATCGAAATTTAACGTATTTATCCTTCTTCCTCACAGGAACATACCGGTCCTGAATTCTTTTCAACTGACATTTGAAAGCTTCCCACATGTCAAATGTTGATTTACCCTCAAACATCTGCCCCCAATCTAGGTTCTTCAGTTCCCGCCTAATATTGTTATAATTAGCCTTCCCCCAATTTAGCACATTCACCCTAGGACATCTCTTATCCTTGTCCACCAGCACTTTAAAACTTACTGAATTGTGGTCACTGTTCCCGAAATGCTCCCCCACTGAAACTTCTACCACCTGGCCGGGCTCATTCCCCAATACCAGGTCCAGTACAGCCCCTTCCCTAGTTGGACTGTCTACATATTGTTTTAAGAAGCCCTCCTGGATGCCCCTTACAAACTCTGCCCCATCCATGCCTCTAGCATTAAGTGAGTCCCAGTCAATATTTGGGAAGTTGAAGTCTCCCATCACAACAACCCTGTTGCTTTTACTCCTTTCCAAAATCTGTCTACCGATCTGCTCCTCTATCTCCCGCTGGCCATTGGGAGGCCTACAGTAAACCCCCAACATTGTGACTGCACCCTTCTTATTTCTGATCTCTACCCATATAGCCTCGCTGCCCTCTGAGGTGTCCTCCCGTAGTAGAGCTGTGATATTCTCCCTAACCAGTAGCGCAACTCCGCCACCCCTTTTACATCCCCCTCTATCCCGCCTGAAACATCTAAATCCTGGAACGTTTAGCTGCCAATCCTATCCTTCCCTCAACCAGATCTCTGTAATTGCAACAACATCATGGTTCCAAGTACTAATCCAAGCTCTAAGTTCATCTGCATTACCCGTTATACATATGCAAACGTATGTACTACAGGCCACCAGACCCGCTGTTTTCAGCAACATCTCCCTGTCTGCTCTTCCTCAGAGCCATACTGGCCCTATTCCCTAGTTCTCCCTCAATGTTTTCACCTTCTGACCTATTGCTCCGGTACCCACCTCCCTGCCATTACCAACACAGTATTAAAATATTTAAGATTACACCAGAAAATAGCTTAGAATTATCCCTTAAACAATGCTAATCAATACAGCAGCACCATAACCCTTAACTTCTATCTTTATTCCCACTCAAAAAAAGCACCCCTGTTCTCAATCCACCCCACGATGCTCCATTGCCAACCGGACTCAGTCCGGGCCCGCCACAGTTGGGGGAGGGCCAATCGGAGGGCAGGGGAGGGCCAATCGGAGGGCAGGGGGAAATAAGACCATAAGACATAGGAGCAGAATTAGGCCACTCCGCCCATCGAGTCTTCTCCGCCATTCAATCATGGCTGATTTTTCTAATCCCCAGTCTCCTGCCTTCCCCCGATAACCCCTGATCCCCTTATTAATCAAGAACCTATCTATCTCTGTCTTGAAGACACTCATTGATTTGGCCACCACAGCCTTCTGCGGCAAAGGGTTCCACAGATTCACCACCCTCTGGCTGAAGAAATTCCTCCTCATCTCTGTTTTAAAGGAGTCCCTTTAGTCTGAGATGGTGTCCTCTGGTGCTAGTTTCTCCTACAAGTGGAAACATCCTCTCCACATCCACTCTATCCAGGCCTCGCAGTATCCTGCAAGTTTAAATAAGGTCCACCTCATCTTTCTAAACTCCAACGAGTACAGACCCAGAGCCCTCAACCGCTCCTCATACGACAAGTTCTTAATTCCAGGGATCATTCTTGTGAACCTTCTCTGGACCCTTTCCAAGGCCAGCACATCCTTCCTTAGATACGGGGCCCAAAATTGCTGACAATTGTGGGCTGGTAGTCCGGAGCGTGTGAGCGGCCGATGAGAGGCACTGTTTTGCCCGTCCAGGTCCGCGGGCCGAGTCCACCATGGAGCACAGCGCGGCCACTGCCGTGCGCATGCTTGGCCTCTGACCCGGAAGTGCTGGGGGCCGTATCAGCAGGTAGAGCAGCGAGCTCCTGCGAGCCCCCAGCAAAACGGGGAATTTGTGGCCTTTTGACGCCAGTCCTAAAAACATCAAGGTTTCAGCCTCGTCAGAGACTTAGTTTACAACTGCCCTTTGTTTTTTTAAACAACAAAGGTGGGGCGGGGGAGGAGATATGATGGGCTGTGCACCAGCTGTAGCAGCCTAATTCATGTTACAAACTGTAATGAACTCCAATTGGCTTTATTGGTTGGCCAATTGGAGTATGAGCTCCCTCAATGATAGCTCATTGAGGGGGCCCATATAATCACCTGTGTAGGCTTTGTGAGCCAGTCTTTAGTTGACTGGACTGCCAGCAGCACTGTTTGTAGCTGCTCCTGTAATATCGTTATTGTAAATAAATATTGGTGTGGTGACGGAACTCCTGCCTCCCGTGGATTACTACAGTGGCGACGAGGTAAACTACGAATTTTGCGGAGACCAGCTGCCGCACTCGGAGGGTAAACCTTGCCATTTTAAAAAATGTTGTTTTTTGGGAGGTTAGAGACATTCGACCCGACTATTGAGGACTGGTTCTAGTATGCGGAGAGAATGTTGTACTTCTTCCGGGCAAATGATATACTGACGGACGAAAGGAGACGGCTTATCCTGCTGTCGACGTGCGAACCCTCTGCTTTTGCCATTATACGTAGTCTGACTTATCCCGATGCGCCGGACACAAAAACTTTCCAAGAAGTAACGGAATTGGTGAAAGAGCACTACGACCCAAAACCACGCCTTATTTTGCGTAGGTACAGATTCTACACAGCGAAGCGGGAAGACAGGGAGTCAGTCACGAATTTCTTGACCCGCCTGAGAAGGCTGGCGGAAAAATGTGAGTTCGGCCCGGCGCTAAATGAAATGCTTCGGGACCGGTTAGTGTGTGGTATAAACGACCTCACAGTACAGAAACGCCTGTGGGCGGAAACGGAGCTAGACTGCAGGTAGGCGTTACAGCTCGCACTGTCCCTAGAAAAGGCAGCAAGTGGGCCGCAGGAACTACAGGGCACGCCAATGGAGGTAGATACCTGTGAGAGGGACTACCACAACGGGTCCTGCTACCAGATAGCCACTCTCAGGAAAAACCTGAGGAATAGAGGGAAAAAGGAAAACCCCAAAACTACCCCCAAGTCTGCCAGGACTAACTGGAGACAGAGGGAAGTACCGGCTGAGGCTCCCCCAACAGAGAAGGACCGTTTCTGGCACCAGACAGAGTGGGGTAACAACGACAGAAACCCTAGAAGGAGGTGGCAAAAGAGGAATAGCAGGTGGGGACGCAGGGAAGTACACAACCTAGACGCCCCATCCTCCTCCGAAGGGGAACAATTATATAATATTACAACGAAGAAAGCAGAACCCATTAGGATTACCCCACGGGTGAACAGGCGGCCGACAATAATGGAAATAGACACGGGTGCGACCGTATCAGTACTGGGAGTGGCAGCATTTAGAAAAATCAAAGATAGACTCCAGCCACTAACCCTAACAAAAACATTGACGAAACTTAAAACCTACATGGGGGAACCCCGGGAAGTTCTAGGCACAACTCATGTACCTGTGGAATATGAGAAACAATTGCTCAGATTACCGTTGACGATAGTAGAGGGTTCCGGACCGAGCTTAATTGGACGGAACTGGCTGAAAGACCTAAAATTAGATTGGATGAAAATTTTCCAGAGTGGAAGCGGGCAGTTGAGTGGAGTACTCCAAAAATACCCGGAGGTCTTCCAGGAAGGTTTGGGGGAAATCATAGGCGCCAAAGCAACTTTGCACGTGGACCCAGAAGCCCTTCCGAAATTTTGCATTAAGGAAGAAAGTAGATGACGAAATAGAAAGGTTACGGCGCGACGGCATTATCAGACCAGTACAGTTCTCGGAATGGGCAGCGCTGGTGGTACCAATTTTGAAGCCAGACGGCTCGATATGTCTCTGTGGAGATTTCAAACAGACAGTAAACAAATACGCACTGCTGGACAAATACCCAATCCCGAAAATAGACGACCTATATGCCAAATTGGCAGGTGGGCTTTTGTTCACGAAACTAGACATGAGCCACGCCTACCTGCAGTTAAAACTGGACAAGGGCTCCCAAAAGTTCACTACGGTCAACACCCTGAAGGGCCTTTTTCGTTATACTAGGCTACCTTTTGGAGTGTCATCAGCCTGCGCTATATTCCAGCGTACGATGGAAAATATTCTGCAGGGACTACCGCAGGTGGCGATTTATTTGGACGATGTCTTAATCACGGGTAGGACAAACAGGGAACACTTAAGGAACCTGGAGGAAGTGCTCAGGCGTTTCGCAAAGGCAGGCGTACAGCTAAAAAGGGGAAAATGTGTTTTTCTGGCCCCACAAGTGACGTACCTGGGATATAAAGTAGACGAGTCAGGCTTACATCCATTAGAAGACCGAGTAAGGGCAATAAAAGAAGCCCCAGCTCCCACCGCGGTCCAGGAGTTACGATCATTTCTAGGGTTGGTAACCTATTATGGAAAATTTATTGAAAATAGGGCGTCCATCCTAGAACCCCTCCACCAGCTACTAAAAAAGGGGCAAGAATGGAAATGGTCCACCCGCCAAAACCGAGCATTTAGGGACATTAAGGAACAGCTGTCATCCAAAAATGTCCTAGAGCATTATGACCCAAGGACCAAAGTTGGTGGTCACTTGTGATGCATCCCCCTATGGGGTAGGAGCCGTCTTAGCCCATAGAGGAAGGAATGGGGAAGAACGGCCAATAGCCTATGCTTCGAGGACTTTGGCGATGGCTGAGAGGAAGTACGCCCAAATCGAGAAGGAAGGACTGGCGGTGATATTAGCAGTAAAAAAATTTCACCAGTATCTGTACGGGTGGAAATTCACCATAGTGACAGACCATAAGCCGTTATTAGGGTTATTAAAAGAAGACAAGTCAATACCCCCGATTGCATCAGCTAGAATCCAACGCTGGGCGTTGCTACTGGCGGCGTTTAGATACGTTCTGGAGCACAGACCGGGAACGCGAGTAGCACATGCAGATGCTTTGAGCAGACTTCCCCTCCCGGACACTCCACCGCAAATACTAAAAGTAGAGGAGACAGTAATGACTCTAAATTTTTTGGACACCCTACCAGTAGACGCACAACATATTCTGTTGTGGACGCAAAAAGACCCAGTTTTAGCCAAGATGAAGCATTTACTGCTAACAGGGGAACTGGAAAGACCAGTGGAGCCCCAGATGCACCCATACTGGAGCAGAAGGGACCAAATAACCGTAGAAGACGGTATCCTATTATGGGGAGCCCGGGTAAGCGTCCCAGCTCAGGGCCGTCAGGCAATCTTAACTGAGTTACATCACGGACACCCAGGGGTGTCTAAAATGAAGATGCTAGCTCGAAGCTACGTTTGGTGGCCAGGTTTGGACACAGACATAGCAGCCTTGGTACGTCGGTGCCAGGAGTGCCAACAGGGGCAAAGAGTGCCACCAGCGGCGCCATTGCACCCGTGGGAATGGCCAGGCAGACCGTGGACCCGCCTGCATATTGACCACACCGGCCCTTTCATGGGCTCAATGTTTTTGGTGATAGTGGACGCCCACTCCAAATGGTTGGACGTCCACCGGGTAAACACGGCAAGCACAGCATCGACAATTGAAAAGCTCAGGGCCTCGTTTGCAACACATGGACTTCCGGAGGTATTGGTGTCGGACAACGGAACAGCATTCACAAGTGGGGAATTTGGAAAATTCCTGAAGGAAAACGGAGTCCGTCACTTCAAAACGGCCCCTTACCACCCAGCGACCAACGGCCTGGCAGAGAGAGCGGTCCAGACACTTAAAGCGGGACTCAAGAAGCAGCCGGCAGCGTCAATCGATACAAAGCTCTCCCGCTGGCTGTTTGATTACAGGACCACACCGCATTCCACAACGGGCATACCGCCAGCTGAACTCTTAATGGGAAGGCGGCTGCGAACGAGGCTGAGTCTCCTTTTCCCAAATTTAACGGGGAAAGTGGAGAAACAACAGGAGGCCCAACGCAGGGGGCATGATAATAGTCGGCAGCAGAGATATTTCCAGGTGGGGGCACCGGTTTGGGTCAAGAATTATGGGAATGGACCAACGTGGGTCAAAGGCACGGTAGAGTCCCAAACAGGGCCCATATCCTATGAGGTTTCAATAGGTAAGGTGCTGAAGAAATACCTAGACCAAATAAGGGCAGCGGAACCACACCTGGAGGCAGGTGAAGCAGGACCGCCTCAAGCTGGGATAGCCCAGACGGAAAGGATACCCACGCCCCAAGCAATTTCTCCAGACCCAGTCATCAGAGTCGGAGATGGACACACTTGACGAGGCCACCGCGACACCTCTCCCCGAGGAGGAGGAAGAACAACTTCCAAGGAGGTCGTCAAGGAAAAGATAGGCACCTATAAGGTACACCCCGCCCACTTCGGAGAACGACCCGGCGGACGACACAGAGGTGACAGACCCAGACATGAGGAGCAGGAAGAATCTCAGAGGAATGCCAGCTGGCAGGAATTCCTCGGACCTTGGGGGGGGAGGGGTGTAATGACCTCCAATTGGCTTTATTGGTTGGCCAATTGGAGTATGAGCTCCCTCAATGATAGCTCATTGAGGGGGCCCATATAATCACCTGTGTAGGCTTTGTGAGCCAGCCTTAAGTTGACTGGACTGCTGGCAGCACTGTTTGTTGCTGCTCCTGTAATATCGTTATTGTAAATAAATATTGGTGTGGTGACGGAACTCCTGCCTCCCGTGGATTACTACACAAACAATATAAATAGTTTTATGTTGTGAGCCTGTTCAATTTGCATGTTGTAAATAACTTGCATTCAGTGACTGTTCGTGCACACTATTCTATCTCAGTATCATTGGTTGTCCTAACTTCAAAGGAGAAGATGTAGACCGAGTGGTCACAGGGATACCGTGATGGCGTGGCTACTTCAGGGGTCTTGTGCCAGAAGTGTGGTAGTTGGCCCAGAGATTGGGCAGAGTTACAGCAGGTAAGAGCTGCTCAAGGTATTTAATAAATTCTTGTTGTTAAAAGTCCTTGGCTGCCAGTCATTAGAACCCAGCACGTCTAGCACGGGCCAGCACGGGGCAGCACGGTAGCATGGTGGTTAGCATAAATGCTTCACAGCTCCAGGGTCCCTGTTCGATTCCCGGCTGGGTCACTGTCTGTGCGGAGTCTGCACGTCCTCCCCGTGTGTGCGTGGGTTTCCTCCGGGTGCTCCGGTTTCCTCCCACAGTCCAAAGACGTGCAGGTTAGGTGGGTTGGCCATGCTAAATTGCCCGTAGTGTCCTAATAAAAGTAAGGTTAAGGGGGGGGTTGTTGGGTTACGGGTATAGGGTGGATACGTGGGTTTGAGTAGGGTGATCATGGCTCGGCACAACATCGAGGGCCGAAGGGCCTGTTCTGTGCTGTACTGTTCTATGTCTATGTCTATGTCTCCAAGAATAATGAATAAAAATCTAATTGAAAAAGAAGTTCCAGGCACAGTGACCCTCCTCAATTTTTAAATGCAATTTCAGAATATGTGTTTTGTTGACAAGGTCAATCTTTGATTTTATTGATTAGATGCTATTTTACAGTTTGCTACAACCGCCCGTCTCAGTCGGTCACGACAGAACGCAACTGAGAATCAACGACATTGCTGTTGGTCTGGAGTCACATCCCAGAAGGAAACGACAGACCAGATCTGGTAAGGACGGCAAATTTCCTTCCCTCAAGGACATTTGTGAAGCAGATGGATTTTTACAACAATTAAAGACAGTTCCATGATAACCATTACTGAGACGAACTTTATATTCCAGATTTATTAATTGAATTAAAATTACACCATCTGCCTGGGTGGGATTTGAACCTGTGTCTCACAGCTTTAACCTGGGCCTCTGGATTAGTAACATTACCACAATGCCCCCGAATCAGAGTCGACGTGGCCAGCAGATTTGCTTCTCTAGGACATTTGGGTTTTTATAATAATCTGGCGGGTCCTGTTGTCACATTTTACCGTGAACAATTTTTTTTTATTTTCAGGTTTGTGAAACATTTCAATCTCTTAAACTTCACCAGTAGAATTTGAACTCGACTCCAATAGCATGACCAGTGTGGCATCAAGGAGCCCTAGCAAAACTGGGGTTATGGGAATCAGGGGAAAATTCTCTGCTGCTTGGAGTCGTACCTGGCACAAAGGAAGATGGTTGTGGTGGTTGGAGGTCAATCATTTCAGCTCCAGGACATCACTGCAGGAGTTCTTCAGGGTAGTGTCCTAGGCCCAACCATCTTCAGTTGCTTCATCAATGACCTTCCTTCCATCATAAGGTCAGAAGTGAGGATATTCGCAGATGACTGCATAATGTTCAGCACCATACACAACTCCTCAGATAATGAAGCAGACCATGCCCAAATATCCAGGCTTGTGCTGACAAGTGGCAAGTAACGCTTGCACCACACAAGTGCAAGTCAATGACCATCTCCTACAAGAGACGATCTAACCATCGGCCCTTGACATTCAATGGCATTACCTCACTGAATTCCCCACAATCAACATCCTGGGGGTTACCATTGATTAGAAACCGAACTGGACTAGCCACATTAATACTGTGGTTACCAGAGCAGATCAAAGGCTAGGAATCCTATGGCAAGTAATTCATCTCTTGACCCCCAAAGCCTGTCCACCATCTAGAAGGCACAAGTCAGGAGTGTAATGGAATATCATCCACTTGCCTGGATGAGTGCAGCTCCAACAACACTCAAGAAGCTCAACGCCATCTAGGACAAAGCAGCCCGCTTGATTGCTCCCCCTTCCACAAACATTCAAACCATCCAACACCAATGAACAGTAGCAGCCGTGTGTACCATCTATAAGATGCACTGCAATAACACATCAAGGTTCCTTGGAGAGCACCTTCCAAACTCACAACCACTACATCCCAAAAGACAAGAGCAGCAGATACCTGGGAACCCCACCACCTGGAGGTTCCCTTCCAAGTCACTCACCATCCCGACTTGGAAATATATCGCAGTTCCTTCACTGTTACTGGGCTAAAACCCAGGAACTCCCTCCCTTACAGCACTTTGGATGTACCTACATCTCAGGAACTGCAACGGCTCAAGAAGACAGCTCACCACCACCTTCTGAAGGGTAATTAGGGATGGACAATAAACGCTGGCTGAGCCAGCAACGGCCACATCCTGTAAATTAATTTTAAAATATCTTGGAGAGTAGGAAATTCTTATCAGCGCCCACTTTCAAAACATTCCAAATAAATAAATAGAATGAATCAGGAAGATGTTGAGAGTTTTACTATCTGATTGTTTTATTTCCTGCCTTGGCAATAAGATTCATTTCAAACAGCTTCTGGATTTACATCAGCAAGTTGGCTCCAAGTGTCATAGTTGGCTTCGTTGTTTACAAAAGGCTGCAATTTCTTCTTGTTAAGTAACACTTTGCAATAAAAACATTTTTGGGTGTAGTTACGATACCTCAGTCTGTTGAAAAATAATGAATCTGAGGTCCAAAACATCAAAGTTTTACTGCTCAGAGGTTGGGAAGAATGAATGGATATAGCAGCAAGTTACCCTTGCCAATTTCACTTACACCCAAGGATATCCAAAGGAAGAGGATGGCTGATTGAATCCCCAGCATTGTTCCTTTGTTATTGCTGCTTTGTCCCATTCTTTTGTGGCAATATAGAAAAGGATGAGGAAGTTCAGAGTTAATCTGGAAATCAAGGGAGGATCTTGTTGACATATGCGACAAGGGAATAGAAAGAAGGAAATAAATCATCACTGCAAATTATATTGGCAGGCAACTAATACACAACAATCCAATTTTCTTTAGGTCAGGGGTGATTAAAAAAAAGTCCTAAATGTGCAAAATACTTTGCATGATAATAGTAAGAAAAGAAAATATAATTGTTCCTAACCACGGCTGACATTTAATCTTTGTGTACACGTGGATGGCAGGGTGGCACAGTGGTTAGCACTGTTGCCTCATATCTCCAGGGACCCGGGTTTGATTCCAACCTCAGGTGATTGTACGTTTTGTGCTAGGGAGATGGTGGTGCAGAGTGGTAATATCGCCAGCCTAGTGCCATGGGTTCGATTCCCACCATGGTGAAATTAAATTCAATTGATAAAATCTGGAAGGTAAAGGCAATCTCAGTATTAATGACATTGAAATGATCATCGTTTGTTGTAAAAACCCATCTGGTTCATGAGTGTCTTTATGAAAGGAAATCTGCTGTCCTTAGCCTGTCTTGCTGACATGTGACTCCAGATCCACAGTGATGTGGTTGACTCTGAAATGGCCAAATAAGCCATTCAGTTCAAGGGCAATTAAGGATGTGCAACAAATGCTGGCCCAGCCAGTGACTCCCACAACCCACAAAGAAAAGGAAATTATTTTTTCCAAGTATCAAAATTAAATTGTTAAACCTGCACTAAATATTTTCAACATTTGTACTTTATCACTTCAGTGGTTAAAACAACAAATTTGCTGTTTCAAGCTGTGCAGAGCAATATCCAGAATTAAATCTATATTTTTTTGTACTTTAGTGAGATGTGAGCATTGTTAAGGCCAACATTTACTCCCATCCATAATTAGCCTTGAGAAAGTGATGCTAAACCACCTTCTTATTGAGTGGATTGGTAGGTCATTAAGAATTGACTCCATTGCTGTTGTGCTCTGCTACGTGAGTTAAAAATATTGCTCAAGGACACAGTACGAATGAGAAACAAACTTTGCAGCCCACCCAAATCACTCGAACTGAAATGCTTGTCGTGGAGCTAAGTTTCAGATTCTGCTCCCCACCCTATTTCCAATGCTGTATCCTTCCTCTCCTTCCTTAATCAGGATCACATCCGTTTCCTTCTCAGCTCGTTCAAATGCCTTTGTCCCCATATTGTGTAAAAGCTGTGACAAAGCTACACCTCAAATCACACACAGCTCACGACACACCAAATCAAATCGATTCTGTTTCTCCACAAAACTCTCTCCATATTTCTGTGCAGTGTTTGTGATTATTTTTTGATAGTTGTTAATCTATCAAGAATAAATTAAGCTGTTATTCTCTTTCCCAAAATCAGAGAGTAGCTGGGGAGGGTTTTGATTCCCTCCCTTCCTCCCTCCCTCCCAAGAATGGATGGGTTGGAGACGAGCAGTTGGTTAAAATAAGTAATTTTTAGATTGCGACTACTGTTCTCCCCCCCAGCCTGCTTACTTCCGGTTTCACATCGCATTGGGTACCTGCTGAATTTGGGGTTTTAATTCATGCAAGTGGGCAACAACTGAATGATCCTCCTCCAGCAGGACTGCAATGCTGTGACAGTCTGCCTGTGAGAGCATATCACATTAACCACATCTAGTCTTACTGGCGATACACAGTACACATCTGCCCAGTGGCCCCATCCAAAGACCGTGGCTCCCCTTCCCTCTTTTCCAGTTTTGCCATTAAGCAATGGAAGCTCACACACCTGGAATCATAGTTCCACATCTCCAATGTAATAACCTAGCTAGGCCTCCACAGCACAGGGCAGAAAAATGGTGTTGATGGGCAGCCATGATCGTACTGAATGGGAGCGCTAACTGGCCGACTGCTGATCCTATTTCCCCCATGTTCTTGTGACAGACACCACTGGAAAAAATCTGCATGGGATGAACACAATGGCGCCGCATGCTGCAGCTGAGGGTTTGCGGATGATTCTGTAAGGCTGGTGTTTGAGCTATGACCGTATGAGCTGCATTCAAAGGATGACAGGTTATAGCAGTGCCTCAGTCTGCAACACTCTGAGCTGGAAGATAGTGGATTCAAAGTTAAAGGCAGGAACAGAGTAATGAGTTGGATGATCAGCCATGACCATAATGAATGGTGGAACAGGCTGGAAGGGCTAAATGGCCTCCTCCTCCTCCTCCTATATTTCCACTCCAGAGACTTAAAACAAAATCCAGACTCACTCTCCAATGCAGTGCAGAAAGAGTATTGCACTGTCAAATGTGCCACCAATCAGATGAGACATTAAACTGCTTTTTCCTTAACTAGTATCATTGAAATTAATAACTGATCATTATTATACTGTGGAATCTTGCTCTGTACACGTTGGTTGCTAAATTTGCTGCATTAAAACAGTGACTGCGCTTGAAGAGTTTTGGGACATGCTCATTCTCTTTTTGATACACAACCCAGATTCAGGAAGAAATCAGGGAGACATTTTTTTATTTATAGAATCATCATGATACTGCCTCAGGAAAGGATGTGGAGGAAGCTCCAAAACCTGAATGGATGACTCAGTCACAATGATCGACAGCTGCCTGTCAATCACAGCCTGCACGCCACGCAGAGAAATCTCGGGATTCAGATATGGTTTGCGTGTTCTAGAACATAGAACATACAGTGCAGAAGGAAGCCATTCAGCCCATCAAGTCTGCACTAACTCACTTAAGCCCTCGCTTCAACTCCATCCCCTTACCCCAATAACCCCTCCTCACCTTTTTTTTGGACACTAAGGGCAATTTAGCATGGCCAATCCACCTAACCCGCACGTCTTTGTGGGAGGAAACCTGAGCACCCGGAGGAAACCCACGCACACAGGGGGAGAACGTGCAGACTCTGCACAGACAGTGACCCAGCGGGGAATCGAACCTGGGACCCTGGCGCTGTGAAGCCACAGTGCTAGTCACTTGAGCTACCGTGCTGCCCTGTATATACCTGCATACCTGTATATAACTGTATATAATTGTGCAAATGTATAAAGCTGATCATTAGTACATGTATTGACAATTATGACCTCCAGCCAGTAGGTGTAGCCAGATACACATGGAGCCAGATGTACATCAGGCAACTGATGAGACGCAGCAATTGATAGCAGGACGGTGTCATTTTACAGTGGCTCTCAAGTAACTTAGATATCATTGTCTGTACATAGGTTTGTTGGTTACCTGCCCACGTGATTAATTATGAATACCTGTTATAGCCAAACACACATGTTCTATGCCTGTCTTCATGATCAGGGGAACCATAGAACACAAGTCCCACTCCCCCGTCTTTCCCTGTAGCCCTGGAAACCTTTATTCTTCAGATAATTATGCAATTTCCTTTTAAAAGCCTGGATTAAATCTGCCCACACCACCCTCTCAGGCAGTGTATTCACGATCCAACCACTGGCTGCACTCAAAACGTTATCGTCACGTCACCCTTGTTTCTTTGGCCTTAAATCTGCATCCACTGCTTCATGATTGTTGCACCTTGCACAGTTTTGAAGGCTTCTATCAAATCTCTTCTTGATCTTTCCTTCGCCAAAGGGACATCCACAACTTTTCAACATCTATCTGTGCAACTGAAGCTCCTCACCTTTGGAACACCCATCAAGAGGATGCAACAAAGATGTTTCCATGGAGGAGGTTACATCACATGAATAGACTGATGAAACTGGGCCATTTCTTTCTGAGGACTGGAAATCATGAAGGATCTGGACAGAATAGATCAAAATAAGCTGTTCCCATTGGTGAAAAGGTCAGGAACCAGAGGGCACAGAATTGAGGTGATTGGCAAAAGAATTCAAGGCAACATGAGGTAAAAAAAATTTACGCTGTGAATAGTTAGGATCTGCATTGCCCGAGTGTGGTGGAGGTAGATTGGTCATGACTTTCTAAAGGGAATCGGATAATTATCTAAAGACAAAGATTTGCAGAGCTACAGGGAAAAGGTAGGGCAGTGGGACCAGCAAAGGTGCTCTCACAGAGAACCAGCATGGACATGACAGTTTGAATGGTCTCCTTCTGTGTTATTACCATTCTATATTTCTATAGAATCCCGACAGTGCAAGTCAAGTTTGCATTGATCCTCCGAAAGAGCACCCTACCTAGGACCACTCCCCCCGCACTATCGCCGTAACCCACTTAACCTGCACATCTTTGGGCACTAAGGGGCAATCCTCCCTACCTAAGCGTCCCTTTGTGCACTGCATCAATTATGGAGGCTTTGGAATTTGGCTGGGCCTTTCAGGGTCCAATATTCCATTGGATGAGCAACTCCAAGATGCCACAATAAGACACAAATGTTCAACACGCTCATTTCACTGCTGGTGTCTGGCTGAGCTTCGAGCGCCTGCAGGGTCTTCATAATCTGTGGATTGTTCTTGATAAAAACATCAGGAACAATTGAATATTTGCAACAAGAATAATTTCGTTTCAGTTGCTCTCTTTCTGGGGCTCCAAGGTTTACTGGCATTGCTGGAACATATATTATCCCATTAACAAGGTGCTTAGAACATTAGAAACATGGGGACAGGAGTAGACATTTAGCCCAATTAACCTGTTTCATCACTCAATGCCTGATAGGGGAGATGGTGGCATAGTGGTATTGTTACTAAACCAGAGACCCAGAGTAATGCTCTGGGGACCCAGGTTCAAAGCCTGCGATTGCAGATGATGAAATTTGAATTCAATAAAAATCTGGAATTAAAAGTCTAATAATGACCATTAAACCATTGTCAATTGTTGGGAAGGAAATCTGTCATCCTTACCTGGTCTGGCCTACATGTGACTCCAGACCCACAGCAATGTGGTTGACTCTTAACTGCCTCCTCAAGGGTAATTAGGGATGGGCAATAAATGCCGGCACAGCCTGCGAAGCCCAACTCCCAGGAACAAATTTGAAAAAAGGATCTGTTCCATAATCCTATCTTTGTTCCATATGTCCTGGGTACCTTAGGTAACAATAATCTATCAATCTCAATTGACAATTGATCTAACAAACTTCTCCCACAGTTTGTGGACAGACATTTTTCCGAATTTCATTCCTGAAGATTCTGGCTCTAATTTATACGCAATTCCCCCTAGTCCTGGAATCTACAACCAGTGAAAATAGTTTTTCTCTCTCTACCCTGTCTGTTCCTCTTCATATCTTCGATCAATTCACTCACTAGCCTTCCATATCCATAGCTTGTGTAATTTCTCTTCATACGTTAACCCAGGGATCATTCTAGTAAATTTACGCTGGACTCCCTCCACGGTCAATATATCCTTCCGAAGGTCAGACCCAGAACTGCTCACAGGTATAACTTACCCAGGGCTTTGTTTGGCTGAAGTATGACTCCTACATCCTTGTACTCTAGTCCTCTAGATATAAAGGGCAGAATTCTATTAACCTTTTTGATGATTTGAAGTATCTATCTGTTCCATTTTAATGATTGAAATATCTGCATGTCCAAGTTTTCGAATCTCCAATAGCATTTCTCCATTTGGAAAATACCCTGTTCTCTCCATTTTAGGCCCAAAGTGGATGGCCACATATTTCCATACGTGCAAATCCATTTGCCACAATTTTGCTTATTCATTTAATCTATAAACTTCTCTTTGCAATCTTACTCTTCATCTATACTTCCCACATAATTTTAAACATGTGGCTTTCTATCACATGATCTAAGTTATTTATAAATATGGTGAATAATTGAGGCCTCAACACAGATCCTTGCAAGACACCACTAATAATAATAATAATCTTTATTAGTGTCACAAGTAAGCTTACATTAACTGTGCAGTTAAGTTACTGTGAAAATCCCCTAGTCGCCACACTACGACGCCTGTTCGGGTACACAGAGGGAGAATTCAGAATGTCCAATTCACCGAGCAAGCATATCTTTCAGAATTTTGTGCGAGGAAACGGGAGCACCCGGAGGAAACCCACGCAGACACAGGGAAAACATGCAGACTCCGCATAGTGACCCAAGCCGGGAATTGAACCTAGGTCCCTGGTGCTGTGAAGCAACTGTGCTAACCACTGTGCTACCGTGCGCATGATTCAGTGACCTTGTTGTGCCCAACGCGGAACCGGGTGTAGCAGGTGACTAGCGGGAGAGCCCAAAAATGGCGAGATATCATTGATGCACGATCAATAACTCTCGAAGCCAGATTGGAGTACAATTGAAGGCTTTATTGGACTAGATGTTTCCCCCAGCAGCGCAGGTACAGAATGCAGCAGCTGGAGAGACACAGACTCTAATACTCCGCCTTACTGGGCGGAACCAGCAGGCAGGCTTCACCAATGATCTTGCTTTCTCAGGTACCTCCCACACCAATGGTCTTACAGCCTCAACCTGGGTACCGTAATACCCCTAATACCGACTGCCACATTCAACCCCTGTTTAAAAAAGAGTCCGGCGGGGTGGTGGTCTTTCGTTATACAGTGGTAGAGGTTGAGGTTACGGAGGTACCCGTCAGTGGTATAGTGTTCTGCCTTGTTACATGTCACAACTATTTACAGTATTTATTTAAATGTACATATCAAAATGAAACAATTAGTCGATCGGGGGCCCTGGTCGTCCTCTGTGAACATCGCAGTTTCGGCGGTGATGCCGGCTCCGGCTCGGGCACCCGTGACTCTGGGAGCGTGACTTTGGTTTCTTCGGTAGCTTCATCACCACTGGATGGGACCAGTGGGAGAACTGATCCACCTGGGAAGGGGGCGGCCATGGGGTGTGCCGGTGGTAGAGAGGGTGGGGTAAGTGAGGGGGGGGGGTGGGGATCCAGCCGTCGCCAGGTCCCGTAGGGAGACTGTATTCTGTCGGCCGTCAGGGTGGCGTACTGAGGTTTAGCATGAAGGAGGTGGACCCTCTCGACCAATGGGTCCGACTTGTGCGCCCGTACGTGTTTGCGGAGCAGGATGGGTCCGGGAGCTGCCTGCCAGGTTGGGACCGAGGTCCCGGAGGAGGACTTCCTAGGGAAGACAAGGAGACGTTCATGAGGTGTTTCGTTTGTCGTGGTACACAGCAGTGATCGGATGGAGTGGAGTGCATCGGGGAGGACCTCCTGCCAGCGGGAGACTGGGAGATTTCTGGACCACAGGGCCAGTAAAACGGTCTTCCAGACCGTTCCGTTCTCCCTCTCTAACTGCCCGTTACCCCGGGGGTTGTAACTGGTCGTCCTGCTTGAGGCAATGCCCTTGCTGAGCAGGAATTGACGCAGTTCGTCGCTCATGAAGGAGGACCCCCTATCGCTGTGTATGTAGGCGGGGAAACCGGACAGTGTAAAGAAACTGTGGAGGGTGTTTATGACGGTGGCTGCGGTCTTATCGGGGCTGGGGATGGCGAATGGGAACCGGGAGTACTCGTCAATCAATTTCAGGAAGTACGTGTTGCGGTTGGTGGATGGGAGGGGCCCTTTGAAGTCCATACTGAGACGTTCAAAGGGAACGGAAGCCTTTACAAGGTGCGCTTTCTCTGGCCTGTAGAAGTGCGGCTTGCACTCCGCGTAGATTTGGCAGTTCCTGGTGGCGGTCCTGACCTCCTCGATGGAGTAGGGCAGGCTGCGGGTCTTGATAAAATGGAAGGATCGAGTGACCCCCGGGTGGCAGAGGTCCTCATGGAGGGCCCGGAGTCGGTCCACTTGTGCGTTGGCACATGTGCCGCGGGATATGGCATCAGGAGGCTCGTTTAGCTTCCCGGAACGATACAAGATCTCATAGTTGTAGGTGGAGAGCTCGATCCTCCACCGTAAGATCTTATCGTTCTTTATCTTGCCCCGCAGTGCATTATCGAACATGAAAGCAACCGACCGTTGGTCAGTGAGGAGAGTGAATCTCCTGCCGGCCAGGTAATGCCTCCACTGTTGCACAGCTTCTACTATGGCCTGGGCCTCCTTTTCAACGGAGGAATTACGGATTTCTGAAGCATGGAGGGTGTGTGAAAAGAAGGCCACGGGCCTGCCCGCTTGGTTGAGGGTGGCCGCCAGAGCTACATCAGATGTATCGCTCTAGGAATGGAAGGGATTCGTCGATTGCGTGCATCGTGGCCTTTGCGATGTCCGCTTTGATGTGGCTGAAGGCCTGGCGGGCCTCCGTCAACAGGGGAAAAACTGTGGATTGGATTAGTGGGCGGGCCTTGTCCACATAATTGGGGACCCACTGGGCGTAATATGAAAAAAAACCCAGGCAGAGTTTCAGGGCCTTGGAGCAGTGGAGGGGGGGGGGGGGGGGGGGGGGGGGGGGGGGGGGGGGGGGGGGGGGGGGGGGGGGGGGGGGGGGGGGGTGGGGGGGGGGGGGGGGGGGGGGGGGGGGGGGTGGGGGGGGGGGGGGGGGGGGGGTTGGGGGGGGGGGGGGGGGGGGGGGGGGGGGGGGGGGGTGGGGGGGGGACCTCCATGAGGGGGCGCATGCGTTCTGGATCTGGGCCTATAACTCCATCATGCACTACGTAGCTGAGGATGGCCGGACGGTCGGTGCTGAACACACATTTGTCCTTCTTGCAGGTGAGATTAAGGATTTTTGCGGTATGGAGGAATTTTCGGAGGTTGGTGTCGTGGTCCTGCTGATCGTGGCTGCAGATGGTGACATTGTCGAGGTATGGAAACGTGGCCCTCAAACCGTACCAGTCAACCATTTGGTCCATCTCCTGTTGGAAGACTGAGACTCCATTTGTGACACCGAAGGGAACCGTCAGGAAGTGGTAGAGCCGCCCATCTGCTTCGAAAGCAGTGTATTTGCGGTCATTCGGGAGGATGGGGAGCTGGTGGGAGGCGGATTTGAGGTCCACCGTGGAAAAGACCTTGTATCGTGCAATCTGATTGACCAAATCAGATATGCGGGGGAGAGGGTACGCGTCGAGCTGCATATACCTGTTGATGGTCTGACTATAATCGATGACTATCCTGTGCTTCTCCCCGGTCTTTACAACAACTACTTGAGCTCTCCAGGGGCTGTTGCTAGCCTCGATAATACCTTCTTTCAGTAGCCGCTGGACTTCCGACCTAATGAAGGTCCGGTCCTGGGCACTGTACCGTCTGCTCCTGGTGGCGACGGGTTTGCAATCCGGGGTGAGGTTTGCAAAAAGGGAAGGCGGGTCGACCTTGAGGGTCGCGAGGCTGCAGACAGTGAGGGGGGCTATAGGGTCGCCAAATTTAAAGGTTAAGCTCTGGAGGTTGCATTGGAAGTCTTGCCCTAGGAGCGTGGCAGCGCAGAGGTGAGGAAGGACACAGAGTCGGAAATGTTTTAATTCCCTTCCCTGGACCGTGAGGTTAGCTACGCAGAACCACTTGATCTCTGCAGAGTGAGACCCGGAGGCCAGGGAGATTCCCCCGGGATGGGAAGAGAACAGCGCCTTACCGTGTGGGGTGTATGAAGCTCTCTGTGCTCCCGGAAGTCGATCAGGCAGGATGTTTTGTGTCCGTTGATGAGCACGGTTGTCATCGCGATCGAGAGCGTTCGGGGCCGAGACTGGTCCAGGGTCACCGAGGTGAGTCGTGGTAAAAGTGTGGAAGTGTGGCCATCTGAATCGGGGTCCTGAGACTCCAGCCAAGATGGCGGTGCCCACGGGTCGCACATGGCTGGGGTGTGCAAGATGGCGGCACCCACGCGTCGCACGTGGTCCCTGGGGAACAAGGTGGCGGCGCCCGGGGCCTGCATGTGGCTCAGGAAAACGAAGATGGCGGCGCCTGCTGTCCGCACGTGGCCTGTGGAGAGAGTTGTGGTGGTTGCCCCGGTTCGCTCCCGGGGATGGCAGTGACCGCCCGGGCCTGGCATACCGCCAAGAAATGGCCCTTTTTGCCGCACCCTTTGCAGGTGGAGGAGTGGGCCGGACAGCGCTGCCTTGGCCTTCCTGCAAAAGTAACAGCGGGGACCCCCGGGGTTGCCTGGCAGCCGCGTGGCACAAGCTTGTGGAGGGATGGGGGATGCATCGGGGTCGGCCGCGGGCGGGTTCCACGCTGCCCAAGGGGCTGCCGCGTGGTCGGGGTCGTATGCGCGGGCGTTTCAGGGGGCTACATCCAGGGAGCTAGCAAGGGCCCGAGCCTCTTTGAGGCCAAGTGTCTCTTTCTCTAGCAGCCGCTGACGGATTTGGGAGGATAGCGTACCTGCAACGAATGCATCCCGGATTAAAAGTTCTGTGTGGTCGCTGGCTGAAACTTGTGGGCAGTCACAGTTCCTACCTAATACCAGGAGCGCACGGTAGAATTCGTCCAGCGATTCCCCCGGGATTTGTCGCCTTGTTGCTAGCAGACGTCGGGCGTAAACCTGATTTACTGGACGAACGTAGTGTCCTTTCAACAGGGCCATCGCGGCCTCAAAATCGTCCGCATCCTCGATGAGCGTGTAGATCTCTGGGCTCACCCTCAAGTGGAGAATTTGCAGTTTTTGATCCTCCGTGGGTGTAGTCGTGGCCATCCTGAGGTACCCGTTGAAGCACGCCAGCCAGTGTTTGAAGGTTGCCGCTGAGTTTGCCGCATGGGGGCTAAGTTGCAGACACTCTGGCTTGATGCGGAGCTCCATTCTTCAAAATCTAGTCCAATAAATTGATGCTCGATCAATAACTCTCGAAGCGAGATTGGAGAAGGCTTTATTGGACTAGATGTTTCCCCCAGCAGCGCAGGTACAGAATGCAGCTGCTAGGGAGACACAGACTGTTATACTCCGCCTTACTGGGCGGAACCAGCAGGCAGGCTTCACCAATGATATTGCTGTCTCAGGTACCTCCCACACCAATGGTCTTACAGCCTCAACCTGGATACAGTAATACCCCTGATACCGACTACCAAAATCATAAACCCTAATTTGTATTCATTTCAATCTCAAAAACGAGATTGAAATTAAATGCAGCGGCCTCCCGGGAATTACCCAACTCCCGAGGGGGAAGTCACGCGGGCATCGTTTAGTACCCCTTTTCATCAACGGGAACCTGCCACAATGGCGACTGAGGGGAAGTGAGGAGTTGGGGGGAGGGGGGGAGGGTAAGTGGGCCCTTTGGAGGGTGTTGGGCTTGGTCGGGGGGCTGGAGAGTTCCAGGTCGGGAGTTGTCCCTCGGTCGCAGGGTGAGGAGCTTTGAGCCTGTGAGGCCTTCAAGCTATTTTTATATACAGTGGAGACCCAGAACAGAGACAGCCTTAGCTGCAGAATGTCTGTCCTTCCAAACACTTCCAGAACTGAGCCCTGCTGCGGCTTCTATCCTGAAATTCAATTTCACCCCCTTTGACTGTGAGCAGCCTGAGACTTCACTGTTGAAGGCTATTTCAGAAGAGAAATTGGCCTTGTTAGTCATGTTAGCACTTCACATTCCTGAACTCTCAAGTGCCTCCTCGAAGGCATTTGTGCCACGACTGAGAGGTTGATTAGTGGACTGGATCTCCTTCAACCTTTGGTGCCTGAATAATGTGCCTGACTCTAGGAGCATCAGCACCATAGAGGCAGCTGCCAACAATCAAACACTAAAAAGCAGGACTTCACCTCTCGCGGCCAAAGGGTAAGTGTCTGGGTGGGTAGAGAGCAGCTCAGCATGACCTCCCTAATGTTCCTGGCAGGGGTTTGGGGTCTTGACGTGGCCGAGGATGAGGCAGAGCAAGGTTTGCCAACACAACTAGCTAGCTGGATGGCAGTCTGAGAGAAGGTGGGACAGTCATGGTAAGGGATGGGGAGGCTTGGGGGATTTGAGGGTCGTGGAATGGAATCCCTAATTTCAATTCCTTCCAGATAAAACAATGTTTGCTGGTGTGGATCCTGCGGAAGCGGCCCTCACTGTGCTTGTGCCAAGGCGGGCAGCAATGCCAACAGAGGCTGGAGGCTCCACCCCATGTGCAGGGGGCCGCCGCACACCCTAAATACCCAACTCGAGGAGGGAACCAGAAGGGGAGGCCCACGACGGTCTAAGGTGTACAGGATTCGTTGTTCATTCCATGAGCCGACAGACAGCATATGCTGCAGAGGACTCTGTCTCAACAGAGAGACAGTGCAGCACCTGTGCCACGTCCTCACAGACTTGACACCCCGCCCATGGTGGCCATAAAGATCATTACAGCCGTAAACATTATGCCACCAGGCCATTCCAGGGCTCGGGCATAGACCTGTGCAGTATATCCCAATCTTCCGTCCACAGGTGCATCTGGGAGGTGACAGATGCTCTGTATGCTCAGGCTTCAGACTGGACCAAACCCACCAAGATGCCTGGCTGCAGGGTATGCTGCGATCACCGGGATGACCCAAGTCCAGGGGGAGATCGATGACATAGATGTCGCCTGTGACCACCGGTGCATCAGGGATTGCCCTATATTAACAGGAAGGGGTTCCACCTACTGAATGTTCAGATCATGTGTGACCATTACTTGAGGATCATGCATATGTGTGCCTGCTCCCCAGAGACCATGCATGGCAGCTCCATCCTGGACACTGGCAGATCCCGGTGTCTTCGAGGACCACTCCGGGATGATAGTTTGGCTCGTGGGAGATAAGGAATACCCGCTGGGGACATGGCTGATGATGTTGGTGCGGAGGCCTGAGACCGAGGCTGAGACCCACATTGCCACCCGTGCTGACATGGAGTGGTGCATTGGGCTGCTCAAGATGCAGTTCCGATGCCTTGACCACTCTGGCAGTGCTCTGCAGTACACCCCCCAGAGGATCTCCTACTTTGTGGCGATCTGCTGTGCCTTCCACAACCTGGCATAGCAGCAGGGCAACATGCTAGAGAAGGAGGAGGCAGTGGGACATGCAGCCTTTCTGAGGAGGGGGTGAGCGACGGGGGGGCTGAAGGATGACCCTGAGGAGGGCTGTAGGATGGACGGCAGGCTTTGGCAAGGGTCTGACATGCCAAAAGGACCAGGGAGGCCCTCATCGTCTCCAGATTCTCCTTAGGACAAGGCTGTGTCCATTAGCTCAACACCCCACACCCCCATTCCTCCCCCTATTTCCCCCAATTTCCTACACCCCATTTACACTCGTAAATCCCTTCTTTCCCCCCATTCACCCCCCCCCCATTTCTCTCCATCTTCTCCCCCAACCCCTCCCCCATCACACCGCTGCCTCCCCAACCACCCTGATCCCCCCCCCCCCCTCCAAGGGTCTGTGTAGTATCACTCCAGGGTGATGGGCCTGCGGGTCAGGGCAGTAGAGTGATGATAACTCACTGTGTGGTAAGCTCTGGTGCTCCTCAGTTTAAGCCAAAGACAGAATCCTGTCTTTCTGCTGACAGCGCGCCCACACCCATCCTCTGCACCCCAGCCCAGCTCAGTCATCCCTCACACCCTTCAGACAGAGCACTGAGGCAGATCGGAATGTTGGTCAACAGGTATTTATTGCACAAGTATTGTGCCCTAGCTTCTATTACTAATCTATGTGCTTCACCCGTGCCAACTTAACTAGAGTCCACCTTCCTAGCCTTACGTGTTCTGACGCTCCTTCTAGGTGGGTCCCCGGCCCCATTATCCCCTCCTCCCTTCGGGGGTCCGATGAGCCCGGCCTACTCCTTGGGACGGGGGTGCTGCTGGAGTAAACGTTGGAGGCTTCCCCACCACCTGGCGCTATCAGTTCTGGAGGCCCACTCTCATCCCGACCATGCTCACGGCCATGGGGCACAGGGACTGTAACACATCTCTAAGGGACTGGTCCACGTCAGTCAATGACCGTGTAGGTCCATCTGTGACTGGCTCAGGTCAGCCAGTGCCAGGCTAATGCTCTCTATGCCCGTAGCCATGGCCCGTTGTGACTGGACCAAGCTTTGGAGCACTGCAGCAATGTCCATCTGGCTCTGGTACATGGCTGCCTGTGACATGGCCGCCCTGTCCTGTGCTGCGGCCACCGGCTGCACAGAGCGTCCCAGGACGTCCTGACCCATGGCTGATACCATCATATCCAAGACCACCTGATGAGACCATCAATTCATGCGACACGTGGTTAGAAGTGAACAGTGGTTTTAATCGTCTAGGAGCTGCGCTCCGAAAGCTCGTGTTTGAATCAAACCTGTTGGACTTTAACCTGGTGTTGTAAGACTTCTTACTGTGCTCACCCCAGTCCAATGACCACATCTCCACATCATTAATCGTCTTACAACAGAGCCTGCCTGTGACAAGATGAACTCCAGATGAACTGGCAGGCAGGCTCTCAGCATCAACCTTTATACTTCCAGTTAGGGGGAGGAGCCGTGGGTGGAGCCCAGTACAAACTCCCGTACACTCCCAATGCATCTCCCCCTAGTGGCAGAGCAGCGCAACTGCTCGTGTGCCGAGCTTACAGATACACAGTACAACATGTGTAATACAGTGTGAATTACACTACTGTGATTCACCATATTCACCCCTTGTAAAAAAATCAAGTCCGGCGGGGGTGGTGGCTTACAGATTGAGTCTGTCCGGTGGCCGAGTTGTCCGCTGTGATCGGCGGGGCACCGGGGTTGCAGCCCCTTCTGGTGGCTGGATGAGCACCGTCGGTTGGGGTACGATGGCGGACTCCGGGGGCGATACCGCCCGAGCTTCGTACCCGTCTGGTTCGACTGGAGACTGGGGGCGCTGGGAGCTAGCTGGTGCGGGCGCGCAAAAAAAATGTAGCGAACTGGTAGGTGCGGGGGCGTGGGGGGCGAGTTGGGTGGGATGTAGTGTGAGGGGTACCTCGGTGGTGGTAGTGGGGGTGCTGGATCCTGTGGGTGGTAGGTCCCGGAGGGATACAGTGTCCTGACGGCCGTCAGGGAACTCTATGAAGGCGTACTGGGGGTTTGAATGCAGTGGAAGCACTTTCTCTACGAGTGGGTCAGTTTTGTGTGCCCAGACGTGCTTCCGGAGGAGTACTGGGCCCGGTGTCTTCAACCACGCTGGGAGTGAAACCCCCGTGGTAGCGCCCCTGGAAAAAATAAAGAGCCGCTCGTGAGGGGTCTGGTTGGTAGCGGTACATAAGAGGGACCTAATAGCGTGGAGCGCGTCGGGGAGGACTTCTTGCCAATGGGAGATCGGGAGATTCCTGGACCGGAGGGTCAGTAGGACGGTCTTCCAGACCGTCGCATTCTCCCTCTCCACCTGCCCGTTCCCCCTGGGGTTATAGCTGGTAGTCCTGCTCGAGGCGATGCCCTTGTCGAGCAGGTACTGACGCAGCTCGTCGCTCATGAAGGACGAACCCAGGTCGCTGTGTACATAGCTGGGGAAACCAAACAGGGTGAAGATACTATGCAGGGCCCTAAAGACTGTGTGGGAGGTCATATCGGGGCACGGGATAGCAAAGGGAAAACGGGAGAACTCGTCTATGACGTTCAGGAAGTACATATTCCTGTTAGTCGAGGGGAGTGGCCCTTTGAAATCGATAGCGAGGCGTTCAAAGGGCCTAGAAGCCTTGACCAGGTGGGCCCTGTCTGGTCTGTAGAAGTGCGGTTTGCACTCCGCACAGATGGGGCAGTCCCTGGTGATGGCTTTTACCTCCTTGGTGGAGAAAGGCAGATTTCGGGCTTTAATGTAGTGGGCGAGCCGGGTGACCCCCGGGTGGCAGAGGTCATTGTGGATGGCTTTTAAGCGGTCGCTCTGTGCGCTGGCACACGTCCCACGGGACAGGGCATCTGGGGGCTTGTTGAGCTTCCCCGGTCGATACATAATATCGTATTTGTAGGTGGAGAGTTCGAACCTCCACCTCAGAATTTTGTCATTTTAAATTTTGCCCCTTTGCGAGTTGTCAAACATGAAGGCAACCGATCTTTGGTCGGTGATGAGGGTGAACCTTCTACCTGTGAGGTAGTGCCTCCAGTGACGCATAGCCTCCACAATGGCTTATGCTTCCTTTTCGACCGAGGAGTGTCGAAGGTCCGAAGCGGAGACGGTTCGGGAGAAAAATGCAACGGGTCTCCCTGCCTGATTTAATGTGGCTGCAAGAGCTACCTCTGAGGCATCGCTCTCTACCTGGAAAGGGACGGATTCATCCACCGCCCGCATGGCCGCTTTGGCGATGTCCTCCTTGATGCAGTTGAAGGCCTGACGGGCCTCATCTGACAGGGGAATAAGTGTGGCCTTAAATAGTGGGCGGGCTTTGTCCGCATATTGAGGGACCCACTGGGCATAATATGAAAAGAACCCCAGGCACCGTTTGAGGGCCCTGGGACAATGAGGGAGAGGGAGTTCTAAGAGTTCTAAGAGCATACGGTCCGGATCGGGGCCCAGGAGTCCGTTTTCCACGACATAGCCGAGGATGGCTAGTCTAGTTGTGCGGAAAACGCATTTCTCCTTGTTGTACGTGAGATTAAGCTTCTGGCCGTCTGGAGAAATCGATTGAGGTTGGCATCGTGGTCCTGCTGGTCATAGCCGCAGATGGTGACGTTATCCAAGTACGGAAACGTGGCCCGCAGCCCGTACTGGTCCACCATTCGGTCCATTGCTCGTTGGAACACCGAGACCCCATTTGTGACGCCAAAGGGGACCCGGAGGAAATGGAAGAAACGGCCGTCGGCCTCGAACGCCATGAAGTGGCGGTCCTCCGGGCAGATTGGGAGTTGGTGGTATGCAGACTTCAGATCCACCGTGGAAAAAATCCAATACTGGACAATCTGATTCACCATGTCTGCAATCCTGGGGAGGGGGTATGCATCGAGGAGCGTAAACCGATTAATAGTCTGACTATAATCTATGACCATGTGGAATTTTTCCCCGGTCTTGACGACCACCTGAGCTCTCCAGGGACTGTTACTGGCCTCTATGATCCCCTCACGTAAAAGCCTCCGGACCTCGGATCGAATGAACACCCTGTCCTGTAGGCTGTACCGCCTGCTGCGAGGGGCTATGGGTTTACAGTGAGGTTGGCAAAGAGAGGAGGGGGGGAGATTCGCAGCGTGGCGAGGCTGCAGATAGTGAGTGGTGGTAGGGGTCCGCCGAAGCTCAGGGTGAGACTCTTGAGATTGCATTGAAAGTTGAGTCCCAATAAGAGTGGGGCGCAGAGTTCGGGCAGGACGTATAGTTGGAAATTAGAGTAACTAGCTCCTTGGATTGTTGCGACGGTGCGCCCTTGGATATGGACAGAGTGGGAACCCGAAGCGAGGGAGATAGTTTGCCGTGCAGGGAAAACGGGAGCGAACAGCGTCTTACCAGATCTGGGTGTACGAAGCTCTCAGTGCTCCCGGAGTCGAAAAGGGATGGTGCACTGTACCCGTTGATTTGGACCATCATCATAGAGTTGTGGAGATGCTTTGGGCGTGATTGGTCCAGTGTGACTGCGTTGAGTTGCGGGTTGTCAGCGGCTCAGTCGGCTGCGCTGGGATGGCCCCGCGATGAGTGCCCGCTGAGGTCGCAGCCTTCAATCGAGTTTTCTGAGTGTGGAGAGGATGGGGCCCAAGATGGCCACCCCCGTGATGGGCGGCGAGGAAGATGGCGTCTAAGATGGCGGCCCCCATGGATAGCACGTGGCGGATGGGGGTGGAGTCAGGGCAGAGGCCGCTGCGTTCTGGGGCCTGCGGGCCTGCGAGTGCGGAGGGCGATTACTTTGTGCCGCTGGAGGTTTAGGGGCTGGGGCCTTCCTACCAGGCACTCTCTGGCGTAGTGGCCTTTTCGCCCGCAGCTTCTGCAGGTCGCGTTGCGGGCCGGGCAGTGCTGCCGCGGCTGCTGGGGCTGGCCACAAAAGTGGAAGGTTGGGGCAGCATTGTGACTGGGTGGCCGCGTGGCGCAGGCCTGGGGGAGTCGCTGGTCGGGGGCCCATGACGGGGTTGCGGAGTCCGCAGGAAACGAGGTGAGGCTACGAAATGAGACCTCCATAGTTGTAGCGAGTTCAACAGAATCTTCTAAATTTAGGGCCCCCTTCTCCAGCAGTCGCTGGCGCACGTAATTCGATCTAAGGCCTGCAACAAAGACATCGCGGACAGCAAGTTCTCTATGTTCTGCAGCAGTTACAGCCTGATAATTACAGTCCCGGGATAAGGCTTTTAATTCGCTGAGGAATTCTTCTCGCGATTCTGTGGGGCGCTGGCGGGGAGTAGTAAAAACGTGGTGCGCGTAGACCTCATTGACGGGCCTCACGTACATTTTGTCGAGTAGGGCCAGGGCCTCTGTATATGACCTGGTACAGTTTAGCTAAGTAGACATACGATGGCTCACTGTTGTGTGCAGTAGGCTGAGTTTCTGCTCCTCTGTCGTTTCTGTGGTGCTTGCGTCAGCCAGGTAGGCCTTAAAACATCGGAGCCAATGCGAAAATATTTATTTTGCCTCTGCATCCTGTGGGTCGAGTTCCAGTCGATTTGGCTTGAGGGCTGATTCCATAGTCATTCCTTACTGTTTCTTAAGACGATTCACTTGATGAGACCATCAATTCACGCGACTCGTGGTTTGAAGTGAACAGTGGTTTTAATCGTCTTACAACAGAGCCTGCCTGTGACGAGATGAACTCCAGATGAACTGGCAGGCAGGCTCTCAGCATCAACCTTTATACTTCCGGTTAGGGGGAGGAGCCGTGGGTGGAGCCAAGGGGGAGGAGCCGTGGGTGGAGCTCAGTACAAACTCCCGTACACTCCCAGTGCATCTCCCCCTAGTGGCAGAGCAGCGCAACTGCTAGTGTGCCGAGCTTACAGAGACATAGTACAACATGTGTAATACAGTGTGAATTACGCTACTGTGATTCACCACACCACCATCGCAGACGCCACCCTTGCGGTGTTGGCCTGGGTGGCACGCATGGTCAGCACCGCCTCTTGCCCCTGCAGGTGGTTGGACTCTTCCAACTGCACTTGCAGGTGCTGGATGGCTGCTGACAACCCCTCATGTAGTCCCCGGCATTGGATCTGCATCTACAGCATCGATGGGACCGCCGTTTCCAGAAGCCCAAGACCCATCGATGGGACGACAGCTAACCCCTGGGTCAGGCTGCCCTCCGACCAAACGCCCTCCAGCGGTTCCTACAGTTCCGGTACCGCTGCATGTGTGTGGTGCAGATCAGTGCCCCAGGAGCCTCTTCATAACATGTCCAACCAAGGGGAGGAATTGTGGAGGGTGCCGTTGACAGCAGGGCCGAAAAGTCGGTGTCATCCCTGAATGAGTGTTCCAGGGTGTCGCGGGGTTGCGGTTGGGGGCACAGGTCACCAGCATGTCTGGCTTTGTCACTGGATGGGTTGCAGGATTGTAGCCGGGAACGGAGGACCCCAGATCGACCCGCATCGCTGCCAGGTGAGCCTGAAAGACTTAACGCAAAACACATGGTTAGACCATGGGTGGGGTGGGATGGGAGGGCTGGGGGGTGGGGATGCCACATATGCCATAGGGACATCGCTATTCACTGTGGGCTTGATGCCGAACTTCGCCTTGGTAACTGCCAGCTCTCTGACCTCACCGACCAATACCCTCTGCTCTGTGATGGTGAGGGGCCGCAGGTCCGGCAGGCACCCTCCGGTCTATTCTCTCTCCCGGTGGCTGTGGGCCATCTTCTCCAGGGGGGACAGATAATGCACAGTGTGAGACACCTGGATGCAGGCAGCACACCTGCGGCACGGGAGCGACCCACGGCGCTCCAGCTGCTGATCTCGGCGTCAACTGTGCGCCGCGGGGTCGACGCTGGCGCAGTGGCTCCCTTTTCCGTACCGGCCTCGACGCAACATGGCGTAGGGGTACAGGGGCCGGCGCGGAAGAAAGGAGGCCCCCAGCCCGAGAGCCCGGCCCGTCAATCTGTGGACCCCGATCGCGGGCCAGGCCATAGGGCACCCCCCCCCCCCCCCCGGGGCCGGATCCCCCTCCCCCCCACACAGGCCGCCCCCAGACCCTTCCACACCGAGGTCCCACCGGGTAAGATCACAGATGGGCGGCGCCGGTGGGACCCGGATTTTTTGTGACGGCCGCTCGGCCCATCCTGGCCTGAGAATCGGCGGGGGGGGGGGGGGAACGACGCTCGCGGCCCCCGACCGGCGCCACGCTGACCACGCCCGCGCCAATGCCGCTGATTCTCCGCCAGTACCGCCGATTCTCCGGCCCTGCCCCGGGCTGAGAGTCTCCCGCCCAGGGTTCCCACTCCCACTTCCTGGCATCAGTGTCTCCAGCTCAGCATCAGTGAGCCTCAGTGTCGCTCTTCGTGGTGGCATCTTCCTGGCTGGAATGAGAGTGTGTGGAGGGCTTAGATGTGGCTGCAGCTTGTCAGGTTCTCGAGTGCCAGTCCCAACCCCGACTCCAGCCCTGAGTGAATACCAGCCTGGGTCTCACCAGCATGCCAAACCTGCCCAAAATAACACAAGGGTGTATTGGGCTCATTACACCCTATATCTCTTTGCAGCCTCTCTATATCCTCCTCATAAGTACCATTTCTGCCCAACTTTGTATCATCAGTAAACTTAGATACATTACTCTCTGTCCCTTCATCGAAGCCAGTAATGTAGATTGTAAATAGCTGAGGTTCCAGCACTGTTTCCACTAACCGCTGGCTGCCAACTTGAAATTGCTCTATTTATCCTGCCTCCTGCCTGTTAACCAATCCTCTATCCATATTACACCCAATTCCATGGGCCATGAACTAATTTGTTGTGTGGAACCTTACTGAATGTCTTTTGGAAAACTAAGTATACTGCAGGTATGATTCAGCGACCCCGGCGCAGACCCGGGCACGGCGGGTGAATTCGGCAAGAGCCCCAAATCGGGCTCCGCACTGGGCGCTGAGCCAATTGCAAGTCACCTGACCTACTTAACCTGACACAATCTGGATCATACCCTCGCTGGCCGTCATCCAGATCAGCATATTCAAATGAGCCATTAGACTCATTTAAATACCTGGACTCCCGTTTCACCCAGCACCCGGGTCTCAATGGCCACGCCTGCGAGGCCTTGACTGGCCGCCATTTAGCACTAGTTTCCACAAATATGGATCAGATGTGACCTCGAGGGTCCCACAGGCCATTAGAGACCCCCGGGTAATCGGGGACAAGGAAGGGTGGTACACTGGGGCTCCCCCTGGCACCTGGTCACCTTGGAATTTAGCACTGGCAACCTAGCATCCCGGCAGTGCCTCCCGGGCAAGGAGCCTGGGTGGCACTGCCTGGGTGCCGGGTTGGCACTGCCTGGGGTCAGGCCCAGGGTACCTTGCACATCAGAGTAGGGGTTAGGGGGATTCGATGGGGCACATAAAGGTGGGGGGGGGGGGGTGAATGGGGGAGTCCAGAAAGCAGGGGGCCTTAAAGAGAGGGGTGTGGACATTGGGGCTGCCAGTCACAATGGCACCCCAATCTGCGAGGAGCCGGTCCTAAAGAGTGGCCTTGCAGGGAGAAACTCACTGGGGCCCAAAAAACCATCAAAGTGCCGGTGAATAGTGGGGTGAATCCCGGCACTTCAGCCATCCAGAAACATCCTGCCAAACGCACCCAAAAGTGGACTCTGTTTCATGTCCACTGAATTGTATCCCTACATCTACTGGTTCCCTTTATCTACCCTATTACTTACACCCTCAAAATACTCCAATAAACTTTTCAAACACAATTGCCCTATTATAAAACCATGTTGAATTGTGGCTGATCACACCATGATTTTCTGTGTATTTGAAGATTGCTTAAAAATAGATTATATGCTCGGGGGGTTTTTTGGTTATATTTTTAAAAATTTTCTTAATGAATTTAGTGTACCCAATTCATTTATTCCAATTAAGGGACAATTTAGTGTGGCCAATCCACCAACCCAGCACATCTTATGGGTTGTGGGGGCGAACCCACTCAAACACTGGGAGAATGTGAACAGTGAATCCACATGGTCGGTGACCCAGAGCCGGGATTGAACCTGGGACCTTGGTGCCATGAGGCAGCAGTGCTAACCACTGCGCCATCGTGTTGCTCTTGTTTGTTGGTTATATTGTTGTGTTTTTGTTTTTGTTGAAATTTGATGTTGAAAATTGTTACAATTATAAATGCATCTATAAAATATTTTCTAAAAGAAAATAGATGATATCTGAGCGGCACGGTGGCACACTGGTTAGCACTGCTGCCTCATGGCACTGAGGACCGTGGATCTCATCCCTAAAAAACCCAAAAAGATGTGCAGGGTAGGTGAATTGGCCACGCTAAATTGCCCCTTAATTGGAAACAAATTGGATACTCTAAATATATATTTTTAAATAGATTATATCTCCTTCCCAATGACTGGAATCAGACTAACTAGCCCTTTTCTCTCATCACCTTTCTTAAATGGTGGTGTCACATTCATTAATTTTCAATCTGCAGGCACTGTCCCGGAAGCTGGGAATGTTGGGAAATTGTAGCCAGTTAATCCACTACCTCTGCAGCCATCTCTTTCAGAACTCGAGGATGTTTTTTTTAATTATTCGTTCATGGGATGTGGGTGTCGCTGGCTGGACCAGCATTTATTGCCCATCCCTGAGGGCATTTAGGAGTCAACCACATTGATGTGGGTCTGGAGTCATTTGTAGGTCAGACCAGGCAATGATGACATTAGGACATTAGTGAACCAGATGGGGTTTCCCCACAATTGACAATGGTTTCATGGTCGTCGTTAGACTTTCAATTCCAGATTTTTATTGAATTCCAGGATTCGAACCCATGTTCCCAGAGTATTATCCTGGGTCTCTGGATTACTAGCCCAGTGACAATACCACTATGCCATTGCCGCCCCATGTAGGCCATCAGGTCCCTGGGATTTTACGGTTTTTAGTCCTTAAGTTTCTCCAGTACTTTTACTGATAAATAATTACCTTATTTTTGTCATTCGTGTTAACCTCTAGACTACCTTCTATTTCAGACTTGTAACTTGTGTCTTCTACTATGAATACATGTGCAAAATATTTGTTCAAAGCCTTTGCCATTTCCTTATTCTCCATGGCCATTTCTCCCATCTTGACCTCTATGGAACTGATCCGTACTTTAGCTACTCTTTTCCTTTTTCTATACTTGTAAAAGCTCTTAAAATCTGTTTTTATATTCTTGGCTAATTTACTCCCATATTCTATTTTTCCCTTATCATCAACTTTTTGATGGCCACTTTCTGGTTTCTAAAACATTCCCATTCCTGAGACTTACTATTGTTCTTTGCAACATTATCAGCCCATTTTTAAAGATTTACAAAGCCAAGAATGGATCGTTCTTGCTGAATTTTTGTTTTTTCTATGTAATGTATTTTTATTGAACACTTCAAATTGTGTTTTTACACGTTTCCCACTATTTATTTACCACCTACCTTTTATTCTATTTATTCAACCAACCATAGCCAGCTTTCCCCTCATACCTATGTAATAGGTTTTGGTTGAGTCTAAGATTTTCATTTGTGATTGGAGCATGTTTCAAACTGAATGTGGAATTCAAATGCGTTAAGATCACTGTTTCCCAGTGGATCTTTTGCCCATGATAATATTGATTAACCCTGCCACATTTCACAGTACTAGTTCTAAAATGGCATTATTTCTAATTGGTTTACAACATATTGCTCCAGGAAACAGTCATGAAAGCATTGTACAAACAGATCTTCTAGATTACTTTTGCCAATTGTATTGATCTGGTCCATAACACAATTATTCTCATTGCCTTGTCACAAGTGCTCTATCCAGTGCTATAACTGCGGTAAGCTTACGGTAAACTATTCCCATCAACCTGATCACCAACTAATCAAGATCCCTTTTAAAAATATGTTCTTTGATGAGGGCATCACTGGCAAGGCCAGCATTTGTTGCATGTCCCTAATTGCCCTTGAACTGAGTGGCTTACTAGGCCATTTCAGTGGGCCTGGAGTCACATGTAGACCAGACCATATAAGGATGGCAGATTTCCTTCCCTAAAGAACATCAGTGAACCAGATGAGTTTTTTCAATAAACGACGATAGTTTCACGGTCACCATTATTGACACTTACTTTTAATTCTGGATTTATTAGTTGAATTTAAATTCCACCAGTTGCCGTGGTGGGAGTTGGACACATGTCCCCAGAGCATTAGCCTGGGCCCCTGGACTACATTACCACTACACCACCATATCCCCATTCCCAATCTCCACTGTACTGATTCTACTTCCTGACCATTTGAGCCAACGTCCTTTCTCCCGAATGTCCTTAAAGTAGTCAAAGTTTGAGATTCAAGACACTTACTAAGGGAATAAAACCATGAGCTTTCTTAGGTTTTGTATAAATAAAAGCAAATTTTACATTACAAGTTCATAAAGATAAACCAGTTTACAAGAGCTATGTTAAGCTCTAACATTCAAAGTAAGTATGAGGTAAAAGTGAATTAACTGACAAACTGTGGTTAGATGCACCACATTACAGTGTAAATGACAGATGCAACTAAAACAGATTCCATTGATTTCTCAATGACGTCCCACTGTGAGTCTACCAATCTCACTGAAACTTTATCTTTCTCATGAGGGTTTCCAATTTCCACCTTTGAAGATCTCTCCTTGGAATTCTCACTCACACTTGGACTACTTCAATGACTGCTAACTCCCAGGGTTTCAGTCTTATCTTCTCTCGATTCCAGAGTCTGCACTTTAGCCTCTACTTACTCAGGTAATTTCAGGACTGAGCTAGACAGCTAGCTTCACTGAGCTGGCAATGCCCCAGAGTTTTCCCCCATACTTCTGTCTCCATGTTGTACCCAGTTATAAATGTCTCCCAGAGCTTCTTCTGAGCCCTAACCCTTTTCAGCACAAGGCCACTGACCTTCTGCCACTAGAATTTTAGAACTTATAGTACAGGTGGAGACCATTTGGCCCATTGCGTCTGCACTGGCTCTTGGAAAGGGCACCCCACTTAAGCCCAACCTCCAGCCCACTCTCTCAGCTTCCCTGGATTTCTCTGAGCCCTAACAGCCTGAAGTCTGCTAACATCAGCCTTTCTCTTGCCTGGAATCTTTTCTTCTGCTGCCACACACTCTGTCCTGTGGGCCTTCTTGAGCCCCAAGACTCAGCTGCACTAAGCTATCAATAGCTCCCAAGGCTTCTCCTAAGCCTGAAGTCTCTCTCAGTAGCATTGGACTAGCAAATATGCCCAGGTGCTTCTTCTTAGCCCTAACTGCACGGGTTACCAAATGGTTCCTAGGCCTTCACTGAGTCCCCAACTCAGCTCCTCAAAGCTCAAAGCAGCACTTTGGCTGAATGGAGCTTCTGGACTTCTCTTAAACCCATTTTACTTACAATCTGCTAACTACAGCCCTTTTCATGGGTTTTAATGACTGGGATCTGTTCCTGTCCCCTATCTCTGTGATGCATGCAGGTTGACTCCCCAAAACTGACTGACTCTGAACTGTTGAATTGATCTGCTGTCCTATCACAGCACTCCCAGACTGCCCCACCCTTGTTACTCAGCGGGAACCAATGTAACAAGCTTTCAAAGATTCTACATCCTAAATGTTAGGTTGTTCATTTTGGAAGGGAGAACCAAAGAACAGTACTATTTAAATGGAGTAAAACTGCAGAAAGCTGTAACACAAAGGTTACACAGAAAGCTAGCACGCAGGTGCAGCAGGTAATCAGGAAGGCTAATGGAATGTTGACCCTGATTCCAGGGGGGTTGGAGTATAAGAGTCGGGAAGTCTTGCTGCAGCTGTACAGGGTACTGGTGAGACCACATCTGGAGAACTGTGAGCAGTTTTGGCCCCTTATTTAAGGAAAGAAATGATTTCATTGGTGGCGGTTCAGAGAAGATTCACGAGGATGGTCCCCGGTATGGAGGGATTGTCTTGTGAGCAAAGGTTGCGATTCTACGCATTCCTCGAGCAGCTACAGCCCGTATAGCCTCAGGGCATTCCCCAGGGCTGCGGCGACTAGGAGGAAGGCCACCATTGCTGGTTGTATGCCAGTATCCATTGTCTGCAGGGGGTGAAAGGCCGACATGGTAGAATGGTTTGTGTCCTTGTGCCAAACAGGTCCACCGGGCTACACAGTGGCCCCGGCTGACACTGCAGACCCTGCCCCCTCATGTGTCCCCCCCCCCCCCCCCCCCCCCCCCCCCCCCCCCCCCCCCCCCCAACACTCCGCATCCCTGGCCCCATCAGTGCCTGGCACCGTGGCCTCTGGCCCTTGTCCCTGTTACCAAGGATACCGTTGGCTACTGTGGCCGTTGCCCTTTGGTGGTCTGCGTGCTGCCCTGCTGGCAGGTGGCAGTCAGTAGGAAAGTGGACACGAGGAATGTCGAATCAGCCATGATCCTATTGAATGATGAAGCAGGCTCAAGGGGCCAAATGGTTCACGCCTGTTCCTATTTCCTATGATCTGATGGTCCACAACTGACAATGTAGCGCACAGGGACACAGAATTAATTGATTTTGTGACACTAGGACATTCATTCCTACATGGACCGTGACAACTGGATCTCTCCCCTCCCACGCTGGGTTCATCTCCAGCCAGGAGGAAATGTCCTTAACCCTGGCCAGGGCAGGCAATCCAACTTTAGTGCTGCAGGGTACATTATCTATCCTGCTGACTATACTGTCCCCGAATGCTATCGCATTCCTTTTTGCTCCCCCACTTGGTTGGCATCCAGCACATGGTGCCCTGGCCAAATTGTTTATCCAACCCACACTCCTTTAGAGTACCAATTCATTTTTTCCAATTAAGGGGCAATTTAGCGTGGCCAATCCACCTAACCTGCACATCTTTGGGTTGTGGGGCTGAAACCCACGCAAACACGGGGAGAATGTGCAAACTCCACACGGACAGTGACCTAGGGCCGTGATTGAACCTGGGACCTCGGCGCCATGACGTAGCAATGCTAGCCACTAAAATATTCATGAGTTAACCTCCCAGCTCGCAGATAACGGTAGAGCACTCACCAGTTATTGGAGGTTGAAAAAAGGCATAAAAAAACAGCATCCGAAATTCTCTGGCCATTGGGATTCACTTTTCCTGCCAGCAGCACACACTCTCCCATAGGTTTCCCAGTGGCATGGCGTGACTACAATGGGAAATCCCATTGATAAGCAACGGAAAGGGATAATCCCACTACCAGCGAATGGCGCATGGCCAAGAGACACACAGCTGCGGAACCGGAGAATCCAGCGCAGCATCTCTTTCCCCCCTCTACACCTGAATTTGCACGCATTTGATAACGCATTCTGTCCTCACTCCTTGCAACAATTTATGTTTCCTCACTCTGATACTGAATGGTGCTGAACATGGTGCGATCATTTGAAAATATCCCCATTTCTGACCCCATGCTAGAAGGAAGGTCACTGATGAAGCAGCCAAGGATGGTTGGGCCTTGGACACTACCCTGAGGAACTCCTCCAGCGATGTCCTGAGACTGAGGTGATTGGCCTCCAACAACCATCACCATCTTCCTTTTGGCCAGGTATGACTGCAACCAGCGGATAGTTTTCCCCCTGATTCCCAATGACTTTGGTTTTATTGCCATTCCTCTATGTCAAAACGTGGTCAAATACTATCAAGGCCATTCACTTTCGCTACACCTTTGGAATTCAGCTCTTTAATCAGTGTATGGACCGAGACTGCAATGGGGTCAGGAGCTGAGTGGTACTGGGGTTGCCCAGATTGAGCATTGATGAGCCAGTTATTGGACAGTAAGAGTTGTTTGATAGCATTGTCAAAAACACCTTCCATCACTTTGCTGATGATTCAGAGTAGACGAGTGGGGTGATATTGGTCAGGTTGTACTTGCCTTGCTTTTTGGGAATAGGATGATTTTCTGCCACTGGAAACGTTTGTGAATACAAATGGGAGAAATTGAATATCCTACTGTGTTAGATGTATGTAGCTGGGGTTGTTCCAGTCCATAACAGGGCATTTCCCATTTTGAGTTGTTATATAGGTGTTACATACAACAATGGGGAGATGGTTGTGTAGTGTTAATGTCAACTAGCTATGATTGACAGTTCATGATCACATCAAAAAATTAAGTGTTTTCCACTGAGAAAAAGAGGACGTGTGAGCACTTAATTCCTAGATGTTTATAATAATTGTGGTTAGCTTCACATCAGAGTACTTGAATCCATTCAAGCATGAAGGGAAATGAAAATAATCTATCCAGACATCAGGCTGTCTGGAAGCTGTCAATTACAGGCTACTAAAAGCTGTTTCTGAAGGTTTTTACAGCCCTAATCCAAATGTTCCTTTTCAGAACTGCTCCTGGGACTGGCCAAGGTGACCGTCCATGGGTCCAGGCAGAAGGTGGTCAAGAGGGTCTGTTCTGCGGTTATATTCAGACCAGGTGTTCCTGGACACGGAGCTCACAGTGTTCACAGGTGCAATTGAGGCCTTGTGTGAGCTGTGGAAACCAGGGAACTGCTTCATTCCCATCCAGAATCGAACTTCAATTTAAATTTCCGTTTTTTTTTCTTTTGAACAATTTATTAGTGGTGCTCCTTAAAGCAGGGAGCAGCCATCACTACTTAATTAGTATTTAGATAACAGCGGTGGCAAAGAGATGCCTAGAAAGCAGTTTAAGACTGAACCAAACTGTTTGCAAACTTGGTGTCATTTTTGAACAGTGGTAAACTCCCGGCATCTTTAAGATCAGCTACTTCCACCTCTATTTCCAACTCCATCACAATCACCTTGACTATTCCCATATTCCATTCTCTAGAAACTTGAGGTCATCCAACATTCTGCTGCCAACATTCTTTATACACTATGTGTGGCACGGTGGCACTGCTGCCTCACAGCACCAGGGACCCGGGTTTAATTCCGGCCTTGGGTGACTGTTTAGGGTTTGCACATTCTCCCCGTGTCTGCATGGGTTTCCTCCGGATACTCCGGTTTCCTCCCTCAGTCCAAAGATGTGTAGGTTATGTGGAATGGCCATGATAAATTGCCCCTCAGTGTCCGAAGATGTGTAGGTTGAGTGGGGTTACAGGGATAGGGTAGGGGAGTGGGTGCTCTTTCAGAGGGTCGGTGCAGACTCGATGGGCTGAATGGTCTCCTATAGGGATTCAATGTCCTGTTCATCCATAACCCTGGCATTCACTCAGCGACGTTACTTAACCAGGAGACAATGCCCTCATTTTCTTCCATCTTCACAACACTCTGAGATTTCTGCACTGGTCTAATGCTGGCCTCTTGAGCACCCCTGGTTTTAATCACATCTACCAAACCTGCAACCTCTACTGCCTAGATGGGCCAGGGTACCAGGCAGATGGAAAGACGACCATCTGCACGTTCCCCTCCAAAGCACACAATCCTGACTAGGAAATATATTGTTGTTCCTTCACTGTCGCTGGGTCAAAATCCTGGAATTCCCTCCGTAACAGAATTATGGGTGGACCCACATCACAGGGACTGCAGCGGTTCAAGAAGGTAGCTCACCACCACTACCTTCTCCGGAGTAATTAGGGATGGACAATAAATGCAGGACTAGCCAGAGACGTACACATCATGTGAATACATTTTTTAAAAGCACATGCATGAGTTGTTGAATGGCCTACTGCTCTTCCTATACAAATAGAGTTTTTCACTCACAGACTGTGACTTACTCTGGACTATATTAGGAAGTTTATTCAGCTTCTTCCTGCAGTGTCAGTTCCTTGATTGGTAGGGAACTGGTCTCAGTGCCTCAGCAAGTTAACACTATCATTTTTGTAATCCCCAGGGCTCTGGCCCTCAGTCTCATTGATAAGATACTGAGGCCATGCAGCCCTTCCTGAGACTATCCCCACCCCATGCAATCCAGCCCTCAGTCATTTTCAGCTGTTCCTTTTAATAAAGGAGCCCTATCTCTTAAGTCCTCAAAGTAGATAGTATTCATAGCGCTGATGGGCCATTCAGCCTAACCAGTTGGTGCTGGTATTTATTCTTCACACCAGCATCTTCCCTCCTCTCTTGATTAACAGCATTAACAGCATTGACATCATCTCCTACATTATTCCTTTCTCTTTTCTGCACTTGTACTCATCCTGTTCCACTGAAATATATCCATTTGTGTCATTCACTCCCTGCGGTAACAAGTTCCACATTGTCACCATTCTCCTGGCTAATATGTTTCTCCTGAATTCCCTACTAGATTTGGGAATGACTGTCTTATATTTGTGACCCCCAGTTTTGAATTTCCTCATGAGTGGAAACATCTTCTCAACATCTTCCCTATCGAATTGTTTTATAATTTTAGCAAACTCTTTCAGGTCACCCTTCAGCTGGTTCCAGCTTTCCTGAGAGTTAGGCCCTCTTAGTTCTTGTATTATCCCCGTAAATCCTTTCTGCAAATCCTCCAGTGCCTCGGTACCATTTTATAATGTGAAGATCAAAACAAACCGTATTAACTGGAGCATTTTAAAGACGGCAGCCAATTCAACATCCCAGTAATCAGCATTTTTACCAATGCCATCATCCCCCATGTAAGTAATTAGCCCCATCTATATGTTATATGTTATGGACAGGAAGGGGGTTTACCATTTGTAAACAGAAAGGTGTCTTGATTTGTTTCCCGCTTTCTAAGCAGTGGCATGTTTTCCAATTCTTTAGATTTGATGTGATCCAAATTCTATTAATAACCCCACAGTAAACCCGGGACAGGTGAACTCAGAGGGTTAGTTTATTCACAAACACTCAAAATATGGGAGGGGGTGTCCGTAGCACCCTGTGCACCCATACAATAAATGAGGTATAGAGAAAGATAAATTTACAGAGCAAAGACAACAGACCAAAGAATTATTGCTTCATGTGAGTTCAGTGAAGTCCTTCACAGAGGTCAGCAGGCTAAAATATGATGCTGGATAATTCACTTTTCTAGCGGAGACAACTTCCATAATGAAATAGGTACATAGGAATTCATTAGTTTTGTTGGCAATGGTATAGAAGTTCAGAAGTTCCAGAAGAAACAGGATAGATGGGGACCAGGCATTCAAACCTGGACAGAGCCCCTTTTCTGTGCTGATATCTGGTAGATGTAAGATGGCAGCCTGATTTGCAATACAGCAAGACAGAAGAACTGGTTTTCCCAGTTAGGGGGATTAATGTCACATGACCTGTCCCTCTCCAATATTGCTTTGGCAAAGAGTGTACAAAGAGTGTATAAACCCTCCCTCCCAGAACCAGGATAGGGTTCCCCTTGTCCTGACTTTTCACCTCACCAGCATCCACATTCAAGGAATCATCCTCCACCAGTTCTGCCAACTCCGGCATGATGCCACCAGCAAACACATCTTCCCCTCACTCCCCTGTCAGCATTTCACAGGGACCATTCCCTGTGGGATACCCTTGTCCATCCCTCTATCGCCCCCAACACCTCACCCTCTTCCCACGGCACCTTCCCATGCAATCTCAGAAGGTGTAAAACCTGCCCCTTTACCTCCTCCCAGCTCACCATCCAATGGCCTAAACACTCTTTTCAAGTGAGGCAGTACTTCACGTGCACCTCCTTCAATCTGGTCTATTGCATTTGCTGCTTCCAATGTGGCCTACTCTACAAGAGAGAGACCAAACGCAGACTGGATGATCACTTTGTAGAACACTTTTTGTCCATCCACAAGCAGGCCCAGACCTTCTGGTTGTTTGTCATTTTAACTCACCATCCTGCTCTCAAAAGTCCGTCCTTGGCCTGCGGCAATGTTCCAGTGAAGTCCAGCGCAAACTGGAGGAACAGCACCTCATCTTCCGATTTGGCACGTTACAGCCTTCCAGACTTAACAGTCAGTACAACAACTTCAGACTGTGAACTCTCTTCTCCACCTTCACCCCATTTTAATTTCTATCAATTTATTTTAATTTCTTCTGTCAAAGACATCTGGTGTTTTTCCCTCACCATTGTCTCGCCGGGGGCAGCACGGTAGCATGGTGGTTAGCATAAATGCTTCACAGCTCCAGGGTCCCAGGTTCGATTCCAGGCTGGGTCACTGTCTGTGCAGAGTCTGCACGTCCTCCCCGTGTGTGCGTGGGTTTCCTCCGGGTGCTCCGGTTTCCTCCCACAGTCCAAAGATGTGCGGGTTAGGTGGATTGGCCATGATAAATTGCCCGTAGTGTCCTAATAGTAAGGTTAAGAGGGGGAGTTGTTGGGTTACGGGTATAGGGTGGATACGTGGGTTTGAGTAGGGTGATCATTGCTCGGCACAACATCAAGGGCCGAAGGGCCTGTTCTGTGCTGTACTGTTCTATGTTCTATGTTCTATGTTCCCTGTTCCTAGTTGTCCTTTGACACAACACTCACCTTTGTACTGCCATTCACACATTCTAATCTCTTTATGCGCCACTATCAGCACCCTTCTTAGCCTTAATCATCTCCTTTTACGCTCCCTTTGTCTTTCTGTCCATGATATCTTTGTCAATCTCCATCTATTGTTGGCCCTCTATCCAGCCCTCCTGCTCCAAGCTCCGCCACTGCAGTATAAATCTGACCCTATTTCCAGTTCTCTCCACCTTTGACAAAGAGTCATCCAGACTCGAAACGTTAGCTCCCTTCTCTCTCCACAGATGCTGTCAGAGATTGTCCAGTATCTTCTGTTTTTGTTATATAATCCTTTGTCTGGGTTGCTGAGATTGTTAATGTTTCAACCATTAAGAATTTGAAAGGAAGGTTACAGTGCCCTTTTTCCGAGCAGATGACTTGATTCTGGTTGGCCAGGCTTGGCTTATGAAATGGAGATGGCCTTTGTATAATTCCCTTTGAATGCCGTCTCTGCAGTCCACAGAGGCCATTAGTGTTTCTTCAGCAATAATGAAGCATGGGTCTCTGCAATATTGCCCTGTTGGCTCTTTTGTTCAGGCCACAGTCAACCATAGCTTCAGACATTTAAAAAAATCAGTTGTAAAGTTTTAGAAATTAGCCATATATATTTCAGAATGAGGTGTTAGCCCCATTACATAAACAAACTTACGTGTTGGTGATGGAGTCACATGTATGAATGCAAGTCCAGCCCCTAACTAATCCACCAATACTTTGCCTGTGCTTTTGCTGCAGCAATGTTTTCTGGAAAGTGTTTTACTTCCTTTTCCTTTATTGAAGACAGTACCAAGATGGGGCCGGAGTGAGGCGCCTCTCTGCGAGCTCTCCCCAACAGATCCACTTTTTACTTAACTTAGAACCGTTCTAATCTTTTCAAATTTAATTCTAAGACTAACATTATTACTAACTTCTCTCTTTCATCTTTCCTTGCATGCTTGAACATCCTCCGAGGTCCGTGGAGACCTTTTGACCTGACACGACCTGACCTCCACGACCTGGAAGTGGATCGGGTCCAAACCGGAAGTGAAGCCCCGACCTCGATTTGGAGCCGACCCGGACCTCAGAGCTCCCAACCCGGCCTAACAACCAATGCCAGCCCCTGGATCACCCAGCCCAATCCCCGGAGCTCCCGATCCGACCCCCGACAACGAGACCCAGCCCAACCCGACCCCAAGAGACCCGCCCAGCAACCTGACCTCCTGGAGATGGAAGAAAGAAAAATCCACGTGGAGGCCCGACTGGACCAACTTCAAGACTCGACCCCTAGATCGTCTAGGGAGGGAACTCAGCCCAAATTGCCTCAGGAAGCCCCTGCCCACTACCCAGGACCCTCAAAATGGTGGAGACCCCGCGCGAGGTTCCGAATGCGCTGCGAGGTATTCCCATGCCCGCAGAACGCCGGGACCCATCCGGGTCACAAACATGCCCCCCTAGCAACCCCTCTACGTCAACCAGCATCCGGTACCCTGCCAGACACGACCCCAGAAACATATCCAGCGCCCTGGACCCCGCCAGATGCAACCACCTACCTTCCACAAGGGCTGACATCTCCCATCGGGTCCCGGCACAATCCAGCCGCCGCCGCCGTCCGAGGAAGCGAGGGAAACGCGGCGGTCTGCAGGTTAGAATGAAGCAACGCGGGTTCAAGACCCCTCTCCCCAGCATACTCCTGGCAAACGTCCAAGCGATCGAAAACAAGCTGGATGAACTGAACTAGACTTCCTCTCAGAGGTAAGTAAGAGACTGCTGTGTGCTCTGTTTCACAGAGACATGGCTCACTCCCGCCTCATCGGACTGTGCCATACAACCTGAAGGCTTCTGAATTCACCGGGCGGACCGCACGGCATCATCAGGCAAAGCAAAGGGTGGAGGGGTTTGCCTCCTCATCAACTCTCCTGGTGCTTGGATGTGGTGACCCTGGCAACCTACTGCTGCCCATACTATCTTCCACGTGAGTTCACTTCAGCCATTATCACAGTGGCCACCCCAGGCAGAAGTGAGGAAGGCGCTGGACGAACTGTCCGCAGTTATCATAGATTTCATAGAATTTACAGTGCAGAAGGAGGCCATTCGGCCCATCAAGTCTACACTGGCTCTTGGAAACAGCACCCTACCCAAGCCCACGTCTCCACCCTATCCCCATAATCCAGTAACCCCACCCAACAATAAGGGCAATTTTGGACACTAAGGGCAATTTATCATGGCCAATCCACCTACCTGCACATCTTTGGACTGTGGGAGGAAACCGGAGCACCCGGAGGAAATCCACGCACACACGGGGAGAACGTGCAGACTCCGCACAGACAGTGACCCAAGCCAGGAATTGAACCTGGTACCCTGATACTGTGAAGCAATTGTGCTAACCACTATGCTATCGTGCTGCCCAAGTTATAAACAACTATGAAACAGAACACCCAGAGGCCTTGTTTTCGTGGCCAGAGACTTCAACAAGGCCAACCTCAAGAGTGTACTGCCAAAATTCCACCAGCACATCTCCTGTCCCACCAGGGGCGACAACACTCTTGACCACTGCCACTCAAAAATCAAGGGCGCCTACTGTTCCATCCCCTGACCGCACTTTGGGAAATCAGACCATAAGACGGTGCTCCTTCTCCCAGCATACAAGCAGAAACTCAAGCGGGAGAATCCAGCTAAGAAGGTTGTGCAGTGCTGGTCCGAGAAAACAGAAGAGCTCTTACGTGACTGCTTAGAGACAGTGGACTGGTCCATATTTAAGAACTCAGCGACCAACTTAAATGAGTATGCCATCACCGTCACAGACTTCAACAGCAAATGTGTGGACGACTGCGTGCCAAAGAAAGCAGTACATACGTTCCCCAACCGGAAACCATGGCTCAATCGCGAGATTGACTCCCTACTGAAGGACAGATCTGAGGTGTTCAAGTCAGACGACCCTGACCTACACAAGAAATCCAGGTACGACCTCCGCAAAGCCATCCGAGATGCCTAGAGAGAATATCAGACCAAACTAGAGTCACAGAGAGACTCTCGACAGTTGTGGCAAGGGCTAAACAACATAACGGACTATACAGCGAAGCCGAGCAGTATCTCCGGCAGCAGCGCACTCCTCCCCGATGAACTCAATGCATTCTGTGCTCGGTTCGAGCAGGTAACCAACAATCTGCTTTCGAGTGCCCCAGCAGCCCATAACTCACCCATACCCACCATCACAGTTTCCGAAGTCAGATCGGCCTTCCTGAAAGTGAACCCTCAGAAAGCGACGGGTCCAGACAGGATCCCTGGTCGTGCACTCAGAGCCTGCACGGATCACCTGGCAGAGGTGTTCGCGGACAACTTTAACCTCTCCCTACTCCACAGCGAGGTCCCCACCTGCTTCAAGAAGACCACCATCATACCGGTGCCAAAGAAGAACCAGGCAACGTGCCTCAATGGCTACTGTCCGGTGGCCCTGACTTCAGTCGTAATGAAGTGCTTCGAGAGGTTGATCATGAAGCGCATCACCTCCATACTCCCAGAATGCCTTGATCCACTGCAATTCGCATACTGTCGCAACCGGTCCACAGCAGACGCCATTTCCCTGGCCCGACACTCATCCCTGGAGCATCTCGACAACAAGGACTCCTACATCAGACAACTATTTATTGACTACAGCTCCGCCTTCAACACCATAATCCCAGCAAAGCACATATCAAAGCTCCAAAACCTAGGACTTGGCTCCCCACTCTGCAACTAGATCCTCGATTTTCTGATCAACAGACCACAATCAGTAAGAATGAACAACACCACCTCCTCCGCAATAGTCCTCAATACCGGGGCCCCGCCCGGCTGCGTACTTAGCCCCCTACTCTATTGCCTGTACACAAACGTGTGTTGCAAAATCTGGTTCCAACTCCAACTACAGGTTTGCTGACGTTACAAACATAGTGGGCCGGATCTCAAATGACGACTGTCATGATATGCAAACATGCAGCTAATGATCACATAGAATAGGACATGGCCAATGAGCAGTCAGGACACTAATGGGTGGTATCTCACTGTAAAAGGGATGAGGCACTCACACCCCGCCTCTTTCCACAGGAACGATGATGACCAACATCAACAGAGTGAGACAGGGTGTATCCTCAGCATCACACCCCAGCACGTGGCTTAGAGCAAGGCTGGTTCAGTTAGACTGAGTTACTACATTTAAATTAGCAGAGAGTCAAACTCATTGAGAACTGTGCTAATAGTTCAATAAAACACATTGAACTCACTTCAAAGTCTGGAGCATCTTTTACTCAAAACTGCATCAAGTGGCAGCTTGTGTTATTCCAAATTACATAACACAACAACGACGAGTCAGAATACAGGAGGGAGATAGAGAACCTAGTAGAGTGGTGTAGCGACAACAATCTCTCCCTCAATGCCAGCAAAACTAAAGAGCTGGTCATTGACTTCAGGAAGCAAAGTACTGTACACACCCCTGTCAGCATCAACGGGGCCGAGGTGGAGATGATTAGCAGTTTCAAAAATCTGTCCTGGTCCACCCACATCGACGCTACCACCAAGAAAGCACAACAGTGCCTATACTTCCTCAGGAAGCTAAGGAAATTCGACATGTCCACATTAACTCTTACCAACTTTTACAGATGCACCATAGAAAGCATCCTATCGGGCTGCATCACAGCCTGGTATGGCAACTGCTCGGCCCAGGACCGCAAGAAACTTTAGAGAGTTGTGAACATGGCCCAGTCCATCACACGAACCTGCCTCCCATCCATTAACTCCATCTACACCTCCCGCTGCCTGGGGAAAACAGGCAGCATAATCAAAGACCCCTCCCACTGGTTACTCACTCTTCCAACTTCTTCCATCAGGCAGGAGATACAGAAGTTTGAGAACACGCACAAACAGACTCAAAAACAGCTTCTTCCCTGCTGTCACCAGACTCCTAAATCATCCTCTTATGGACTGACCTCATTAACACAACACCCCTGTATGCTTCATCCGATGCCGGTGCTTATGTAGTTATATTGCATACCTTGTGTTGCCCTATTATGTATTTTCTTTTCTTCCCTTTTCTTCCCATGTGCTTAATTTAAAAAAAATTAAAAAATTTAGAGTACCCAATTAATTTTTTCCAATTAAGGGGCAATTTAGCGTGGCCAATCCACCTACTCTGCACATCTTTTGGGTTGTGGGGGCGAAACCCACGCAGACACGGGAAGAATGTACAAACTCCACATGGACAGTGACCCAGAGCCGGGATCGAACCTGGGACCTCGGCGCCGTGAGGCTGCAGGGCTAACCACTGCGCCACCGTGCTGCCCTTCCCATGTGCTTAATGATCTGTTGAGCTGCTCGCAGTAAAATACTTTTCACTGTACCTCGGTACACGTGACAATGAAGAAATCCAATCCAATCCAATTACTCAGGAGCTGCGACAGGCTCAGTGAGCTGCTGAATATGTTCCCCCTGAGCTTTCATTCAAATGGCAGGAGGTTTGCATGGATAGCACAGCCACAGAAATACCTAATGAGACCAGCAGGATGGATCTTAATTGAGCGTGACATTCCAATCAACCCTGTTAGTATTCAAATTCATTCACTCACACTTCCATTCACACTTAACAACTGCATTTATGTAACGCCTTTAACGTAATAAAAAAGTCACAAGGTGCTTCACATAAGCGTCATGAGATAATATACAGCACAATCCCTAAGAAGGAGATTCTCAGATAGGTTTCCAGGAGCTTCTTAAAGAAGTAGAGAGGGTGGAAAGGTTGAACAGTTTAGGGGGGGAATTCCAGAACTGAGGATCTTAATGGAGGAAGACACGGCCACGGATGGTGCAGTGAAATGAGTGAGGGCGGGTGATTGGGTGAGAGAAAAGATCTCAAGCATTGTCAGTTCTGTCATTGTTAGTAACCCTCCGACACAGGCCATGATGATAATCAGCACACAGATTGTGCACAGAGAAGTCCCCAAATATTTTTTTAATGTACTTTTTATTCATTTACAGAATGTGGGCATTGCTGGCTAGGTTAACATGTATTACTCACCCCTCGTTGCCCTTGAGAAGGTGCTGGTGAGCTGGCTTCTTCAACCGCTACAGTCTGTGTGGTGTAGGTACACCCACTGTGCTGTTAGGGAGGAAGTTCCAGGATGTTGACCCAGCGACAGTGAAGGAAATGCAATATATTTCCAAGTCAGGGTGGTGAGTGACTTGGAGGGGACCCTCCAGATGGTGGGGTTCTCAGGTGCCCTTGTCTTTTTAGACAGTAGTGGTCACTTGGTTTTCAAAGTGTGGCCAAAAGAGCCTGCATGATAGAGCTGTTGATGACCTCTTCCATCACTTTACTGATGATTGAAAATAGACTGATGAGGAGGTAATTGGCCAGGTTTGATTTGTCCTCTTTCTTATGTATAGGACATACCTGGGCAATTTTCCACATTGCTGGGTAGATGCCAGTGTTATAGATGTCCTGGAACAGCTTGGTTATGGGCTCAGCAAGGTCGGGAGCACATTCATAGAATTTTTTTTCTTGAATTTACAGTGTAGAAGGAGGCCATTCGGCCCATCAAGTTTGCACCGGCCCCAGGAAAGAGCACCCAATTTAAGTCCACATTTCTAACCCAATAACCCAACTAACCTTTTTGGACTCAAAGGGCAATTTATCATGGCCAATCCACCAACCTGTAAATCTTTGGACTGTGGGAGAAAACCGGAACACCCGGAGGAAACCCATGCAGACACGGGGAGAACATGCAGACTCCGCTCAAGCCAGGAATCGTACCTGAGACTCATGGAGTTGTGAAGCAACCGTGCTAGCCACTGTGCTACTATGCTGCCATGTCTTCAATATTGTTGCCAGCATTGTTGCCCATGGCCTTTGCAGTATCCAGTGCCTTCAGGTGTTTCTTGATATCATGTGGAGTGAATCAAATTGACTGAAGATTGACATCTGTGAAGCTGGGGTCTTCTGGAGGAAGCCGAGGTGGTTAATCCACTTGATACTTCTGACTGAAGATTGTTGCAAGTACTTCGGGCCCGATTCTCCGACCCCCCACGCTGGGTGGGAGAATAGCGGGAGGGCCTCCCGACATTTTTCATGCCCTCCCGTTATTCTCCACCCCCCCCCCCCAACGCCCGACCCACGCCACGAAACGCCGCTCGCCGTTTTTTACGGCGAGCGGCGATTCTCCGAGGCCGATGGGCCGAGCGGCCGGGCCTTCACGCCCGTTTCAACACGGCAGCAAATGCATCTGCTTGCTGCCGTCGTGAAACGGGCGCCAGATGCCCGTTTGGGGGCATAGGCCCGCGATCAGTGGGCACCGATTGCGGCCCGTGCGTCCGTAATGGACGCATTCTTTTCCCTCCGCCGCCCCGCAAGATCAAGCCGTCACGTCTTGCGAGGCGGCTGAGGGAAAATATGGCAACTGCGCATGCGCGGGTTGGCGTTGTCCAACCTGCGCATGCGCGGCTGACGTCATCGGCCGCGTCAGCCGGCGTGACGCTTGTTGTGCGGCCTTGATGACCGTCGTCAATGCCGCGCCACCATGACGCATGGGGCCGCGCTCCTAGCCCCGCCCGGGGGGGAGAATCGGCCCCGGAAGTGGGCGTGAAGGCTGCCGTGGGTCACAGCCTGTCCCACGGCAGCCTTTACGATTCTCCGCATTTGCGGAGAATCTCGCCCTTCAGCTTTGTCTTTTGCACTGATGTGCTGGACTCCTCCATTATTGAGAATGGGGATATTTGTGGAGCCTCCTCCTCCAGTGAGTTGTTTAATTGTCGCCACCATATCATGTACTGCTAAGTCATTGGCCCCAGATTTGTTCCCTTCTTAGGTTTTGAACCTCCGATGTGCTTTCATAATAAGGTATTCTTCCTTATTTGCTGATGTACAAATGGTTGATGCAGTCGAAGGTGATCGGGTTGGGTAAGTGTCAACTGACCAAACTCACAAAGAGAGCTTAGCTGTGAGTGCACCGACCACCTCCAATATCTAGTCCCAACAGTACTTTTCCCAAACTCAGGAAAAACAACACGTGAAAACCATTTGCCCTGTTTATAATCAAACCACAAACCCTTTCTCCCACAAATAGCCTAATTCAGTAACAGAATTGATAAGTAATGCTTGTGGTTTAATTCTGGAATGCATAATGAAGCTTCAGTCTAACAAGCTAAACTTCCATTCTGTGAAATATTACAGACCTGACTGATTATTCTATTTTTCAAAATTCAAGATATCAGCTTTATCCAGTAATATAGCTGTCAGGAAAATTCCTACAGATGGATATTGGTAACAAAGCCCACAAGGGTTAAAATGTAAATGTTGTAACCATTTGTGAATTTTTAAAATGTAATTCTTAGAATCTATGGAGAGGAGAAAGACCAGAGAAAATCCGAATGAACAGCTAAGGGATCAGAGAAGAGAAAAGTGGGCGGCACGGTGGCACAGTGGTTAGCACTACTGCCTCACAGCACCAGGGACCCGAGTTCGACTCCGGCCTTGGATGACTTTCTGTGTGAAGTTTGCATATTCTCTCTATGCCGCGTGGGTTTCCTCCGGGTGCTCCGGTTTCCTCCCACAGTGCGACCTATAGCGTTTGCTTCCAGGACACTGGCAGCAGCAGAACGAAAGTACATCCAAATTGAAAAGGAAGGACTGGCTGTGATCTTCGCAGTGAAGAAATTTCACCAGCACTTGTACGGGTGGAAATTCACTATAATTATGGACCACAAGCCATTGCTGGGTTTGCTGAAAGAAGACAAAGCGATGCCACCAATAGCTTCGGCCCAAATCCAACACTGGGCCCTACTACTGGCGGCGTACTAGTATCAACTGGAGCATCGGCCAGGAACCCGGGTGGGAAATGCCGATGCACTAAGCAGGCTGACATTACCGGACGCCCCGCCATTAGTATCCAAAATAGAGGAAATGGTCATGATGTTACATTTCCTGGACACCCTTCCAGTGGCCGCACAAAACACTCGTTTATGGAGCCAAAGGGTTTTATCAAAAATAAAACACATGGTACTAACTGGGGAGATGGAAAGACCGGTCCAGGCGGAATTCCACCCTTATTGGAGCAGAAGAGAGCAGATCACCGTGGAAGATGGGATCCTGCTATGGGGGAGGCGCGACTAATAGTCCCAAGTCAAGGCCGCCGAGCCATACTGGCTGAACTACATCATGGGCACCCTGGAGTCTCAGAAATGAAGATGCTGGCCAGATGCTATGTCTGGCGGCCGGGCCTGGATATAGATATAGTGGCTTTGGTAGGTCGGTGCCAAGAATGCCAACAAGGGCAGAAGGTGCCACCAGCAGCCCTGTTGCACCCATGGGAATGGCCAGGTAGACCATGGTCGCGACTTCATGTCAATTTTGCAGGCTCGTTTATGGGTTCAATGTTTTTTATAATAGTAGACGCCCATTCCAAACGGCTGGATGTCTACAAAATGAACTCTGCAAATTCAACAACTACCATTGGGAAAACTCCGCACCTCATTTGCAACTCAAAGTATCCCAGAGGTGTTAGTTTCGGAGAATGGATCGGTTTTCACCGGCCAGGACTTCACAAAATGTATGAAGTCAAACGGCATTCGGCACAGAAGGACGGCACCATACCATCCGGCATCGAATGGGTTGGTGGAGAGAGCCGTCCAGACCTTAAAAGTCGGGTTGAAGAAACAGTCAGCAGCATCATTGGACACCAAACTGTCGCGCCGGCTATTTGGCTACAGAACTACCTCACAGGCCGCAATGGGAATAGCACCGGCAGAGCTACTCATGGGCAGATGACCCCGAACCCGGCTGAGTCTACTATTCCCGAATTTAGGTGGCAGAATAGAGCGACACCAAGAGGCCCAACGCAGGGGCCAAGACAACACTTGCCGAGAAAGGCTGTTCAGCACGGGAGAAAATGTATGGGTCAGAAATTATGCGAATGGCCCCACATGGGAGCAGGAACAGTCAAGGCCAGGACAGGACCTGTGTTGTATGAGATACGAATGGGAAAACATGTAATAAAGAAACACCTGGACCAGGCGCGGACCTCAGATTCATTTCCTGCTCTGGAGCTGACTCAGACCAGCATACGAAGGACCATTGAGAGTCCTCCCCGACAAACTATTCAACGCCCTCCGGCATCACTGGTGAGGACATTGAACTTGGATATGGACACCGTGGATGATGCCGCAGCTGTACCACTGCCGCCGGAGGAAATGGGCGAACCGCCCATCAGGCGCTCACATCGGAAAAGACGGGCACCTAGCCGTTATAACGCCCTACGTCGGAGGCCGAAGTGGAGGAGCCAGACCCAGCGCAAAAACGAGGCAGGAGACCTGTGAGTCACGAGGACCATGGGGGCTCCTCGGACTTTGGGGGGGGGTGTAATGACTTAGGCCAGGCCTTTGACATTGGCCAATTAGAATACGAGTTCCCTAATTAGTGGCCCAATCAGGGAACCCCTTTCTGTGTATATAACAGGGAGTGTCAGATCCTCTGCACTCCCAGCGTAGACAGCAGACTGAATCGTCATGGTCGTTCGGCTGTTGGGTTTGTAAATAAAAGGAATTCTGGTGGCGGGACTTCTGCCTCCGTGGACTTATGACAGTAATGAACTAGAAGCTGAACTCATGATTGGAATCAGACCAGAGAGCTCTGAGGGTAGCCATGATGTGGAGATGCCGGCGTTGGACTGGAGTGAGCATAGCAAGAAGTCTTACAATACCAGGTTAAAGTCCAACAGGTTTGTTTCGAATGACTAGCTTTTGGAGCACTGTTCCTTCCTCAGGTCACCTAGGAATAGGTTAGTGAGACACTGAACTCTATATGTGATCATCCCTTTCAGCCAAAAACCAGGACGACCTGGGAATCTCCAAGATACAAACATAACAAATCACAGCTGGGGGAGCAAAACTCAATAAGTGGGAAGCCCAGCTGAGGTAGCCCAAGATAGCGCCCAGCTTTCTTTCGCTTTGTTTCAACAGCATCTGAATGAAACAAATGATGAAAATACCTCTAATTGAAGCCTTCCGGTGGTGGCCATGGAGTGAGTGGTCGCACATCAGGTGGCTCTCCCTCGAGGTGGAATTGCTTGGTCCTGTTTCACCCTATTTAAGGGGTGTTTGCTGGTGTGAGGCGAATGAGCACCTGAGAAGTAGTTGTGCTCCATCAGCAGGGCCGGTTTATGGCTTACCAGACAAGGAGTGTAAAAAGTGTGAGACTGCAGCCTGGCCGAGAAGTTATTCGAGGCGCAAAAAGAAAAATATGGAGGAGAGTTCTGGGGTGGTGTTGCCCGCCCAATGGTCTACCGAGCAACTGGTAGACTTTCTGAATGCTAAATTCCAGCGGCAGAGGCTTCAGAGGACCTGGTGAAGGTGGTGGAGCCGCTTAGAGCGGCTATCAAGAGAGAGGAATAGCAGCTGGAGGTACATGGTCTCGCACTCCAGAAGGTGGAGGAATCGGTGGGTGAGCCATGAGGACCGGCTGGCCTTGTTGGAGGCAGAGATAGTGCTTCTGACAGAGAGCCAGAAGAAGTGGATGGAGAAGGTGGAGGACCTGGAGAATCGTTCCTGGAGGCATAATCTTTTGGATCGTGGGGTTGCTTGAAGGGATTGAGGGAACACATGGCGAATATGTTCGAGAGCTTAAACCAAAAGAGATAATGCTGGAAAATCTCAGCAGGTCTGGCAGCATCTGTAGGGAGAGAAAAGTGCTAACGTTTCGAGCCCAGATGACCCTTTGTTGGACGGACCTGTGGCGGTTTGAGAGGCCGAGGGTGAAGGAGTTTTTGTATTTCTCACATGTGCACTGGGTGTACTCCCAGATTGATTTCTTTGTCTTAGATAAGACCCTATTGGCAGGGTGATTGGATCAGAGTGTTCCGCGATTGTGGTCTATGGCCAAGCGCCGCTTTGGGTGGACCTGCAGGTGGCAATGGGTGAAGCTTAGTGGCAGCAGTGGTGATTGGATGTGGGATTGATGGTGGATAAGGGGGTTTGAGAAAGGGTGAAGGTGGCCATCTGGAACTATATGGAGCAGAATAAGACGGGGGAGGTTTCTGCCTCCAGGTTGTGGGAGGCGCTGAAGGCGGAAATTCATATCGATTTGGGAGAGAGTGGATCGAATTATATCACACAGGGTGAGAGTGGAGCAGGCTGAGAGGTTGAGGTTGGTGGAGGACATTCTGAGGATGGATCAGAGATATTCGGTGGTGCCTGAAGAGGCATTGCTAAAGGACCGGCAGAGGCTCCAGATGGAGTTTGGGCTGCTGTACACGGGGAAGGTGGTGGGACCATTATGTACAGCCGGAGGGGCAGTGTATGAGTACAGGACGAAAAGCAGCAGGTGTTGGCGCCCCAGCTGAGGAAGCACGCAGTGGCGAGGGAGACTGGGAGGATGAGAGATGGCAGGTGCACGGCAGTATTGAAGCCGAAGTGGGTGAACAGAGTTTTTGAGGCTTTTTATCGGAGATTGTGTAATTCAGAGCCTCCAGTGGGGGATGAAGTGATGAGGCGGTTTTTGGACAGATTGTATTTTCGAGGGTTGGCCCCAGCTCCAGATGGGTTCCCAGTCAGGTTCTATAAGAAGTTTGCGTTGGAGCTGGGGCCTCTGCTAGTGGAGGTGTATAATGAGTCAATGAGTATAATGAGGAGAGGATAGTTTCCCCTCACACTGCCTCAGGCTTTGATATTGCTTGGTTGAGGGATGGGCAAGACTGGCAACTAAATATCCCAGGGGTATTTTCAGAAATGCTTCAGGAGGGATAGAGAGGGAGCTAAAAGGGGTGGAGGAGTTGCATTACTGGTCAGAGATGATATCACAGCTGTGATTAAGGAGGGCACGATGGAGGATTCGAGCACTGAGGCAATATGGATAGAGCTAAGAAATAGGAAGGGTGCAGTAACATTGTTGGGACTTTACTACAGGCCTCCCAAAAGCGAGCGTGAAGTAGAGGTACAAATATGCAGACAGATTATAGAACAATGTAGGAGCAATAGGGTGGTTGTGATGGGAGATTTTAACTTCCCCAACGTTGAATGGGACTCATGTAGTGTTGGAGGCGTAGATGGAGCAGAATTTGTAAGGAGCATCCAGTCGAGTTTTTTAGAGCAGTATGTAAATAATCCAACTCAGGAAGGTGCCATACTGGACCTGGTATTGGGGAATGATCCCGGCCAATTCCTTTGATTTTGGAACATAAGAACATAAGAACTAGGAGCAGGAGTAGGCCATCTTGCCCCTTGAGCCTGCTCCGCCATTCAATTAGATAATGGCTGATCTTTTATGGACTCAGCTCCACTTTCTGGCCTGAACACCATTACCCTTAATACCTTTATTCTTCAAAAAAACTATATTTATCTTAAAAACATTTCATGAAGGAGCCTCAACTGCTTCACTGGGCAAGGAATTCCATAGATTCACAACCCTTTGGCTGAAGATGTTCCTCCCCTAAACTCAGTCCTAAATCAAGGATATCTTTGCAGCATCCTTGAACACAGGTGAGGTCCTGGAGGACTGGAGAATTGCTAATGTTGTCCCTTTGTTTAAGAAGGGTAGCAGGGATAATCCAGGGAATTATAGACCTGTGAGCTTGACGTCAGTGGTAGGCAAACTGTTGGAGAAGATACTGAGGGATAGGATCTATTCACATTTGGAAGAAAATAGACTTATCAGTGAATGGCAGCATGGTTTTGTGCAGGGAAGGTCATGTCTTACAAACTCAATAGAATTCTTTGAGGAAGTGACAAAGTTAATTGATGAGGGATGGGCTGTAGATGTCATATACATGGACTTCAGTAAAGCATATGATAAAGTTTCCCATGGCAGGTTGATGGAAAAAGTGAAGTTGTATGGGGTTCAGGGTGTACTAGCTAGATGGATAAAGAACTGGCTGGGCAACAGGAGACAGAGAGTAGTGGTGGAAGGGAGTGTCTCAATATGGAGAAAGGTGACTCGTGGTGTTCCATAGGGATCCGTGCTCGGACCACTGTTGTTTGTGATATACATAAATGATCTGGACGAAGGTATAAGTGGTCTGATGAGCAAGTTTGCAGATGATACTAAGATTGGTGGAGTTGCAGATAGCGAGGCGGACTGTCAGAGAATACAGCAAAACATAGATAGATTGGAGAGTTGGGCAGAGAAATGGCAGATGGAGTTCAATCCAGGCAAATGCGAGGTGATGCATTTTGGAAGATCTAACTCAAGAGCAGACTATATGGTCAATGGAAGGGTCCTGGGGAAAATTGATGTACAGAGAGATCTGGAAGTTCAGGTCCATTGTACCCTAAAGGTGATAACGCAGGACTTCCGGTGGCGGTAATGCGGAGCTAAGCCGCACGTTCGGCAGCTCCCGCTATCGTAGGACTTTTGGGCTCTTTTAAGGGCCCCAAACGGCGCTGGTTCAACGATTCCCGGTGTGTGAAGGTGTCTGGAGTAATATCCCCCGGGATGTATGGCGCGGACCCGGAGTGGGGCGAGGAAAAAAACAGCAGCAGCTCCCCTGGAAAAGCGGGGGAAGGTGGACAAAATGGCGGCCGGTGGAGCCCCCGAGGAGTGGAGGCAGTGGGCGCAGGAGCGGCAGGCGGCCCTTCTGCGCTACTTTACGGAGCTGAAAGGGGAGTTGCTGGAATCTTTGAAAGAGTCCTTGAAAAGGAACAAATAAGCTGCTGGAGACCCAGACAACCCAGGGTGCAGAGATCCGTGAGTTGCAGCAGCAGGCCTCTGAGCGTGAGGATGAGGTCTCGGCCCTCGTGGGGAAGATGAAGATGCACGAGGCGCTCCACAAAAAGTGGCAAGATCGTTTTGAGGAGATGGAGCTTCGGTCGAGGAGGAAGAACTTGCGGATCCTGGGCCTAGCGGAGGGGCTGGAGGGGTCGGACCTGCTGGCCTATGTGGCCGTGATGCTGAACTCGCTGGTGGGGGCAGGATCCTTCCATCTGCCCCTGGAGCTGGAGTGGGCCCACAGAGTACTGGCCAGGAGGCCTAAGGCGAATGAACCCCCGCGGGCGGTTCTGGTGCGGTTCCATCGGTTCAGTGACCGGGAGTGTGTGCTGCGATGGGCCAAGAAGGTGAGGAGCAGCAAGTGGGAGAATTCGGTAGTGCGAATCTACCAGGACTGGAGTGCGGAGGTGGCTAAGCGGAGGGCCGGGTTCAACCGGACGAAGGCGGTGCTCCACAGTAGGCAGGTGAAAATTCGGCATGCTGCCGCCTGCGCGCTTGTGGGTCACCTACAAGGACCGGCATCACTATTTTGAGTCCCCGGAGGAGGCGTGGGCCTTTGTGAAGGCTGAAAAGTTGGACTTGAACTAGGGATTGGGGACTATGGGGGTTTTTTGTATCACTGTTTATGCTGTTGCTGGCTATTCATGTTTTTTTTTCTGCTTTCGGATGGTGTTGGTTATGGTTTTGTGATTTAAGGGGGGTGTTGGGGGTCTGTTTTTTTGTACGGGGTTGATGGATGGGTTGGGACTGCTATTTGGGAGCTGCGTTGGGGGGGGGGCAGTGTGAAAGCGCGGGCTTTCCTCTGGTTTCCCACGCCGCGGGACGAGGGGGGTGGAGCTGGAGGCAAGGGGAGTAGATATCAGTTCCGTTTTCCCGCGCTGGAGCGGTGCCAAGGAGCTGCTGCAGGGTGGGGGTGACCCCATATCGGGAGGGGTCGGAGTTAGGGCGGGAGCTGCCGGGGTCAGCAGAAGTCAGCTGGCTCACGGGAGTACTATGGAGGGAGTGTCGCGGCTAGGAGGGGTGGGGGGAGGGGGGGGGGTACTGGGTTGCTGCTGGAATGGCCAGGGAGGAGCTGGTGAGGGTCTGGGGGGGTCGGGGTGAGGTTCTATCGCCATGGGAAACAGGCCGAGTGGGGGGTGCTGGCCAGGGGCAAGCAGTCGATGGGCTATGGCTCGTCGGCAGTGGAGGGGGGTGGGGTGGCCCCTGATCCGGCTGATCACGTGGAACGTGAGAGGGTTGAATGGACCATTAAGCGGGCCCGGGTGTTTTCGCATCTGAAGGGGCTGAAGGCGGACGTGGCCATGCTTCAGGAGACTCACCTGAAGGTGGCGGACCAGGTTCGTCTGAGGAAAGGTTGGGTGGGGCAAGTTTTCCATTCAGGGCTCGGTGGGGAAGAGGGTGGCGTTTGAGGCGTCTGAGGTGGTGGCTGATAGTGGCGGCAGATATGTGATGGTGAGCGGTAAGCTGCAGGGGGAGAGGGTGGTGTTGGTAAATGTATATGCCCCAAATTGGGATGATGCTGGTTTCATGAGGCGTATGTTGGGCCGCATTCCTGACTTGGAGGCGGGGGGACTGATCATTGGGGGGGGGACTTCAATACGGTGCTGGATCCCCCACTGGATCGTTCTAGTTCTAGGACAGGCAGGAGGCCGGTGGCGGCCAAGGTGTTGAGGGGGTTTATGGACCAGATGGGAGGGGTGGATCCCTGGAGGTTTGGGAGGCCGAGGGCTCGAGAGTACTCTTTTTTCTCCCACATGCACAGGGTTTATTCCCGCATTGATTTCTTTGTTCTGAGTAGGGGACTGGTCCCGAGGGTGGAGGAGGCCGAGTATTCAGCTATCGCGATTTTGGACCATGCTCCGCATTGGGTGGATCTGGAGATGGGGGAGGTGTGGGACCAGCGCCCGCTTTGGCGTTTGGACGTGGGGTTGTTGGCTGATGAGGAGGTGTGTAGGAGGGTCCGGGGATGTATTGAGAGGTACCTCGAGGCCAAGTGATACTGGGGAGGTCCGGGTGGTGATGGTGTGGGAGGCTCTGAAGGCAGTGATTAGGGGGGAGCTGATTTCCATCCGAGCCCATAGGGAGAGGGGGGAGAGGAGGGAGAGGGAGAGACTGGTGGGGGAGCTGCTGAGTGTAGATAGGAGGTATGCGGAGGCCCCGGAGGAGGGATTGTTAGGGGAGCGGCGTAGCCTGCAGGGTAAGTTTGATTTACTGACCACCAGAAAGGCGGAGACACAGTGGAGGAAGGTGCAGGGAGCGGTCTACGATTATGGAGAGAAGGCGGACAGGATGCTGGCGCATCAGCTCTGCAAGCGGGACGCGGCTAGGGAGATTGGTGGAGTGAAGGATAGGGGTGGGAATGTGGTGCGGAAGGGGGTAGAGGTTAATGGGGTCTTCAGGGACTTCTACAGGGAACTGTACCGGTCGGAGCCGCCGGTGGTGGTGGTGGTGGGGGGGGATGGAGAGCTTTTTGAACAGGCTGCGATTTCCAAGGGTGCAGGAGGAGCAGGTGGAGGGACTGGGGGCGCTGATCGAGTTGGAGGAGCTGGTTAGAGGGATTGGCCACATGCAGTCGGGGAAGGCGCCGGGACCGGATGGGTTCCCGGCTGAATTTTATAAAAAAATATGCGGACCTGTTGGGCCCCCTGTCGGTTCGGACCTTTAACGAGGCATGGGAGGGGAGAGTTTTGCCCCCGACGATGTCACGGGCGCTGATTTCCCTGATCCTGAAGCGAGATAAGGACCCCCTGCAGTGTGGATCATACAGGCCAATTTCACTGCTGAATGTAGACGCCAAGTTGCTGGCAAAGATCTTGGCCACTAGAGTAGAGGACTATGTGCCGGGGGTGATACATGAAGATCAGACGGGATTTGTGAAGGGGAGGCAGCTGAACACTAACGTATGTGATAATGATGCCGGCGGCAGAAGGAGAGGCGGAGATTGTGGTGGCATTAGATGCGGAGAAGGCCTTTGATAGGGTTGAGTGGGGGTACTTGTGGGAGGTGTTAGAGAGGTTCGGGTTTGGGGAGGGGTTTATTAAATGGGTGAGGTTGCTGTACGAGGCCCCGATGGCGAGTGTAGCGACAAATGGGAGGAGGTCCGAGTACTTCAGGCTCCACCGTGGGACGAGGCAGGGGTGCCCCCTGCCCCCCTTGCTTTTTGCGTTGGCAATTGAGCCTCTGGCCATGGCGCTAAGGGAGTCGGGGAGGTGGAGGGGTCTTGTGCAGGGTGGGGAGGAGCACCGAGTGTCACTTTATGCAGATGACTTGTTGCTGTATGTAGCAGACCCGGTGGGGGGAATGCCGGAGGTGATGGAGATTCTTGCTGAGTTTGGGAGTTTCTCGGGCTACAAGTTGAACCTGGGCAAGAGTGAGCTGTTTGTTGTACATCCGGGTGATCAGGAGGAGGGGATTGGTAGGCTCCCGCTAAAAAGGGCAGGGAGCAGTTTTAGGTACCTGGGGGGTCAGGTGGCTAGGAGTTGGGGGACTTTGCATAAGCTTAATTTTACTAGGTTGGTGGAGCAGATGTAGGAGGAGTTCAAAAGGTGGGACATGCTGCCGCTGTCATTGGCGGGTAGAGTACAGTCCGTTAAAATGACGGTGCTCCCGAGGTTTTTGTTTTTGTTCCAGTGCCTCCTCATCCTTATTCCGAGGGCCTTTTTTAGGAGGGTGAACAGCAGCATCACGGGATTTGTTTGGGCGCATGGGACTCCGAGGGTGAGGAGGGTCTTTTTGGAGCGGGGCAGGGATGGAGGGGGGCTGGCGCTGCCCAACCTCTCTGGGTACTATTGGGCGGCTAACGTCTCGATAGTACGCAAGTGGGTAATGGATGGGGAGGGGGCAGCATGGAAACGGATGGAGATGGCGTCCTGCGGAGGCACGAGCCTGAAGGCACTGGTAACGGCGCCGTTGCTGCTCCCTCCAACGAGGTACACTACGAGCCTGGTGGTGGCAGGTACCCTCAAGATTTGGGGGCAGTGGAGGCGACACAGAGGAGAAATGGGGGGCTCGGTGGAGGCCCCGCTGCGGGGGAACCACCGGTTTGTCCCAGGGAACATTGATGGCGGGTTCCTGGGGTAGCACAGGGCGGGCATAAGGAAGTTGGGAGACCTGTTCATTGACGGGAGGTTTGCGAGCCTGGGTGAGCTGGAGGAGAAGTTTGAGCTCCCCCCGGGGAATATGTTCAGGTACCTTCAGGTCAAGGCGCTTGCTAGGCGGCAGGTGGAGGGGTTCCCTTCGCTGCCCCCGCAGGGGGTAAGGGATAGGGTGCTTTCGGGGGTGTGGGTCAGGGATGGGAAGGTGTCTGACATCTACCAGGTGATGCAGGAGGTGGAGGAGGCGTCGGTAGAGGAGCTGAAGGCTAAGTTGGAAGTGGAGATGGGGGAGCGAACGCCCTGGAGAGGGTGAACTCCTCCTCTTCATGTGCGAGGCTTAGCCTCATCCAGTTTAAGGTACTGCACAGGGCTCATATGTCCGGGACGAGGATGAGCAGGTTTTTTGGGGGTGAGGACAGGTGCGTTAGGTGTTCGGGGAGCCCGGCGAACCATGCCCATATGTTTTGGGCATGCCCGGCACTGGGGGAATTCTGGCAGGGGGTGGCGAGGACGGTGTTGAGGGTGGTAGGGTCCAGGGTCAAGCCAGGCTGGGGACTCACGATATTTGAGGTTGGGGTGGAGCCGGGAGTGCAGGAGGCGAAAGAGGCCGGTGTTTTGGCCTTTGCGTCCGGCGGAGGATCTTGTTGCAATGGAAAGATGCGAGACCCCCAAGCGTGGAGACCTGGATCAATGACATGGCGGGATTCATTAAGCTGGCGCATGAGGGAGGAACTGACGAAAATCGACTGGAAGCAGAGCCTAGTGGGAAAGACAGTAGAACAGTAATGGCAGGAGTTTCTGGGAGTAATTGAGGACACAGTGCAGAGGTTCATCCCAAAGAAAAGAAAGGTTATCAGAGGGAGGATTAGGCAGCCATGGCTGACAAAGGAAGTCAGGGAATGCATCAAGGCAAAAGAGAGAGCCTATAATGTGGCAAAGAGTAGTGGGAAGTCAGAAGATTGGGAAGGCTACAAAAACAAACAGAGGATAACAAAGAGAGAAATAAGGAAGGAGAGGATCAAATATGAAGGTAGGCTAGCCAGTAACATTAGGAATGATAGTAAAAGTTTCTTTAAATACATTAAAAACAAACGAGAGGCAAAAGTAGACATTGGGCCGCTCCAAAATGACGCTGGTAATCTAGTGATGGGAGACAAGGAAATAGCTGAGGAACTTAATAAGTACTTTGCGTCAGTCTTCACAGTAGAAGACATGAGTAATATCCCAACAATTCAGGAAAGTCAGGGGGCAGAGTTGAATATGGTTGCCATCACAAAGGAGAAGGTGCTAGAGAAACTAAAAGGTCTGAAAATTGATAAATCTCCGGGCCCAGATGGGCTACATCCTAGAGTTCTAAAGGAGATAGCTGAAGAAATAGTGGAGGCGTTAGTTATGATCTTTCAAAAGTCACTGGAATCAGGGAAAGTCCCAGAGGATTGGAAAATCGCTGTTGTAACCCCCCTGTTCAAGAAGGGAACAAGAAAAAAGATGGAAAATTATAGGCCAATTAGCCTAACCTCAGTTGTTGGCAAAATTCTAGAATCCATCGTTAAGGATGAGATTTCTAAATTCTTGGAAGTGCAGGGTCGAATTAGGACAAGTCAGCATGGATTTAGTAAGGGGAGGTCGTGCCTGACAAACCTGTTAGAGTTCTTTGAAGAGATAACAAATAGGTTAGACCAAGGAGAGCCAATGGATGTTATCTATCTTGATTTCCAAAAGGCCTTTGACAAGGTGCCTCACGGGAGACTACTGAGTAAAATAAGGGCCCATGGTATTCGAGGCAAGGTACTAACATGGATTGACGATTGGCTGTCAGACAGAAGGCAGAGAGTTGGGATAAAAGGTTCTTTTTCGGAATGGCAACCGGTGACAAGTGGTGTCCCGCAGGGTTCAGTGTTGGGGCCACAGCTGTTCTCTTTATATATTAACGATCTAGATGACGGGACTGGGGGCATTCTGGCCAAGTTTGCCGATGATACAAAGATAGGTGGAGGGGCAGGTAGTATTGAGGAGGTGGGGAGGCTGCAGAAAGATTTAGACAGTTTAGGAGAATGGTCCAAGAAGTGGCTGATGAAATTCAACGTGGGCAAGTGCGAGGTCTTGCACTTTGGAAAAAAGAATAGAGGCATGGACTATTTTCTAAACGGTGACAAAATTCATAATGCTAAAGTGCAAAGGGACTTGGGAGTCCTAGTCCAGGATTCTCTAAAGGTAAACTTGCAGGTTGAGTCCGTAATTAAGAAAGCAAATGTAATGTTGTCATTTATCTCAAGAGGCTTGGAATATAAAAGCAGGGATGTACTTCTGAGGCTTTATAAAGCACTAGTTAGGCCCCATTTAGAATACTGTGAGCAATTTTGGGCCCCATACCTCAGGAAGGACATACTGGCACTGGAGCGGGTCCAGTGGAGATTCACACGGATGATCCCAGGAATGGTAGGCCTAACATACGATGAACGTCTGAGGATCGTGGGATTATATTCATTGGAGTTTAGGAGGTTGAGGGGAGATCTAATAGAAACGTACAAGATAATGAATGGCTTGGATAGGATGGACGTAGGGAAGTTGTTTCCATTAGCAGGGGAGACTAGGACGCGGGGGCACAGCCTTAGAATAAAAGGGAGTCACTTTAGAACAGAGATGAGGAGAAATTTCTTCAGCCAGAGAGTGGTAGGTCTGTGGAATTCATTGCCACAGAGGGCGGTGGAGGCCGGGACATTGAGTGTCTTTAAGACAGAAATTGATAAATTCTTGATTTCTCGAGGAATTAAGGGCTATGGGGAGAGAGCGGGTAAATGGAGTTGAAATCAACCATGATTGAATGGTGGAGTGGACTCGATGGGCCGAATGGCCTTACTTCCACTCCTATGTCTTATGGTCTTATGGTCTTATGGAGAAGGTCAAATTCGCCCTGAGGGGGTCGGTACAAAGGTTCTTGAGGCGGTGGCAGCCTTTCCTCGACTTTCTGGCTCAACGATAGGAAACTAGGTCAGCAGCAGCGGCAACCCGGGGGGGGGGGGGCTCGTTATATGCGTTGTTACGGGTCTGGGGGTGTTTATTATTGTTATTATTATTGTTTTGTCGTTATACATTTTTCAAAAATTTTAATAAAAATTTTTTTTTTAAAAAAAGGTGGCAACGCAGGTTGATAGAGTGGTCAAGAAGGCATACAGCATTCTTGCCTTCATCGGACGGGGTATTGAGTACAAGAGTCGGCAGGTCATGTTACAGTTGTATAGGACTTTGGTTAGGCCACATTTGGAATACTGCGTGCAGTTCTGGTCGCCACATTACCATAAGGATGTGGATGCTTTGGAGAGGGTACAGAGGAGGTTCACCAGGATGTTGCCTGGTATGGAGGGTGCTAGCTATGAAGAAAGGTTGAGTAGATTAGGATTGTTTTCATTGGAAAGACGGAGGTTGAGGGGAGACCTGATTGAGGTCTACAAAATTATGAGAGGTATGGACAGGGTGGATAACAACAAGCTTTTTCCAAGAGTGGGGGTGTCAATTACAAGGGGGGTCACGATTTCAAGGTGAGAGGGGAAACGTTTATGGGAGATGTGAGTGGAAAGCTTTTTACGCAGAGGGTGGTGGGTGCCTGGAATGCTTTGCCAGCAGAGGTGGTAGAGGCGGGTACGATAGCATCATTTAAGATGCATCTAGACAGATATATGAACAGGTGGGGAACAGAGAGAAGTAGACCTTGGAAAATAGGCAACCGGTTTAGTTAAAGGATCTGGATCGGCCAGGCTGGGAGGGCTGGGAGGGCTGAAGGGCCTGTTCCTGTGCTGTGAGTTTCTTTGTTCTTTGACAAGGACCAGGATCAGTGCGCATCGTACCACCCAATCTCGCTGTTGAATGTAGATGCAAAATTGGTGGCGAAGGTGCTGATGATGCGGGTAGATTGTGTGCAAGGGGTAATTGGTGAGGACCAGATGAGGTTTGAGAAGGGGCGGCCGCAGTTGTCAGCGAACTTACGGAGGTTGCTTCATGATACAATGATGCCCTCAGAGAGCTTAGAAGTGGAAGTGGTTGTGGCAATAGATGCAGTGAAGGCGTTCGACCGGGATGAATGGCTGTATTTGTTCCAGGTGCTGGGGCAGTTCGGGTTTGGGCAGGGTTTGTGGATTGGGTTCGGTTGCTGTATAAGGCACCTAGGAAAAGTGTTCGGATGAATAAGGTCTGTTCAGATTATTTTGAGTTGCACAGGGGCACAAGGCAGAGGTATCCACTCTCTGCGCTCTCTTTGTCCTGGCGCTTGAGCTTCTGGCAATGGCGCTTAGGGTTTCGAGGGAGTGGAGGGGTATTGAGCTGGGGGAGGCAGTCAAGCACCGAGTTTCTTTGTATGTGGATGAAATCCTGCTGTATATTTCAAACTCGGTCGAGAGCTTTGAAAGGATCATGAGATTTTGGGAGAGTTTGGCCGCTTTTTGAGGTATCAGGTTAATATGGGGAAAAGCGAAGTATTCCCAATTAATGCATGGGAACAGGAGAGGAGGTTGGGGGAACTGCCACTCTGGTGGTGGGAGCGTGTTCTCACTACCTTGGGACATAGGTGGCGCGGACAGTAAAGATGATGGTGTTGCCAAAGTTTTTGTTTGTGTTCCAAAAACTCCCGATTTTGGTGCCCAAGTCCTTCTTTAGGAAGGTTAATGGGATGATCTTGAGGTTTGTGAGAGCGGAAAAGGCTTCAAGGGTTAGGAAGGCGAGGGTCGGGGGAAGGGGTGGCTAGCATTGCCAAGCTTATCAAACTACTACTGGGACAGATAATATTACAATGGTTAGGAAATGGGCGGTGGAGGGACGTCGGTTTGGGGGCGGATGGAGGCGGCCTCGGGAAAGGTGACCAGCCTGAGGGCACTGCTGATATCAGCACTGAGGATTTTGAACCAGTGTCGGCAGCACTTTGGATTGGAAGGCATGCCTTTGTGGGCACTGATTTGTGATAATCGCAGGTTGTTCTGGGGGTTGGATGCGAGGTTCCGGGGGTGGCGGCAGGTGGGCATAGAATATTTTAGGGGTTTGTTTGTGGGAGTGAAATTTGCAGGCCTGGAGGAGTTGGAGGGGACAAATCAGTTGCCGAAGGGGAATGGGTTCAGGTATATGCAGGTTAGGGACTGAGAAAGGAGGCGCTGTTGTTTCCGATGTTGCTGCCCCCGGGGCTGCAGGATAAGCTTCTGTTGAAGGATGAAATGGGGAGGGAAGGGTATGGACATGTATGGGGAGATGTTGAAGAGGGAGTGTACCCCGTAGAGGAGGTTAGCACACTGGGCTAAATTGCTGGCTTTTAAAGCCGACCAAGGCAGGCCAGCAGCGCGGGTTCAATTCCCGTACCAGCCTCCCCGAACAGGCGCCGGAATGTGGCGACTAGGGGCTTTTCACAGTAACTTCATTGAAGCCTACTCGTGACAATAAGCGATTTTCATTCCATTTTCATAAGTGGGAGGAGGAGTTGGGTGGGTGTTAGGGGCTGGAGCATGGAGTGAAGCTCTGCCCGAGGGTGAAGGCATCCCAGTTGTGTGCAAGACTAGGCTGTATCCAATTTAAGGTGGTGCACCGGATGAGTAGGTTCTTTACAGGGATGGAGGATAGGTGTGGGTGGTGTGCAGGGAGGCTGGTGAATCATATGTATATGCTTTGGACGTTGAGGGGATTTTGGTAGGGATTTTCGAACATAATGCCATAAATATTGGGGGTAGAGATAGCTCCGAGTCCAGGGGTGGCGATATTTGGAGTGTCGTAGGAACTGGGAGTACAGGTGGGGAGAGAGGCCGACGTGTTGGCCTTTGCCTCCCTGATAGTCCAGAGATGGATTTTGCTGTGCTAGCAGGCCACGGAGCCGCTGAGTGCAAGGATATGGGGAAGTGATTTGGCAGAGTTCCTGCGTTTGGAAAAGATAAAGTGTGCCATTTGAGGTTCGGAGGAGGGGTTCACGTCGAGGTGGAAGCCATACATTGATTTCTTCCGGGACTATCGAGTCATCAGCGGGGGGGGGGGGGGGGGGGGGGGGGGTTGTTTTATTTTTTGCCTGGGTGGGGTGAAAAATTGGAAAAGGTGGCGGGTGCCATGGTGTCAGCGGGGTGAGTGGGGGGTGTATGTTGGGGGGGGGGGGGCTGCAGGGAGGGAGGGGTTTGTTTCCTGTCAGCTTTTGTACTGTTTGGTTATGCCTTCAATAAAATGATTTTCAAAAAAGAAGATACCATTACACAGCAAATAAATGATTGACCAGCCGAGGTAATGGACAATCGACTGGGACCCGCAGAATAGGCCCAAAGCCATAAAGGGACACCTGTGTCAGGCAGTGCTGGTGACAATGAGGTGAGGCTGGGGTGGGCAGGGGGGGGGGGGGGGGGCACAGCAGCCTCAATCTGCTCAAGATTGGAGGGTGGGGGGAGAATTCCAGAGCTTAGGGCTGAGGTGGCTGAAGGTATAACCACTGGTGGCGGGTCAATGGAAGCGGGGGGCACTCAATAAGCCAGAATTGGAGGAACATAGAGATTTCAGGAAGTTATTGGGTTGAGGGAGGTTACAGAGGATGGAAGTCACAGACGATGGAGGTCACGGAAGGGTTTTAAATGTGAGAAATTACAGTTGTAACGTTGAGGCACTGCCAGATTGGCAGCTGCGATGGGTGAATGGGACTCACACAGCAGCAGATGGGTTTCACTCGCACTTCTTTAATCAGAGTGAAAGTTTCTCACAGTTTGTGTGTGATTTACCAGGGTTGCTGGGGGTTGATTTATAATGGGTTGGTGTTTGATTCAGTTTTTATGACATCTGCTGTCTGAGGCTGGGATTTCTTCAGCTGCACTCAGGCAGTGGATGCAGACCATGGGGCACCTGAAGAGTTTGTGTTCCCACCCTGACTTTGTCTTCCCTCAGGATGTCAAAAGGATGAACACATACCTTGCAACTCAGTGAGGTCTGCCACTGAGAGGCAGCCCAAAGTGTTTGAGGTGAATGGAGATTCTCTCCACACTCTGTGTGTGTGTGTGTGTTACTAACACAAGGGTGTCAGTGCAGACAGGGAACATGTTGCACTGTCTGGCGCTTGTTTAAAGTCTTTGGTGACTGGGAGGACCTTCTGAGGTGGCATTAAACTCCTCCCTTGTGATGTTGAGGCTGAGTGCCGAGGTCCTGACGTCGAGTAGAGGTGGGAGCGTTGAGTGTGGACACTGGGCAGAGAGGAGGGGGGAGAGACTTGTTTACACAGACTGCAGAGAGCCTGGGGAATAATGCGGAAAGGAAGTAATCCGGACCTCTTGTCTGCCTGATCCAGCTTCCTGCTCAGGAGGATCCAGTTACAGCAGCAGAAACATTTCAGACGTGTGTCAGCATGGAAAAAAGAAGCAGTTTGCATCGCTGAGCGGATCGGAGGGGGCAACTCGGCCGCCACACACAATAACAAAAAGGCTGCGACTCTCGGGTATGTGATCAGCACAACCTCAACCCCAAACCCTGTCACTGAACTTGTCTCGGCAGCTGCAAGAGAGAGAGAGAGGCCGGATGTCCGAGACAAAGTTAGAGCGGGGGAGAAGTGTTAGTGTCTGGCTGAATGTCTCAGTCTGTCTCTCTCTCTCTGAAAGTTTGTTTGCTGCAAGTGAGGGTGGGATCTGGGCCTGGAGAGAAATGTCCAGATAGGAATTTGGACCGTGGGGGGGACGGCGGCGGTGGTGAGATTTAGTCAAAGTTTCACTTTGCATGTTTGTCTATAATCATCATAGGGGGAGGGGGAACCCCTCAGAGAATCCCAGTTAGATGTGAGGGATGTTTGGCGCTGAGGGAGCCAGCTATGTGAAGCTGGGAAATGGAGTCCCAATATGAGGGGAGGTGCCTTATCTTTGGGGCTGTGTTTTTGTGGTTGTGGAGCTTGTGTGTGTGGGGGTTAAAGGAGGGGTTTGGGTTTGGGGTATGTATGTTTGGTGTGTGTCTTGGGGGCTGTGGAACTAGGCCGCTGTGGGATTGCTGTACGTTGGATCCTATGTACTTGAGGTGTGTGTACTTTTGAAGTGTGTGTACTTTGGGATGTGGGGTTGGGGCATTTAGGTCTGGGGGTCTGGAGCTTGAGGGGTATATCAGGTTTGAGGAAGGTGTGTGGGATTGAAGTGTGGGGTTGGGGAAGCTGCTTTCTGAATGTTCTTCGCCTGTCTAGAAACAGCAAAGACTTAATTGCTTTGAGCTTCCGGTTTAAAACTGGCAGCAACATACTGGGAGTGAGTCACTGGTGGAAACAAAGAGTCTCTTGGTCTCCAAGAGCAAGGGGCAGTGAGGTTAACTCTTTGCTCACCAGCTCCTGTCTGCTGCCCAGGGGCTGTGGTTGGGGGGAGGTTGACTAACATTTGTAGTCTGTATGTAATGCGATGCTCCACGCAGGATGTGAGTGGCGTTCCCTGAATTTTCCATTTACAGCAGAGAGACGAGATTTAGACACGATTTAGCAATGTCTGCACATACAGCATCTAAATCTCATTAAACTCTTTCCACTCTGCAAGACTGTACTGTGTTGTACGGTTGGCAGAGAATATGTATGTAAGAAAATAAATGATGTTGGGCTTCCCCCCAGGTCTCTGTTTGTTATTTGTGAAAGGTTGATGGCTACCAGACCCAGACTGACCTGAACAACCGGAAACAGTGAGGAGGCCATTCAGCCCCTCTGGCCTGTTCTACCATTTAACCATGACTGATAAGTTGTTACCTTTCCCAATATTTCAGCAGAATATTGTTGCTGACCGATACTGCCACTCACAGGGTCGCTTTCTGTTCCATCTTGATCTTTACCTAGCCTTGCGGCCAATCGGACTCCTAGAGGTGCCAGCCTCCCAAATATTAACAGCTTCCTGCTGTGTGATGGGAAAGTGGGAGCTCAGGGTTTATATTTTCACAGCTAGCAACAAGTGTTGATGATGCAACAAGTGTTGATGATACATCAAGATATACTGAGCAGTATTCTCTGGAATATTTAAATTGGTACGTAACAGAGAATGTGCATTTATATACCACCTTGCACATCCTTCGGCCATTCCAAAGAACTTCATAGCCAATGAAATACTTACAAAGTGTGCTGTAATGTGGAAAATGTAGATTTACATATCGCCAGGAAGGGTTATTGGACCACGGAGGGGCACTGAGTGAATTTATTTCCTCTCATCAACCTCCCCTCTGGGCAGGCTCAGCTCCCGATCTCTGGCACAGTGTTACTGCACGGCCGGTCGGTCTGAATCTTTCCTGGTGCGAGGGGCCACGTAGACTCTCCAGTTACGCAGTCAAGAACCTGTACGTGGAACCCCTGCAAGGCAAAACTCTGCCCTCTGCCCAGCAAGATCCCACAATCATGACTGTTTGGGTGATAGATGTTGGCCAGGACACCAGTAAAAGTGTACTTGCAACAAATTCGAATCAGTGTTCGCTCAGACTCAGGATTGCCTGAATTGAACATTGGAAAGTGATCAGGTTGAGCCGTTCCTTGGCAGGCTTCAGCTGGTGCTGTTTTGGTTAACTCTGTGTTAAGCATCACCTGGTGTGTCTCAGGAAGCCTGCTCTGATCTAGCAAGTGCTGCTGCATTTGCTGCACAGGAAGACAGTGGGCTGAGAAGGTGCACGGTTCAGGTTCACGTCAAAGGGTTTAAAATATGACATCTTTGCTCTAATCCAAATCTTATATAAACACCCACTGAGACGCAGCTCTAAGTTTCTAACGGACTCGGACCCGAAATAGCCCAAAGACCACTGAGTGAGTTGATGAAAAAGTGTGAGCAACATGAACCTTTTGAAATTTAGTTTGCACAAAATGATTTCTCCTATTTTCTGTAACTTTCCTGTGCAGGGCTGTGAAGTATAATGAAAGGAAGTCCACAGTTAGGCAGTTTCACAGCTTATTAAGCTACTGAACAGGCTGCAATCTGCAGGAAGTGCTTTCAGGAAACTACTACCTAAATCCTGTTAATGACAAAACATGCAAAGAAATCAAAAAATCATAAACAATTTTTTCTAACAGAACATGTAGTTCTCTAATTATTTTATTAATCTTGCACATAAAAAATTAAAAAATCAAATGACTGGGTAATTATACTAATATATGTGAATAATTCAGTATTGGACATGTTTTGCAAATTTACAAGTGTTGATGGCTTATATTCATATCTGTCTGGCATATATTGTAAGTCTGTACACATTCCTGTCAACTTTTTCCATTATGAAATCCAGTATCACCTTTATAACAGACAATACGGTCTACGTATGGGCGTCACAGTAGCACAGTGGTTACCACTATTGCTTCACAGGGACCTGGGTTCAATTCCCGGCATCGGTCACTGTCTGTGTGGAGTCTGCACGTTCTCCCTGTGTCTGCATGGATTTCCTCCAGGCGCTCCAGTTTCCTCCTGAAAGACGTGAATTGGGCATTCTGAATTCTCCATCAATGTACCCGAACAGGCACTGGAGTGTGGCGACTTGGGGGATTTTCACAATAACTTAATTGCAGTATTAATGTAAACCTATTTGTGATAACAATAAAAATTATTATTATGTAAACATGTCACACTGTCATTACATCTTCCTGCCAGTGGTGGCATTGTAGTCCCACTGAGCACTGAAATTGGGCTAACCTTTCTGCATGTGACACAAATGTTTGGGGGGGGGGGGGGGGGGTGAGTAATATTAACAATATTGAATGAGGCACAAACATTGAACCTTATTACTTTTTATGATGATTTTTGATCATTTATTTTCATCAACATTTTCCACTTATTCCTGTTGTCAAATGTCATAACCTGATGCAGGTTCCACCCATCAGGTGGCTCCATGGAGCTGTGCCAATTTTGCACTTTACAGAAAAAAGTTGGATTCATAACTGACCTGTCAATGCCAGAGGTTGTACTAATAATACAAACTGGAAATGTTTGAAGTACAGACTGGAGGGACCTTTAAATGAGACTGAAAAAACACACAGGGAGGCCTCCTGCTGGTTTAGTGTCCATGAGAAGCGAGATACTGATCTGCTTTTCCTTACCTGCTATCTTTTTCTCTGGAGCTATTTTCTGTTTCATCCTCCTCCACCCTGTCTCTCCCTAGCTTGGAGGAGTTACTAAACCCAGGTTTATTCGGCGTTCGAGGTTTGTGGGTGAATTCAGAGTTATCCGCTCTGATAGCTGCATACCTGGCTTTGGGCACTCCATATGGAGGTTGTACAGGAGGTTGGTTTTGAACTTCCAAATAGGATTATTTCCCTTAACCCCTTGTATGTATCGTCAACTTTCAGTGCACCAACCCACCAGTCAAATGCAAGCTGTTTAATTCTTTCAAATTCAAGGAAGATCTTTTTGTTTTATTCATTCAAGGTATAGGCAGTATGGTAGCACAGTGGTTAGCTACCAGGGTCACCACCAGGGTCCCAGGTTCGATTCCCTGCTGGGTCACTGTCTGTGCGGAGTCTGCACGGTCTCCCTGTGTCTGCGTAGGTTTCCTCCCACAGTCCAAAGACATGCATATTAGGTGGATTGGTCATGCTAAATTGCCCTTAGTGTCTGAAATGGTTCGGAGGGGTTATTGGGTTAGGGGGATAGGGTGGAAGTGAGGGCTTAAGTGGGTTGGTGCAGACTCGATGGGCCGAATGGCCTCCTTCTGCACTGTATGTTCTATGTTAAGGTAGACCAGCATTTATAGCCCATCCCTAATTGCCCTGGAGAAGATGGTGGTGTGGTGCCTTCTTGAACCACTGCAGTCCATGTGGTGTAGGTTATACACTGTGCAGTGAGGCAGGGAGTTCCAACATTTTGACCCAGCAACAGTGAAGTAACGATGATATATTTCCAAGTCAGGATGGTGAGTGACTTGAAGGGGAACTTCTAGGTGGTGGGATTCCCAGGTATCTGCTGCCTTTGTTCTTCTTCTAGATGGTAGTGGTTGTGTGTTTGGAAGATGCTGCCTAAGGAGCCTTGATGGGTTCCTGAGTGGGCTTTTTGCGAGAATTCCTAGATTTCTGGCACGGAATTGTTAGCACTCAACATAGCACTTTTCACCTCTTCATAGCTTATAGATTGAAAGCCATATACCTGTGGATTTCCCCTATGTAATAACATTAGGAGAGTGCAAGACTCTGCTGGCCACTTTAACTGATTTGCCAGTTTCTCAAAGACTGTGATGAAGGTTTCCACATCATCTTCAAATTTGGGGATTAATTGGGAACACATTAAGAAATGAAAGCTTGTTTCTGATCTGGGGAAAGTTGAATTATCAGTGACATCTCCATTAGGTAAAGATACGTTCTTCCTCACTGCTTCAATCTGCCTTACTTCCCTACCTTTCTGTGCTTTTAATTCATTCTCAAATCCTCCAGTTGGAAGGCTCACTCCTCCTCCTGATTGTGGAATACTTTCTTCTTCCTTTGCTTATAGGTCTTATAGAATCATAGAATCCCTCCAGTGTCGAAGGAGGCCATTCGGCCCATTGACTCTGCACCGAAAAGAGCACCTTACCCAGGCCACTCCCTTGCCCCATACCTGCATTGATCATGACCAACCCACCCAACCTACATATCTTTGGACACGTAAGGGACAATTTAGCATAGCCAATCCACCTAACTTGCACAACATCTTTTTTCTCCTGAAACTCTAACTATAGCCCATGCTGGCCTGGGAGAAGTTTGTAAAAGGTAACCAAAGGCTGGATTCTCCGCTGGTGGGATTCTCTGTTTTGCCGGCAGCCCGGAGGTTTCCCGACTGCGTGGGGCTGCCCCACAATGGGAAACCCCATTGACCAGCCGGCATAACGGAGCATCCCGCCGGGGGGGGGTGAAACAGAAATGTGGCGTGGCGGGGCGGAGAATCCAGCCCCAGGTCTATTTCAGGTTCTATAACTTCTGCCCATTCTAAGTCTGGGGTGAGGCCCAAGATGTCAGACAGCATCGTTAGTACCTCAGGGCTTCTGTGCTTTATGACATTATATTAAGTTATACCTTCTTAGCTTTGGCTTTTAGCAGGTCTGTGATTAGGGATGCTAATTTAGCCATGTTAAGCCCTGTTGCTTGAATGGTTTTACATTGAAATCAGATATCTTACTTTATATTGTTAGTATTCACAAAGCTGGACTCCGGTGGCGGCTATGAGGGAGTAAGCCGCGCATTTGGTGGTTCTCGCTCCGGTCAGACTTTAAGACCTATTCCCCCGACTTTTTTGAACTTTTGAGCACTGGAGTGAAAAACAATAGCACTCTAGATCTGAATCCATACAGAGTTGTATGGACTTAAGGAGCAGAAGGGAGCAAAAGCAGGCGAAGAAGGGGCTGAACAAAGGTGGTGTGGAAGCTCAAGTGGGAGGAAAGATGGCCGATGAACGGACCACGGAAAGGACGGTCCAGGCAGCACTGGACAACATGCTGCAGGTCATGAAAGAGAGCTTCGCAGCACTGAAGCGGGATAATTTGGAACCGCTCCAGAAAGCGGTGGAGCGACTTGACCAGAGGCTGGACGCTCAGGATAAGAAGGTCCAGGCACTGGAGAAGACAGTGCAAGAGGAGGCGGATTTCCAAACTGTAGCGAAATTAGTAAGTTGAAGGAGCAGCAAGCAAGGCTGATGGACAAGCTGGAGGACCTGGAAAACAGGTCCCGCCGGCAGAATCTGAGAATCATTGGGCTCCCGGAGGGGGCCGAGGGAGTGGATGCCACGGCATATGTGGCAGACATTCTGCAGAAGCTGGTGGGGGATGATTTCTTCCCGTATCCGTTGGAGCTGGACAGGGCACACAGAGTGCAGGCGAGGCAGCCGCCGGGGGGGGGGGCCTGGCGATGGTGGTCAGGTTCCATAGGTTCGTGGACAAGGAGCGGGTTCTGCAGTGGGCCAAGAGCACGAAGAGCTGCTCATGGAACAACAGTGTCCTCCGCATCTACCAGGATCTGAGCCAGGAGGTGGCCAGAAGGAGGGCCAAATTAAAGAGATTCTGTTTAAAAAGAAGGTTAAGTTCGGGCTACTTTTCCCGGCGCGGCTTTGGGCCACATACCGGGAACAGCAACATTATTTTGACGACCCAGAGGAAGCGATGGACTTCGCTAAGGGGCATGGACTGGTGCCGAACTGAGGACCCATGGGCTCAAGTTAGAGTGTGTTAAGGGATGTTTGCATTTGATCGCAGATTGCCCTTCGTGTTAGCGATGTCATTCGGCATGCTCTTTTACTTAAAATTGGGGGTGTTCTTGTGTTTGTGTTTGCCTGTTTGAAAGTTTTAAAGGTAAAGCCAAAGTTATAGTTAAAGTTTAAGTAATTGGGTGCTGGGGGGCTGTTCGGGTTCTTTTTGCTATTTTTCTGGGAATGGTGGGAGGGGGGTGGGTGGTAGCTCCCACCTCATTACACAGTTTGAATTGCACTATTGCGGGGGCGAGCTTTGTTCTTTGTTTTCTTTCTGTTTCGGTCCCAGAGCGATTGCTCAAACAGGGCTGTTCCAGGGAGGTGGTGTTGATGGGCGGGTGGGGGGAAGTGGGGGGACAATACGTGAGAGCCACCAGGCTAGCTGCTTTGAGCTAGTCAACGGGAGCGAGGTGGGGGGTGTGTATACAGCCAGTATATGGCAGGGGTTAGGTTACAAGGGGTTGTTGCTGAGGGGGGGAGAGATGATCTGCTGACGAGGGCGGGAACTGAACCAGGTTACAGAGAAGGGGTCGGGGGTGTGAGCTGCCAAGAGGTGGACCAGCGGAGGCGCGGCACATGGGCAGGGGGTGGATCCAAGAAGGGGGATGGCTGATCGGCGTAGGGGGGGGGGGGGGGCAGGGTGCCCTCCAATCAGGCTGATCACCTGGAATGTTAGAGGATTAAATGGGCCGGTCAAGAGGGCACGTGTGTTCACGCACTTACTGGCTCTGAAGGTGGATGTAATGTTGCTGCAGGAGACGCATTTGAAAGTGGTGGACCAGATTAGATTACGGAAGGGCTGGGTTAGTCAGGTCTTTCACTCGGGGCATGACGCGAAGACCAGAGGGGTCGCGATCATGATTAACAACCGGGTTAAATTTGAGGCGGACAGCACAGTTGCGGATGGGGGTGGTAGATTTCTCATGGTCCAGGGCAAGCTTGAGGGGGTGAAGGTGGTCATAGTGAATGTTTACGCTCCAAACTGGGATGATGAAGATTTTATCAAAAGGCTGTTGGGGAAAATCCCCGACTTGGATTCGCACAAGTTGATTATGGGTGGGGACTTTAATACAGTCCTCGATCCTGGCCTGGACCTGTCGTGCTCCAGAACGAGCAGGGTCCCGGCAATGGCAAGAGAACTGAGAGGGTTCATGGAACAAATAGACTCACACCCCTGACCCCTTCCCTGTAACCTGGTTCAGTTCCCTCCCTCGTCAGCAGATCATTCCCCCCCCCCCCCCCCCCCCCCCCTCCCCCCCAGTAACAACCCTTTGTAACCTAACCCCTGCCATATACTGACTGTATACACAAGTAGACTCCTGGAGAATCAACCGGCCGACGGGGAAGGAGTTCTCGTTCTATTCACATGTTCACAAGGTTTATTCTTGTATTGACTTCTTTATTATGAGTAGGGACTTTTTGGAGTGGGTGAGGGATACCGAATTCTCGGCGATCACTATTTCGGACCATGTTCCACATTGGGTCGACCTGCAGGTCTGCAAAGAAAGTTACCAGCGCCCACAATGGAGGTTAGAGGTGGGATTGTTGGCAGATGAGAGGGTGTGTGAGAGAGTGGGGAAATGCATGCAGAACTACCTGCAGGTCAACGATACAGGGGAAGTCTCAGCAGCGCTGCTCTGGGAAGCGCTGAAGGCTGTGGTGAGAGGGGAACTGATCTCAATCTGAGCCCATGGGGACAGAACGGACAGGGCGGAGATGGACAGACTGGTGCAGGAGATGATACGGACGGATAGGGAAAATGCGGAGTCCCCGAGGGCAGAGCAACTTAGGGAACGACGGAGACTGCAGGCGGAGCTGGGGGCGCTATCCACTGGGAAGGCCGTAAAGCAGCTCAGAAAGGCCAGGGGCGCAGTGTATGAGTATGGGGAGAAAGCCAGCAGAATGCTTGCGCAGCAACTTGGGAAGAGGGAGGCGGCCAAGGAGATAGGGACGGTAGTGGACGGGGCAGGGAACCGGGTGGGAGACCCGGCAGGACTGAACAGGGTATTCAGGGACTTTTACAGTAAGCTGTATACCTCGGAACCCCCCACGGGGCAAGAGGGGATGAGGCGCTTCTTAGATGGCCTGACCTTCCCAAAGGTGGGCAGGGGGATGGTAGAGGGGCTGGGGGCCCCGATTAGAGCTGAAGAAGTAATGGGGGGGCCTGAAGGCCATGCAGTCGGGTAAAACCCCGGGGCCGGACGGGTATCCAGTGGAGTTCTACAAAAAGTTTGCGGGTATACTGGGGCCGGTGCTGGTTAGGGTGTTTAACGAGGCGAAGGACAATGGGGTGTTACCCCCGACGATGTCGCAAGCCACCATCTCGCTGATATTAAAATGGGATAAAAATCCAGAAACTTGTGGGTCCTTTAGGCCAATCTCCCTGATTAATGTAGACGCTAAACTGCTGGCCAAGATCCTGGCGTCCAGAATCGAAGACTGCGTACCAGACGTGATTGTGGAGGACCAAACGGGGTTTGTTAAGGGCAGGCAGCTGGTAGCCAATCTAAGAAGGCTACTCAATGTGATTATGATTCCCCCAGAAGGCAGAGAGGTGGAGGTAGTGGTGGCAATGGATGCCGAAAAGGCTTTTGACCAGGTGGAGTGGGACTATTTATGGGAGGTGCAGGGACGGTTTGGGTTTGGAGAGGGCTTTGTGGACTGGGTTAGACTGCTATATCAGGCCCCGGAGGCTAGTGTAAGGACGAACAGGACGACATCTGAGTATTTTAGACTATACCGCGGGACAAGACAGGGATGTCCCCTCTCTCCACTGCTGTTTGCGTTGGCCATAGAGCAGCTGGCAATTGCTCTGAGATCGGCAAGGGGATGGAAGGGAATGGTCAGGGGGGGGGGGGGGGGGGGGGGGGGATAGAACACAAGGTCTCGCTCTACGCTGATGACCTGCTTTTGTACGTATCGGATCCAGCGGCAGGGATGGACGGGATTATGGAAATCCCATGGGAATTTGGTCGGTTTTCGGGCTACAAGTTGAACATGGCAAAAAGCGAGATGTTTGTGGTGCAGGCGAGGGGTCAGGAGAATAGGCTGAGGGAGCTACCGTTTATCTGGTTGGGAAAGGTTTTAGGTATTTAGGGATACAAGTGGCGCGTGACTGGGGCAAAATGCATAAGTTGAACTTGTCTAGGCTGGTGGAGCAAATGAGGAATGAGTTTCGGAGGTGGGATGCGCCCCCGCTGTCGCTAGCAGGGAGAGTACAGACGATGAAGATGACAATCCTCCCGAGACTCCCTATGTGTCTCCCTATTTTCATTCCACGGTCCTTTAAAAGAATCAATAAAATCATCCTGGGATTTGTTTGGGAGGGCAAGTCCCCGCGGGTAAAGAGGGGTATGCTGGAACGGAACCGTAGTGAGGGGGGACTGGTGTTGCCGAATCTCAGCAACTACTACTAGAAGGAAATAGATGGTGGGTACGGGCTCGGTTTGGGAGCGGGTGGAGGCTGCTTCGTGCAGGGGAACCAGCTTGGCAGCCCTGGTCACGGCTCCCCTGCCGCTCCCACCGGCCAGGTACTCCAGCCCTATAGTGGTGGCGGCTCTGCGGATTTGGGGCCAATGGAGGAAGCACGCGGGGGAAGTGGGAGCGTCGGTCTGGTCCCCAATATGTGACAACCACCGCTTTGTCCTGTGGAAGATGGATGGCGGGTTTCGAGCGTGGCGGAGGGCGGGGGTGGGAAGGATGGGCAACCTGTTCCTGGAAGGGAGCTTTGCGAACATGAGGGCGCTGGAGGAGATGTTCGGGCTGGCGAGGGGGAATGACTTTCGGTACTTGCAGGTGCGGGATTTCATACGTAGACAGGTCCCGTCCTTTCCACACCTTCCACCAAGGGGGATCCAGGACAGGGTAATTTCCAGGGGTGAGGTAGGAGAGGGGAGAGTCCCGGATATTTATGAGGAGCTTATGGGAGCGGAGGACACAGGGACCAAGGAACTGAAAGTGGGAAGAGGAGCTTGGTGGGGAGTTGGAGGGAGGTGTATGGGCAGACGCTCTGAGGACGGTAAATGCAACCGCAACATGTGCCAGGCTCGGCCTGATTCAGTTCAAGGTAGTTCACCGGGCCCACATGACTGGTGGCCCGGATGAACAAATTCTTTGGGCTGGAGGACAAGTGTGCTAGATGTGGGGGAGGACCAGCGAACCATGTCCACATGTTCTGGGCGTGTCCAAAACTCAGGGGATACTGGCAGGGATTTGCTGATGTCATATCCCGGGTACTGAAAACAAGGGTGGTGATGAGTCCAGAGGTGGCGATTTTTGGGGTGTCGAAAGACCCGGGAGTACAGGAAGGGATAGAGGCTGACGTTGTGGCCTTTGCTTCCCTGATCGCCCGGCGACGAATACTGTTGGCCTGGAGGGACTCAAAGCCCCCAAGGACCGAAGTATGACGGTCGGACATGGCAAGCTTTCTCGGCTTGGAAAAAAAAAATCAAGTTCGCCTTACGCGGATCACTATCGCGGTTCACCCGGAGGTGGCAACCATTCATCGACTTCTTTGTGGGGAACTAATCGTCAGCGGGGGGGGGTATAAATAGTGCAGAGTAGGGGGAAGAATAGGCAGGTATATTTGCGAGAGAGGAACTGTTATTTGCACTATGTTTTTTGTAATAGGCATCTGCACATTAATGTTTATTGTTACTGTTTACAATGCCAAAAAATACCTCAATAAAATTGTCGGTTCAAAAAAAAGTATTTACAAAGCTTGCTGCTATAATTTGTTTGTGTTTATTTCAACAATTGTGGTTAGGTCCTGTTCTAACTTCAAATTATCCTTTAAAGTCGGATTTTGCTTATTTGCTGCAACGGATTTACATGCCGCTTGCAGCCAATTTAGTCTTTTCTTACCCTTTCAGTGAGTAGTCTAATTCATTTTTTCAGCAGCAAGCTTTCATGAGTTTAAAAATATAGAAGGTTACTTATTCTCACACACTTTTCCAGAATAATGCAGTATCACACGCTCAGTCTCACATGCACGCACATACACATGTATGCATCTCACACACACACACACACACAAAGATTGAATTCATGTAAAGGCAGTGCACTTTTGCAGATTGTAGTTACTTCAGTACTTGATTTCTGGTGTCCCAGGCGGCAGGCCTATGGTTTTGTGAATTAATTTGATGATTTAAAGTAAGAGTCTTGTACAGGTTTGCAGAAGATTGCAAGGTTTCTTGTTGTTGAATATTCATGAGGTTAGTTCTCAGGTGAACTTTTAAACTGGAACACGTTAAGTGCTTTGGCTGTTTGTTGATTTGCAGCTAGTTTTAGAATAGGTTCTGAGGCTGACTGAAAATTTATGGTTCTGATCGATCTGCTGGGTACTGGGGTAGTAAAGCTGCAGACCGCTGGGTTAACACTTCTGAAGTCCACCCAGTATAGATTGAATGGGGGGAGAGCATTGTGATAAAATGGGAAGTTGATAGTGGTCATCTTCAGTTTCATCTGGGGATAAACATGGAGACAGGCATTCTGGAGTCGAGAATTTCAAAGATTCAGAACTTTTCAAATAAAACGTTTTCTCCTCGTTTCTGTTCTAAATGATTGATTTCTTATCCTGAAGCTGTGCCCTTGTGTTCTAAATTCCCAATCAGGAAGAAAGAATGTCTTCACGTCAGCCAATCCCCTACAGAACCCGGTGTGTTTCTGTGATGTCACTTTTCCTTCTAAACTTCTGAGAATATAGAACTTATTTACTCAGCCTCTCATCATAGGGACCAATCGAGTGAACCTTTGCTGTTCTGCCTCCAATGCAAGTATATCCAAAACTGGAGACCAAAACTGCACATAGTACTCCGAATGTAGTCTCACCAAATCCCTGCAACATGTTAGCTAGACTCTTGTACTCCCCTTACAATAAAGGCCAACACTTTCCTAATTGCGTTTTGTCCCTACGTGCTAACGTTGGCTGGAATTCTCTGGTTGTTGCGATTCACTTTTCCTGCTGGCAGTGCACTCCTGCCCACGGGTTTCCTGGCAGCGTGGGGAAGCTTCAATGGGAAATCCCATTGACAAGCCGGGGGAAGACAGAATCCCGTCGCCAGCGATCAGCACTGCTGAGAAAAAGGCGGCTGGGGAATTGCAGAATTCTTCCCATTGTGTTCCTTATACCAATAAGTACTAAGTCTCTCTGAACATCAACACTCATAGGTTTAATGCCCTTTAAGAAATATTCTAATTTTTCATACTTGACAACCAAAGTAAACAACCTCGTATGTCCCTTCGTTATACTCCATTTGCCATATTGTTGCCTGTTCACTTAATCTGTCTCTATGTCTTTGCAGCCTCTCAGTGCTCTCCTCACAGCTTACATTCACACATTGCTTTCTATTATCAGAAAACTTGGATAGGTGACTGGCTTCTAAGCTAGAGGACAGTTAAAAATCAACCACATCACTGTGGGTCTGCAGCCACATTTAGGCCAGACCAGGAAATTATGACATATTTTCTTTGCAAAAGAATATTAGTGAACAGATGGGTTTTTACAACATTTGATGGGAGTTGTCATAGTGTAGTTTTATATTACAGATTTTATTAATTGAATTTAAATTTCACCAGCTGCCAAGCTGGGATTTGAACCCACATCCCCAGAACATTAGCCTGGGTGACTGGATTACTAGCCCAATGTCTATCGTGCCCATACTCATTTCCTAGATCACCTTTATCGATCTGATTGCCCCAGTCTATTGAAGTTAAAAGACCCCACAGTTATACATTCGGGAGGGTCTTGTGGTGCAGTGGTAGGGTTCCAGACCCACTCCAGGACTTGATGGCCAAGGAAGGTCATTCATAATGCGGTCAAATGGGTTGATTATCAACCTATAAATCCTTCCAACACACACCAATTGCAGGTGGAAAAAGTTGGTTACATAGATACATAGAAGATAGGAGCAGGAGGAGGCTTTTTGCCCTTCGAGCCTGCTCCGCCATTCATCACGATCATGGCTGATCATCCAACTCAATAGCCTAATCCTGCTTTCTCCCCATAGCCTTTGATCCCATTCTCCCCAAGTGCTATATCCAGCCGCCTCTTGAATATATCCAAAGTTTTAGCATCAACTACTTCCTGTGGTAATGAATTTTACAAGCTCACCACTTGTTGTGTGAAGAAATGTCTCCTCATCTCTGTCCGAAATGGTTTACCCTGAATCCTCAGAATGTGACCCCTGGTTCTGGACACACCCATGATTGGTAACATCTTCCCTGCATCTACCCTGTCTAGTCCTATTAGAATTTTATAAGTCTCTATGAGATCCCCCTCATTCTTCTGAACTCTAGCAAGAACAATCCCAACCTCATCTCTCTTCATATGACAGTCCTGCCATCCCTGGAATCAGTTTGGTAAACTTTTGCTGCACTCCTTCGAGTGCAAGAACATCTTTCCTCAGAGAAGGAGACCAAAACTGCGCACAATACTCCCAAGTGTGGCCTCACCAAGGTCCTGTACAATTACAGCAACCACCCCTGCTTCTATACTCAAAACCTATCGCAATGAAGGCCAACATGCCATTAGCCTTCTTTACTGCCTGCTGCACTGCATGCTTACCTGCAGAGAATGGTGCACTAGGACACCCAGGTCCTGCTGCACACTCCCCTCTCCTAATTTAAAACCGTTCAGGTAGTAATCTGCCTCCCTGTTTTTGCTTCCAAAGTGAATAACCTCACACTTATCCAAATTATACTGTTGGATTGGTGTTGTGGATCACATTGGTGCGAGCTCCATTCCAGCTGGGGTGGACTTAGGGGACCCGCCTCCTTGCCCTACAGCTGGTGGAGATGACAGGGCTGTGGGTCAGACCTGCTTTCAGGCAGAGAACTGAAGAATTATTATTATCTTACCTTTGTTACAAGCTCCAATAATGTTTTGTTGAATGCTCTGTCCAATAGTATAACAACTGTTAGGGGGGCTGTAAACTACTACCACCAAAGTTTTCTGACTCTTGCTATTCCTAACCTCTACCCATTCTGAATCTACTTCCTGATTTTCTGAGCTATGGTACTTCTTCACTTCATTTTTCATTTCATTTCATGTCCTGAGGTTATCCCGTATTATCAGGGCTACCACCCTTCCCTCTCTCCCTCTTCCTTCCCCCCCTCTTTCCCTTCTTTCCCTACCCACCTCTTCAATTCTGCCTGTCTTTTTGAAATGTTGAGCTGTCAGGAATATTTATTTCCCAACCTGGTAAACGTGAGGTAGGACTTGCTCGCCATCCCGAGATTCAGCACGTAATGTGCTTGCTCTCGAACTCCCACTGCCATTAATGCTCACTTGTCTTCAACCTGGCCAGACACAGTTCAGCAGTGAACAGAGGAGATACTGCCCGGGCATGAACCCCCCCCCCCCCCCCCCCCCCCCCCCCCCCCCCCCCCCCCCCCCCGCCGGCGGGGCTGTACTCATCGTAAAGGCCTGATAATTATATTTAACTTGATGAAAATTTGGATCCTGACTTATTCGCATTACTTTATTGGTGGGCTGTGGGAACAATCGATTGGGAAATACCACTGGGTCACTAGCCATTTTGGGACTCCTGCGCTATTCTCTGACATTCCCAGCCCCCAATAGCAGGAGGGGAAAATTCCGCCCCTAGCTGTGGACTTGCTCTGAAAAAACGTTTGGGTTCTCCCCATGAAGGAAGAAGGAGAGTGATTAAACTGCATTCTGGAGACAATCACAGGGCTCCCCCAGTGTTCTATACGGTCAGTCTGACCTGCTTAAAACCCAAGCCAGCCAGGAAGGTTTGTGTTGACTGGTCTCATCAAGGCTGTAGTTTGTGTTAATCCTGAATGAGAATTCCCAGATCTGTTAGTATCACAAAATGATCACTATGAGAATTGGAATTTTCTCTGGGGCCACCAGGATCACAAATGCTTCCACCTGGGCAGTGACAGAGGCAAAAGTTCAGATACCCTGTTATAGAAAGAAAAGACACCTTCAAGTCTTGCACGTAATCATTTGTAAATATAAAATTGAAATTAAATGAAAATCACCAAGGTCCATTGGGGAAGAGCTGACTGGTGGTGATTGAGAAGTCGGAGCTTTCATGAATAACCTCAGCTGGTACGGGAATTGAACCCATGCTGTTGGCATTGCTCTGCATCACAAAAATATCCATCTAGCCAACTGAGCTAAACCAGCCATCACATATATAGCAATGTATTGGTGGGTATATATATAGCAATGTATAGGAGGGTATATATATAGCAATGTATAGGTGGGTATATATATATAGCAATGTATAGGAGGGTATATATATAGCAATGTATAGGAGGGTATATATATAGCAATGTATAGGTGGGTATATATATATAGCAATGTATAGGTGGGTATATATATAGCAATGTATAACCCTCCAGAAATCTCTCCTGTTTGTTCCAGAGTGAAAACCTCACCTCTCCCACTGGAGGTGATAAACACATGACTGAGAAACTCCTTCTGTTTAATCAAACACTAGAGCGAAAACTATGCTACGGAAGCTCACATCATCATGAAACACTACCTGGAGAGCAAATTCTCTTGCTTAATGTCAGGGGCTGGCCTTTAGAATGTTTTGTCAAAATTTGCCATTGGTGAATCATAGCCTGCGTACACTTTTCAACAGCTTATCAAAGTACATATGTGTACAGCTTCCTCCTCACAGCCTGAACACATCATCACCCGAGAGTTGCCATGGTGACTCACTGCCCCCTCACACAGTGTCACACTCACCACTCTGGACTTTTCAGTTTGCTGAAAACAATTTTCCCAACCAATGTCCCATCCATGCTATGTTAGAACAATCTATGTTCTATTAGGCACATGGAGCACACCAGAATGACAGGGAGTGGGATAGCTTGATCTTGGTTTCGGACAAAGCTCGGCACAACATTCTGTGTTTGCTGTTCTATGTTCTATGCTGGATATCGATTAAAGGGAGAGTTAGGCAGTGTCATAACCCCCACGGGGATGAAGGGGAAACTATTATTGACCTCCTCGTGGGATTATTGGAGTACGAGCTTCCCAGAAAGGGTACGGAGGCCACCCAGCAGGGGCTCGTTATGATCGAAGATCAAAGCAGGCCCGAAGCAGGGCCTGGTGTGGTTAGTTCTCCCAGCAAGGACTGCACTGAGAGCGATATGCTGCCTTGAGCAGAACTTTGCAAATAGTTAAATAAAACTATTCTCATTTACTGTCAGCTGCCTCTGAGTTGCTGAACTGTCGACAGGGATTAACGGAAACTTCGGACTCATTAGTAAATCTGCCTAGTTGTTGGACGTTCACTGTGCGGGATGTAATGTAGCAATTTAAGGTGCCATTATTTGGAACGTTGGAAGCCTTTGACGCAAGCCTGGAAGACTGGAACCAGTATGCAGAGCAGATGAGTCACTTTTTCTCGTGTTATAGGAATGTCACATTAAGAAATGTTTGTCTGCTCAAGTGGCTGCAGTGATGTCAGAGTGTGGGTGGAGCTGAGCTCTGGCTCTGCTTTTTAGTTTCGCTTTGAGGAAAAGCTTGGGTGTGGCTGTGTTCTTTTTGGTTTAGTTTTAGTATTGGAGCTGAAGCCAGCCAAAGAAGGTGGAATTTCGATCTCTGCAATCTAAAGACTATCTCTAGATCATTCGGTGAATGCAGAGTGATAACTGCTCTCAGTAGAGAATTTAAACCTGATGTGCTTCTGTAAAAAGGATTTTTGTCTTATGGATGTTTAAAGGAAAGGATGTTTAGGAGTACTTGGAGTGTTGTATTCTTTGGGGGGGTGTATTTGAATTAATGGTTGCTAAGATGTTCACTGTATGTTTTTAAAAGGTTAACTCAGTACATAGAATAAACATTGTTTTGCTTTAAAATTACTTTTAAATTTCTGCTGGATCACACCTGTAGAGTGGGCCGTGTGCTCCCCATGCCACAATCTAGTAAAAGTTGTGAGTCAGGTGAACTCAATTATACACTTTGGGGTTCTCTAAACCCTGGCCCATAACAAATTGGAGGCTCAAGGGGGATAAAAGTCTATCTATTGGATTGGCTTAGTGAACTTAAAGACAGTGAGGGGTGAGCATATTGTGGTTGGTTTTCGGGTGTGGTATTCTAGTTTAAGTAGGGAGTGTGTTGTGGACAATGGCTCTTTCAGAGGCTCAGAGGTTTTTGGGGGTGTAGCTGGTCACACGCAGTACCTTACGGACAGAGACTAAAAGCAGACTGTTAGATTTGGCAAAAACATTGCAATTAACATTACCTGAAAAAATGTGAAAAGGTGAGGTAATTATGGCGGTGGCTAATCATTGAAGTTGCCTGAGATACAGTTTGACTCAGTGGAAATGGCAAAAATTCAGTTACAAAATAAACAAATGGAACATGAGAAAGAATTAAAGCAGCTTGAATACGATAGAGAGAGAGCGGAAAAAGAAAAAGAGAGAGAAGAAAGGAAAACAGAAATAATAGCCCTAGCATAACAACAAAAAAGAGAAAGGGAGATACAGATCAGGGAAAAAGATAAAGATAGAGTTTGAACTTCAGAAAATGGTCATGAAACATGACAGTCAGTTAAAATTGGCAGGTGTAAAGGGAAATGTACAGTTGGATGATAGTGATGAGGATAGTGAGAAAGAGCGTCATAGTCAAAGGCTTGGTGGGGATCTATTTAAATATAGAATATAGAACATAGAACGATACAGCACAGTACAGGCCCTTCGGCCCTCGATGTTGCACCGACATGGGAAGTCCAAAAACTAAAGGCCATCTAACCTACACTATCCCATTATCATCCATATGCTTATCCAATAAACTTTTAAATGCCCTCAATGTTGGCGAGTTCACTACTGTTGCAGGTAGGGCATTCCACGGCCTCACCACTCTTTGCGTAAAAAACCCACCTCTGACCTCTGTCCTATATCTATTACCCCTCAATTTAAGGCTATGTCCCCTCGTGCTAGCCACCTCCATCCGCGGGAGAAGGTTCTCACTGTCCACCCTATCTAACCCTCTGATCATTTTGTATGCCTCTATTAAGTCACCTCTTAACCTTCTTCTCTCTAACGAAAACAACCTCACGTCCATCAGCCTTTCCTCATAAGATTTTCCCTCCATACCAGGCAGCATCCTGGTAAATCTCCTCTGCACCCGCTCCAAAGCTTCCACGTCCTTCCTATAATGAGGCGACCAGAACTGTACGCAATACTCCAAATGCGGCCATACAAGAGTTTTGTACAACTGCAACATGACCTCATGGCTCCGGAACTCAATCCCTCTACCAATAAAGGCCAACACACCATAGGCCTTCTTCACAACCCTTTCAACCTGGGTGGCAACTTTCAGGGATCTATGTACTGGACACCGAGATCCCTCTGCTCATCCACACTACCAAGAATTTTGCCATTAGCCAAATATTCCGCATTCCTGTTATTCTTTCCAAAGTGAATCACCTCACACTTCTCCACATTAAACTCCATTTTCCACCTCTCAGCCCAGCTCTGCAGCTTATCTATGTCCCTCTGTAACCTGCAACATCCTTCCGCACTGTCTACAACTCCACCGACTTTAGTGTCGTCTGCAAATTTACTCACCCATACTTCTGTGCCCTCCTCTAGGTCATTTATAAAAATGGCAAACAGCAACGGCCCCAGAACAGATCCTTGTGGTACGCCACTCGTAACTGAACTCCATTCTGAACATTTCCCATCAACCACCACTCTCTGTCTTCTTTCAACTAGCCAATTTCTGATCCACATCTCTAAATCACCCTCAATCCCCAGCCTCCGTATTTTCTGCAATAGCCGACCGTGGGGAACCTTATCAAACGCTTTACTGAAATCCATATACACCACATCAACTGCTCTACCCTCGTCTACCTGTTCAGTCACCTTCTCAAAGAACTCGATAAGGTTTGTGAGGCATGACCTACCCTTCACAAAACCATGCTGACTATCCCTAATCATATTATTCCTATCTAGATGATTATAAATCGTATCTTTTATAATCCTCTCCAAGACTTTACCCACAACAGACGTTAGGCTCACCGGCCTATAGTTACCGGGGTTATCTCTACTCCCCTTCTTGAACAAAGGGACCACATTTGCTATCCTCCAGTCCTCTGGCACTAATCCTGTAGCCAATGATGACATAAAAATCAAAGCCAAAGGCTCTGCAATCTCTTCCCTGGCTTCCCAGAGAATCCTAGGATAAATCCCATCAGGCCCCGGGGACTTATCTATTTTCACCTTGTCCAGAATTGCCAACACGTCTTCCCTACGCACCTCAATGCCATCTATTCTAATAGCCTGGGTCTCAGCATTCTCCTCCACAACATTATCTTTTTCCTGAGTGAATACTGACGAAAAGTATTCATTTAGTATCTCGCTCATCTCCTCCGCCTCCGCACACAACTTCCCACCACTGTCCTTGACTGGCCCTACTCTTACCCTAGTCATTCTTTTATTCCTGACATACCTATAGAAAGCTTTTGGGTTTTCCTTGATCCTACCTGCCAAAGACATCTCATGTCCCCTCCTTGCTCGTCTTAGCTCTCTCTTTAGATCCTTCCTCGCTTCCCTGTAACTATCAAGCGTCCCAACTGAAACTTCACGCTTCATCGTCACATAGGCCTCCTTTTTCCTCTTAACAAGAGATTCCACTTCTTTGGTAAACCACGGTTCCCTCGCTCGACCCCTTCCTCCCTGCCTGACTGGTACGTACTGATCAAGAACACACAATATCTGTTCCTTGAACAAGCTCCACATATCCAGTGTGCCCAACCCTTGCAGCCTACTTCTCCAACCTACACATCCTAAGTCATGTCTAATGGCATCATAATTGCCCTTCCCCCAGCTATAACTCTTGCCCTGCGGGGTATACTTATCCTTTTCCATCACTAATGTAAAGGTCACCGAATTGTGGTCACTGTCTCCAAAGTGTTCACCTACCTCCAGATCTAACACCTGGCCTGGTTCATTACCCAAAACCAAATCCAATGTGGCCTCACCTCTTGTTGGCCTGTCAACATATTGTGTCAGGAAACCCTCCTGCACACATTGTACAAAGAACGACCCATCTAATGTACTCGAACTATATCTTTTCCAGTCAATATTTGGAAAGTTAAAGTCTCCCATAACAACTACCCTGTTACTTTCGCTCTTTTCCAGAATCATCTTCGCCATCCTTTCCTCTACATCTCTAGAACTATTAGGTGGCCTATAGAAAACTCCCAGCAGGGTGACCTCTCCTTTCCTGTTTCTAACCTCAGCCCATACTACCTCGGAAGAAGAGTCCCCATCTTGCATCCTTTCTGCCACCGTAATACTGTCCTTGACTAGCAGCGCCACACCTCCCCCACTTTTGCCCCCTTCTCTGATCTTACTAAAACACCTAAACCCCGGAACCTGCAACAACCATTCCTGTCCCTGCTCTATCCATGTCTCTGAAGTGGCCACAACATCGAAGTCCCAGGTACCAACCCATGTTGCCAGTTCCCCTACCTTATTTCGTATATAGAACATAGAACAGTACAGCACAGAACAGGCCCTTCGGCCCTCGATGTTGTGCCGAGCCATGATCCCTGCTGAATTAGTTTAAAACCCCCCCAAAGAGCACTAACAAATCTCCCCCCCAGGATATTGGTGCCCCTCAGGTTCAGATGTAGACCATCCTGTCTATAGAGGTCCCACCTTCCCCAGAAAGAGCCCCAGTTATCCAGAAATCTGAATCCCTCCCGCCTGCACCATCCCTGTAGCCACGTGTTTAATTGCTCTCTCTCCCTATTCCTCATCTCACTATCACGTGGCATGGGCAACAATCCAGAGATAACAACTCTGTTTGTTCTCACTCTGACCTTCCATCCTAGCTCCCTAAAGGCCTGCCTGACATCCTTGTCCCCTTTCCTACCTATGGCGTTAGTGCCAATGTGTACTACGACTTGGGGCTGCTCCCCTTCCCCCTTAAGGACCCGAAAAACACGATCCGAGACATCACGTACCCTTGCACCTGGGAGGCAACATACCAAACGTGAGTTTCTCTCGCTCCCACAAAATCTCCTATCTGTGCCCCTGACTATTGAGTCCCCAATTACTAATGCTCTGCTCCTCTCCCCCCTTCCCTTCTGAGTAACAGGGACAGACTCCGTGCCAGAGGCCCGTACCCCATGGCTTTCCCCTGGTAAGTCGTCCCCCCCACAAGTATCCAAAACGGTATACTTGTTACTCAGGGGAACGACCGAGGGGGTCCCTGCACTGACTGCTTCTTCCCAGTCCCTCTTACAGTTACCCATCTATCTCCAGTCTTTGGTGTAACTACTTCCCTGAAGCTCCTATCTATGACCCCCTCTGCCTCCCGAATGATCCGAAGTTCATCCAACTCCAGCTCTAGTACCATAACTCGGTCTTGTAGGAGCTGGAGATGGCTGCACTTCCTGCAGGTAAAATCAGCAGGGACACTAACGGCATCCCTCACCTCAAACATCCTGCAGGAGGAACATTGCACTGCCTTACCTGCCATCCCTCTTAGTTCCAATCAAGTTCTGGTAAACAAATATAAAATAAATAAAAAATAATATAATATAGCACTTACCTGCTCACACCAATGGGTCTTATTATTAGGTTAGAGGAAGAGGGCGGGTGGGAGACACTATACGTGTAGTGTCTCGGGTTTCCTCTACCCCAGAATTTATTGGCTAGGGAAAAATCCTTCCCAGAAGTCCGCGGGTCGTACTTCCGGTTCCCGCCTTATATTATCTTTGCTCCCACCGGCACCCCGCCGCTCTCCGGCTCTCAATGTGTCCCCTCGTGCTCTCCTCGCGCTCTTTTATCCTGTGTCCCCGCCGCACTCCTCGCTCTCACTGTGTCCCGCTGCTTTCCTTGCGCTCTTTCACTGACTCACCGCCGCTCTCCTCGCGCTCTTTTATCCTGTGTCCCCGCCACACTCCTCGCTCTCACTGTGTCCCGTCGCTTTCCTCGCGCTCCTTCACTGACTTTTATATGTTATACTTTTGGAGGAGTTTAAAAATTCAATTCCTGATGTAGTGAGAACTCATGTGAAAGAGCAGAGGGTTAAAACTGCGAGGTTAGCAGCAGAAATGGCAGATGATTATGAATTAGTTCACAAATCAAAGCTTGGTTTCTGACATCAGTTTCAGCCTGTGAGGGATAGAAACTGGGGACATGAGAAATACTCAAGTGGTAAAGGCAAAGGTGATCTGATGGGAGATAATAAGGAGAGTGTACCTCAGATTAAAAAAGGAATCCAGGAGGGTGGAGGAGAAATGAAAAGTTTAAAATGTTTTCACTGTAATAAACTAGGCCATGTATAATTAGAGTGTTGATGGTGGAAGAAAAGCACTGGGAAGGCTGATATGGGAAAACAGGATAAGTCAGTGGGGTTTGTTAAAGTGGTAAAGGAAAGCCCAAGTGAAGCGAAGGAAGTACAAAAGATTGTATAGCCTGATCAAGAGGTGATTGATAAGAAAGTGCCAGATCTCTTTTAAGAATTTACTTGTGTGTGTAAAGTTTACATAGAAAATATAGCACAGAACAGGCCCTTCGGCCCACGATGTTGTGCCGAACGTTTGTCCTAGATTAAGAACAAATTAGTCTACACCCATCATTCTACCGTAACCCATGTACCTATCCAATAGCCGTTTGAAAGTCCCTAATGTTTCTGACTCAACTACTACCACAGGCAGTGCATTCCATGCCCCCACTACTCTCTGGGTAAAGAACCTACCTCTGACATCCCCCCTATATCTTCCACCATTCACCTTAAATTTATGTCCCTTTGTAATGGTTTGTTCTACCTGGGGAAAAAGTCTCTGACTGTCTACTCTATCTATTCCCTTAATCATCGTATAAACCTCTATCAAATCTCCCCATATCCTTCTCCCTTCTAATGAGAAAAGGCCTAGCACCCTCAACCTTTCCTCGTAAGACCTACTCTCCATTCCAGGCAACATCGTGGTAAATCTCCTTTGCACCTTTTCCAAAGCTTCCACATCCTTCCTAAACTGAGGCGATCAGAACTGCACACAGTACTCCAAATGTGGCCGTATCAAGGTTTTGTACAGCTGCATCATCACCTCACGGCTCTTAAATTCAATCCCTCTGCTAATGAATGCTAGCACACCACAGGCCTTCTTCACAGCTCTATCCACTTGAGTGGCAACTTTCAAAGATCTATGAACATAGACCCCAAGATCTCTCTGCTCCTCCACATTGCCAAGAACCCTACCGTTAACCCTGTATTCCGCATTCATATTTGTCCTTCCAAAATGGACAACTTCACACTTTTCAGGGTTAACCTCCGTCTGGCATTTCTCAGCCCAGCTCTGCATTCTATCTATGTCTCTTTGCAGCCGACAACAGCCCTCCTCACTATCCACAACTCCTCCAATCTTCGTATCATCTGCAGATTTACGACCCACCCTTCAACTCCCTCATCCAAGTCATTAATGAAAATCACAAACAGCAGAGGACCCAGAACTGATTCCTCCGGTACGCCACTGGTAGCTGGGCTCCAGGCTGAATATTTGCCATCCACCACCACTCTCTGTCTTCTATCGGTTAGTCAGTTCGTTATCCAACTGGCCAAATTTCCCACCATCCCATGCCTCCTTACTTTCTGCATAAGCCTACCATGGGGAACCTTATCAAATGCCTTACTAAAATCCATGTACACCACATCCACTGCTTTACCTTCATCCATGTGCTTGGTCACCTCCTCAAAGAATTCAATAAGATTTGTGAGAATTCAATAAGGCCTACCCCTCACAAATCCGTGCTGACGATCCTAAACTAGGCAGTGTCTTTCCAGGTGGTCAGATATCCTGGCTGCGATTCTCTGGTCCGGCACCTGAGTGACAACGCCGGCGCCAAAACGGGAGTACTTTACTCCGGCGCCGGATCTGAGATCTGATTCTCGGGTCCTGGGGGGGGGGCCAGCACGGCGCTGGTGCGGTCCACACCGCTCCAGCTGCCGGTTCCGGCGAAGACCCGGCGCTGCGGTGTCTGCGCATGCGCACTGGCCGTCATCCCTGTGCCTGCACCGACGCCAAATGGCGCAGGGATGCAGGAACCCGCGCAGAAGAAAAGAGGTCCGTAACCAGAGAGGCCAGCTCGCCGATGTTAGAGCATGTTAGAATGGAGCCAGCGACTCGGATTTTTTCGGACGGCCGCTTGGCCCATTCGGGCCGGAGAATCGCGGCGCCGCTGGAGAATCGCCGCTACAGCCATTTACGGCGATTCTCCGTTCGGCCCGGCGCCATTCGCACACGGCCGTTTTCACAGGGGTGGGAGAATCGCGTTCTGGCGTCGGGGTTGGCGTGGCATGATTCGCATGGTGCCGCGGCGATTCTCCCACCTGGCGTGGGGTCGGAGAATCCCGCCCCCTATCCCTCAGTACCCTTTCCATTACTTTGCCTACCACCAAAATAAGACTAAATGGCCTGTAATTCCCCGGGTTATCCCTATTCCCTTTTTTGAACAGGGGCACGACATTCACCACTCTCCAATCCCCTGGTACCACCCCTGTTGACAGGGAGGACGAAAAGATCATTGCCAACAGCTCTGCAATTTCATCTCTTGCTTCCCATAGAATCCTTGGATATATCCCATCAGGCCTGGGGGACTTGTCTATCCTCAAGTTTTTCAAAATGCCCAACACATCTTCCTTCTTAACAAGTATCTCCTCGAGCTTACCAGTCTGTTTCACAGTGTCCTCTCCAACAATATGGCCCCTCTCATTCGTAAATATTGAAGAAAAGTACTAGTTCAAGATCTCCTATCTCGTCAGACTCAATACACAATCCCCCGCTACTGTCGTTGATCGGACCTACCCTCACTCTAGTCATTCTCATATTTCTTACATATGTGTAAAAGGCCTTGGGGTTTTCCTTGTTCCTACCCGCCAAAGATTTTTCATGCCCTCTCTTAGCTCACCTAATCCTTTCTTCAATTCCCTCCTGGCTATCTTGTATCCCTCTTGCAATCTAAAGACTATCTCTAGAGCATTTGGTGAATGCAGAGTGATAACTGCTCTCAGTTGAGAATTTAAACCTGATGTGCTTCTGTAAAAAGGATTTTAGTCTGATGGATGTTAAAAGGAAAGGGTGTTAAGGAGTACTTGGAGTGTTATATTCTTTGGGGGGGTGTATTTGAATTGATGGTTGCGAACATGTTCACTGCATGTTTTTAAAAGGTGAACTGAGTTCATAGAATAAACATTGTTTTGCTTTAAAAATTACTTTAAAATTTCTGCTGGATCACACCTGTAGAGTGGGTCGTATGCTCCCCATACCACAATCTTGTAAAAGTCGTGGGTCAGGTGACCTCTATGATACACATTGGGGTTCTCTAAACCCTGGCCCATAACACTAGGCAAACGGGATTTTGGGAAAAGACCGGCAGACGGTCCACCTCCCGACTGCCTGCGGGGCCCAGGGGCGCGATTCTCCGCAAATGCGGAGAGTCGTAAAGGCTGCCGTGAAACTGGCCGTGTTTCACGGCAGCCTCCGCACTCCCTCCCGGGACCCGATTCTCCCCCCTGGTCGGGGCTAGCAGTGCAGCCCCATGAAGAACGGCATCGTGGGCTTAGCGACCGTCGCTAAGCCCGCGCGCCAAGCGTCACGGCGGCTGACGCGCACGATGACGTCAGCCGCGCATGTGCGGATGACGTCATCACGCATATGTGTCAAACCCGCGAATGCGCGGGCCGTCATGCCCCTCAGCCGCCCCGCGGACTGATCCTGTGGGGCGGCGGAGGAACAAAGAGTGCGCGGGTATCGGACCGTGGTGCGGCCGTGCCAATCGGTGCCATGGTTGTCCGGGACAGCACTTTGCGGCCGTTTTCACGAACGGTGAGAGCAGGTGTGTTTGCGTTCGTGAAAACGGCCGTAAAGGCCTGGGAACTCGGCCCATCGGCTCATGGCGAGCACCCCATTCCCATTGGCGGAGAGGTAGGGACACTCCGAATAGGAAATCCCGTTACAGTAAGAGCCGTTTGGGGTCTCCCATTGGATTCTCTGACTCCACCTACTGGGGGGGGGGGGGGGGGGGGGTATCCTGGCCCAAGGAGTGTGCTTACTCAACTATCCTCTACTGTGCAATTCCCTGATTTTTAGATGCGTACTCTATTTTTTCCAGTATTTTCCATTACTTTCCTCACTCTCAACAGTTTTTGCAGGAATTGTCGCAGTTATTCTCTTGAGCTGCCTGGACCTGAGGCGTGTAAATGTTTGTTTTATGGGAGTGTCTGTAGGGAAAGGGTGGGAGTTGGGCAATAGGCTGCAGGGCCACTGAGTGCCTCTCTTTTCACTCCCTTTCTGTGGGCAGCACGGTATCATTGTGGATAGCACAATTGCTTCACAGCTCCAAGGTCCCATGTTCGATTCCCGGCTTGGGTCACTGTCTGTGCGGAGTCTGCACATCCTCCCCGTGTCTGCGTGGGTTTCCTCCGGGTGCTCTGGTTTCCTCCCACGGTCCAAAGATGTGCAGGTTAGGTGGATTGGCCATGATAAATTGCCCTTAGTGTTCAAAATTGCCCTTCGTGTTGGGTGGGGTCGTGAGGATAGGGTGGAGATATGGGCTTGGGTAGGGTGCTCTTTCAAAAGAGCCGGTACAGACTTGATGGGCCGAATGGCCTCCTTCTGCACTATAAACTCTATGATCTTATATAGGTGTTAGAAATTGGTTAGTTTGGGCAGCACGGTGGCACAGTGGTTAGCATTGCTGCCTACGGCGCTGAGGACCCGGATTCGAATCCCGACCCTGGATCACTGTCCGTGTGGAGTTTGCACATTGTCCCCGTGTCTGCGTGGGTTTCACCCCCACAACCCAAAGATGTGCGGGGTAGGTGGATTGGCAAGGCTAAATTGCCCCTTAATTGGAAAAAATAATTGGGTACTCTAAATTTATCAAAAAAGAAATTGGTTAGTTTCAGGATTCCATTTTACATGTGCCATAAAATTTATTAAGAATAAATACTCTAAAATCTTCAGGAGTCCCGAGACGGTTACACAAACAAAGGTTTATTTGGTAAACAAAAGTAAAGTCCGCAATGCGGTATACAACACACAAGTCCCACCCCTCATGCTGGTCCCAATCCAGATCGGCCTTTAAGCACTAGATTCACGAGCCCCAGCTGCTAGGCCTCTGCCCCTCAGCAGGGAGCTCGCATTCCACGAACCTCCACGCGGAGGTCAATTGGGTAATTCCTGTGGTTCTCATGAGGGTTATTAGAAATACATTCAGGACTTCCGGTTGCGGCTATGACCAGCTAAGTCGCACATTTGGCAGCTCCTGCGACAAAGGTGTTTAAGGGCCGATTGGAGGGCCCCGACGGTACTGTAAAGACGAATCCCGGTGGGGGAAGGCTCCCTGAGGAGAGTGAGACCAACTTTATGGTCGGTACTCGGAGTGGGGCGACAAAAAAAGCAGCAGCAGCTCCCCGAAAAAAGCGGGGGAAGAGGACCAAAATGGCGGCCGGTGGCGCGCTAGAAGATTGGAGAAAATGGGCGGAGGAGCAGCAGGCCGCTCTCCTCCAGTGTTTTACGGAGCTGAAAGTGGAACTCTTAGAGTCCATGAACGCGACGACCACAAGGCTGATGGGGGCCCAGGCGACCCAAGAGGCGTCGATAAGAGAGCTGCAGCAGGAGATGGCGGTGAGGGAGGAGGAAGCCACGGTCCTCGTGGGAAAGGTGGAGGTGCACGAGGCACTCCACCTGAAATGGCAGAGCCGCTTTGAGGAGCTGGACACTCGAATGAGGCGGAAGAACTTGAGGATCCTGGGCCTAGCAGAAGGCCTGGAGGGGCCTGATCTCCCGAAATATGTAGCAGAGATGCTGAGCTCCCTGATGGGAGAGGGGGCCGGTCCATCGCCCCTGGAGCTGGAAGAAGCATATCGGGTCATGGCTAGGCGGCCTAGGGCGAACGAGCCCCCGAGGGCGGTGCTGGTGCGATTCCAGCGTTTCTGTGATCGGGAGAAAGTGCTGAGGTGGGCCAAGAGGGAGAAAAGCAGCAAATGGGAGAATTCGACGGTGCGGATATATCAGGACTGGAGTGCGGAGGTGGCAAAGCGGCGGGCCCGGTTTAACCGGACGAAGGCGGTGCTGCACGCAAAGAGGATCAAGTTCGGAATGCTGCAGCCAGCGCGTTTGTGGGTCACCTACAAGGACCAGCACCATTACTTTGAGACCCCAGAGGAGGCATGGACTTTTGTTCGGGAGGAAAAGCTGGACCTGAACTAGAACTTGGGAACGCCGGCGGTCGAGGCCGCCCGAGTACCCTTGACTGATCAAGTGGCCCATGTGTTTCTTAGGCCAGGTCGGAACTTGGTTAAAGTTGATGGATCGTTTGGTTTCTTTGAAACTTGTGTTATGGGGGGTTTCTTTGTTCCTTTTTGTGTGTCTCTTCCCGTTGCCAACTTCCCTTAATTATTGTTGTTGTAGGGGGGGCTTTTTTTTACTGCTTTTTGATCTGTTCTTTAAGGGTTATGGTTACTGTTCTGTTCGATGGAGGGTGATGGTTAAATACGTTATTATTGGGTAGTTATTTAGTTATGCAGGCATAGTTATGTATTTATGTATTTATTTTAGATTTGTTATTTATATTGTTATATTGTTAAGTTGGGGAGGCGGGACGGGGGGGGTGCAAGTTGGTTATGCGTGTTTTCTTTTTCTCTTTTTTCTTCCTCTCGTTTTAAGGGGGCTTTTTTATGGGCTTGGATGGGGACGGGGGTGGAATTGAAGATGGCGGGGTAGGGTGTGGCCGGGCGAAAGCGCGGGCTTTCCCCTGTTTCCCGCGCGCGGGACGGAGGAAGGGGGAGGAGAGAAGAGTGGGGTGTGGCCAGCAATGGCGGCTTTTCCTGCGCTGAAGCGGGGTCAGAGAGGGATGGCAAGGGGGGGGGGGGAGGCCCCTCCCCCCCACATCGGGAGGAGTCGGAGTGTGGCAGGGGCAGCCGGGTCAGCGAAACCAGCTGACTCTCGGGAGTACGATGGTGGATACACCGCGGCTAGGAGGGGTCCTAGCCAGGGGGGGGGGGGGGGGGGGGGGGGGGGGAAGGGGGGTTAGGGGGGGATACCGGGTTGCTGCTGGAAAGGCCGAGGACGGGAAGGGAAGAACGGGAGGAGAGAGGGGGAGGGGCCATCGCCATGGGGAACGGGTCAGAAGGGGAGGGTCGACCCGGGGCGAACAGGGGACAGGACATGGCTAACAGACAGGGGAAAGGGACGGGTCGCTCCGCGACCCGGTTGATTACTTGGAACGTGAGGGGGCTGAATGGGCCGGTCAAGAGATCAAGGGTTTTTTCACACCTAAAGGGACTGCAGGCGGATGTGGCAATGTTGCAGGAGACTCACTTGAGAGTAGTAGACCAGGTACGCCTGAGAAGGGGGTGGGTGGGACAGGTGTTCCACTCAGGCTTGGACGCAAAGAACCGGGGGGTGGCGATTTTGGTGGGAAAGAGGGTGTCGTTCGTGGCGGCGCAGGTGGTAGCAGATAAGGAGGGTAGGTACGTGATGGTGAAGGGTAGGCTGCAGGGAGAGAATGTGGTGCTGGTGAATGTGTATGCCCCGAATTGGGATGACGCGGGTTTTATGAGGTGCCTGTTGGGCCTCATTCCGGGTCTGGAGGCAGGGGGCCTGATCATGGGGGGGGACTTCAATACAGTGCTCGACCCTGGGCTGGACAGATCGAGTTCCAGGACGAATAGGAGGCCGGCAGCGGCAGAGGTGCTAAGGGGGTTCATGGAGCAGATGGGGGGGGGTAGACCCTTGGAGATTTGGCAGGCCAAGGGCGAGGGAGTATTCTTTTTTCTCCCACGTCCACAGGGTGTACTCCAGAATAGACTTTTTTGTACTGAGCAGGGGGCTGATTTCGAGAGTGCAGGACACGGAGTACTCGGCCATTGCGATTTCGGACCATGCACCACACTGGGTAGAGGTAGAACTGGGGGAAGCATGGGACCAGCGCCCGTTGTGGTGCCTGGATGTGGGGCTGCTGGCGGACGATGAGGTGTGCGGAAGGGTCCGGAAGGGCATTGAGAGATATCTGGGCACGAACGACACGGGCGAGGTGAAGGTGGGGTAGTCTGGGAGGCCCTGAAAGCAGTGATCAGAGGAGAGCTGATCTCCATAAGGGCACACAGAGAAAGGAAGGAGAGGCAGGAGAGGGAGAGACTGGTGGGGGAACTTATAGAAGTGGACAGGAGATATGCGGAGACACCAGAGGAGGGGCTGTTGAGGGAGCGGCGCAGTTTACAGGCCCAGTTTGACCTACTGACCACTAGGAAGGCGGAGACGCAATGGAGAAGGGCACAGGGCGCGGTCTATGAGTACGGGGAAAAGGCGAGCAGGATGCTGGCACACCAGCTGCGCAAGCGAGATGCAGCCAGAGAGATTGGGGGAGTGAGAGAGAAGGGAGGGAACGTAGTGCAGAAGGGGCAAGAGGTGAACGGGGTCTTCAGGGATTTCTACAGGGAATTGTACCGGTCTGAACCGCCCAGGAGGAGGGGGGGAATGAAGAACTTCCTCGATAGATTGAGGTTCCCAAAGGTCCAGGAGGAACGGGTGGAGGGGCTGGGGGCGCCGATAGAGCTGCAGGAGCTAGTTAAAGGGATAGGCCAGATGCAGGCGGGGAAGGCGCCGGGGCCGGATGGGTTCCCGGTGGAATTTTATAAGAAGTATGTGGACTTGGTGGGTCCAGTGCTGGTGCGAGCCTTCAATGAGGCGCGAGAGGGGGGGGTTCTGCCCCGACAATGTCACAGGCCCTGATCTCCTTGATCCTGAAGCGGGACAAAGACCCTGTACAGTGCAGGTCCTACAGGCCTATCTCCCTCTTGAATGTAGATGCCAAACTGTTGGCAAAGGTCCTGGCAACCAGAATAGAGGATTGTGTGCCAGGGGTAATCCATGAGGACCAGACGGGGTTCGTAAAGGGACGACAACTTAACACAAATGTCCGGAGACTGTTGAATGTGATTATGATGCCAGCAGTGGAGGGGGAGGCTGAGATAGTGGTAGCACTGGATGCGGAGAAGGCATTCGATAGGGTGGAGTGGGAATACCTGTGGGAGACGCTGGAACGGTTTGGGTTTGGGGAGGGATTTATCAAGTGGGTGAAGCTGCTGTATTCGGCCCCGATGGCGAGTGTGGTTACAAACAGGAGGAGGTCAGAGTATTTTGGGCTCCATCGAGGTACCAGGCAGGGATGCCCCCTATCCCCCTTACTATTTGCATTAGCGATCGAACCGTTGGCGATGGCACTGAGGGGTTCAGGGGGGGTGGAGAGGACTGACAAGGGGAGGGGAGGAACATCGGGTATCACTCTATGCGGATGATTTGTTGTTGTATGTGGCAGACCCGGAAGGGGGAATGCCGGAGGTAATGGAAATACTAGCGGAGTTTGGGGACTTTTCGGGATATAAATTAAATGTGGGTAAAAGTGAGGTCTTTGTGATACACCCGGGAGATCAGGGGGAGGGAATTGGGCGGCTCCCCTTTAAGAGAGCAGTAAAGAGCTTCAGGTACTTGGGGGTGCAGGTGGCAAGGAACTGGGGGACCCTCCACAAGCTGAACTTTTCAAGGCTGGTGGAGCAGATGGAGGAGGAGTTCAAGAGGTGGGACATGGTACCGCTGTCGCTAGCAGGGAGGGTGCAGTCAGTCAAAATGACGGTCCTCCCGAGGTTCTTGTTTCTGTTCCAGTGCTTGCCCATCTTTCTCCCCAGGGCCTTCTTCAAGAAGGTAACTAGCAGCATTATGGGCTATGTGTGGGCACATGGCACCCCTAGAGTGAGAAGGATTTTCTTGGAACGGAGTAGGGACAGTGGAGGATTAGCGCTACCCAATCTTTCCGGATACTACTGGGCGGCGAACGCATCGATGGTGCGCAAGTGGGTGATGGAGGGGGAGGGGGCAGCTTGGAAACGTATGGAAAGGGCGTCCTGCGGCAATACAAGCCTGGGGGCGCTAGTAACGGCACCATGGCCGCTCCCCCCCACAAGGTATACCACGAGTCCGGTAGTGGCGGCCACCCTTAAAATCTGGGGGCAGTGGAGGCGACACAGGGGGGAAGTGGGGGGTCTGATGGCGGCGCCACTGAGAGGGAACCACAGATTTGTCCCGGGGAACACTGGCGGGGGATTCCAGAGCTGGCACAGGGCGGGCATCAGGCAACTGAGGGACATGTTCATAGAGGGGAGGTTTGCGAGCCTGGGAGAGCTGGAGGAGAAATTTGAGCTCCCCCCGGGGAACACGTTTAGATACCTGCAGGTGAAGGCATTTGCCAGACGACAGGTGGAAGGATTTCCCTTGCTTCCCGATAGAGGGGTGAGTGATAGGGTGCTGTCAGGGGTCTGGGTCGGAGAAGGGAAGGTCTCGGACATCTACAAAATAATGCAGGAGGTGGAGGAGGTATCGATAGAGGAGCTGAAAGACAAGTGGGAAGCGGAGCTGGGAGAGCAGATAGAAGATGGGACATGGGCGGATGCCTTAGAGAGGGTCAATTCGTCGTCGTCGTGCGCAAGGTTGGGCCTCATCCAATTTAAGGTGCTGCACAGAGCCCATATGACGGGGACTAGGATGAGTCGGTTCTTCGGGGGTGAGGACAGGTGTGTTAGGTGTTCGGGAAGCCCTGCGAACCATGTACATATGTTCTGGATGTGCCCAGCACTGGAAGAGTTCTGGGAGGGGGGTGGCGGGGACGGTATCGAGAGTGGTGGGAACCAGGGTCAAACCAGGGTGGGGGCTAGCGATTTTTGGGGTTGGAGTGGAGCCAGGAGTACAGGAGGCAGGGGAGGCCGGAATATTGGCCTTTGCGTCCTTGGTAGCTCGGAGAAGGATCTTGATTCAGTGGAGGGACACAAGGCCACCAAGTGTTAACACCTGGTTAAACGACATGGCAAGCTTCATCCAATTGGAAAGAATCAAATTCGCCCTGAGAGGGTTGGTACAGGGGTTCTTCCGGCGGTGGCAGCCCTTCCTTGACTTTCTGGATCAGAGATAGGAACTGGAGGCCGAAACAGCAGCAACCCGGGGAGAAAGGGGGGGGGGGGAAGGGAGGGGGGGGGGGGATAGCAACGAAGGGAGCACGTCAGCGGGGGGTCGCGGGCAATGACTGCCCGAGGCCATCAGTAGAAAGGGAAAAACGGTTGGTTGCTAGACTGGTAGCGCGGGGGGGGGGGGGTGGGGGGGGGAGGGTGGGGGGGTGCGCGCGGGGGAGGGCGTGGGGAGGATTTTCCAGGGGGGATTTGTTGTGTTATAATTTAAAATGTAGTAGGGGTAAATGTTTGTATCGAAAAATTTCAATAAAAATTATTTAAAAAAAAAAGAAATACATTCAGATTGCAGTTACACCGTCATATTTGTCTTGATATCAAATAGTGTTTTTGAGCATCATCACATGACTGACCGCATGACCCAGAAAATGGCGTAATTCTCTGAAAGCTGACCGTATTCACCTGCCACTGGTCTAATGTACAACAATTTGCATTTATACAATGCCTTTAACATACTAAAACATCCCAAGATGCTTCACCGGAGGGTTATCAGACACAATTTAACACTGAGTCACATAAGGAGATATCAGAACAGGCAGCTGAAAATTTGGTCAGAGGTAGGTTTTAAGGGGCGGCACAGTGGCAGAGTTGGTTAGCACTGCTGCCTCACGGCACTGAGGACCCGGGTTTGATCCTGGCCCTGGATCACTGTCCGTGTGGAATTTGCACATTCTCCCTGTGTCTGTGTAGGTCTCACCCCCACAACCCAAAAATGTGAAGGATAGGTGGATTGGCCACGCTAAATTGCCCCTTAATTAGAAAAAAAGAATTGGGTACTCTAAATTAATTTTTTTAAAAGAGGTAGGTTTGGCAAGCATGTTAAAGAAGGAGAGAGAAAGAGAGGCAGAGAGGTATAGGGAGATAATACTTTCACTCCCTTTTCTCACCATTGACAGCAGGGCCTTCACCTCCATGATCTGGAATTTCCTCCATAAACCCCTCTCCCCCTCCAGTTCTCTCTCTCCTCAGTTCGGATCCTCCTTTGCCCATCCCCTTAATATTCTCCTTCCTGGGTTCGGCATCTATTTGTTTCCTGATATTCCTGTAAAGGACTTGGTTTTGTTTTATATGTTCAGGGCTCTTTATAAATGCAAGGTTTTATTGGAAGTCAAGCTTTGAGATCCCCTGTAAGAGGCGACTTCATACAACTTGAACTTGGCATTAGGGCCCCGTATAACTCAAGTCTACCATGAAACCAAGTTTTAGTGTTCAAGTGATGCTACGCACTTTCTAAACTTAGTACGGAGTCTTTCTCATGATAAGAGAAAGCAGATGCTGCTATCTGATCTTTCCTAACATTAAAACCAGCTGCTGGTGGAGATAGGGAGTAACAGGCGTAAACTGAGGCCTCTTGTGGACAAGCAGAGCGGGTGGTGAAGTCCACAATGCAGGCTTTAGATTCTTGCTGACTCTGCTCTGCAGTCTCAAATTACCACTGTTAGATGAGTGGTGTAGTATAACTCTCATCCCAGCTAATGAGGCCGCGTCTCTGTCCATACTAATCTCCCTCACTCTCACCAATCCTGCAATGAAGTATACATCTTGTGGTTACTCTGTGCTTTATTAGGAGGTGAAATTTGGTAAAAATATTTAAAAAATAATATTTGCATCCATATAGATCCTTAGGAACATAGGAAAGCCATTCAGCCTCTTGAGCCTGTTTTGCCATTCAGTTAGATATTAGCTGACCCTAATCGAGCTACCGTAATTCCAGAACATTTACCATATTTATCAATCCTATTTCCAGATTTTTTGCTGACCCCCCCTTCCCCTCCGGCTGGGGTGAGAGTCTTCCAGATTTCTCTTGCACAGTGGTTGGCATTGTTTGTTCACAGCGCCAGGTCCCTTGTTCAATTCCGGCTTGGGTCACTGTCTGTGTGGAGTCTGTACGTTCTCCCTGTGTCTGTGTGGGTTTCCTCCGAATGCACCGGTTTCCTCCCACAAGTCCCGAAAGATGTGGGGGGGGGGATTCTCTGCAGGCGGGATTCTCCGTTTTGCTGGCGCCCGGGGGTTTCCCGATGGAATGGGGCTGCACCACAATGGGAAACCGCATTGACCGGCCGGCATAACAGAGAATCCCGCTGGCGGGTCGAGGCGGAAATGTGGCGCAGCGGGGTGGAGAATCCGGCCTGTGCTGTTCGGTAATTTGGACATTCTGAATTCGAATGAACCCGAACAGGCGCCAGAATGTGGCGACTAGGAGATTTTCACAGTAACTTCATTGCATTGTTAATGTAAGCCTACTTGTGACACTAACAAAGATCATTATTATTGTGTGAAGAAGTTTTTAATGACATCATCCTGAATGGCCTGGCTGTCATTTGAAGGTAATGCCCACTTTCTCCCAGACTCCCAAACACCAGTGAAAATGGTTTCTCTTTATCTACCCGATCAAAGCCTTTAATCATCTGAAACACCACAATTAGATCACCCCTTAATCTTCTACATGCAAGGAAATGCAAACCTACTCTGTGCAACCTGTCTTCATAAGTCAACCCTTTATAGCCCTGATAATGTGTTACGTCCCATCCAAGGCTAGTATTATTTTTCCTGAGATGCCATGACCAGAACTGAATGCAGTTACACAGATGGGGTCTAATCGGAGATCTGTACAACTATAACGTAACTTTGACTCCTTTGTATCGATCTGCGTTGCGATGAAGGCCAACAATCCTTTAGTCTTTTAAGCTATTTTTGTAACTGTCTACCAGCTTTCATGATGTTCTACCTGGATCTCAATCTCTCTGCACTTCCACTAGTTTCTCGCTATTTAGAAATGTTCTGATTTACCTGTCTTAGGACCAAAGTGGGTGACCTCATGGTTCTCCACATTTAATTCCAACTGGTACACTTTTCCCCATTCACATAATCAGTCAATGTCCCTTTGAAACTTACTGCTCCCAACTTACCCTGCCACACGGTAGCACAATGGTTAGCACTGTTCCTTCACAATGCCAGGGTCCCAGGTTTGATTCCCGGCTTGGGTCACTGTCTGTGCGGAGTCTGCACGCTCTCCCCGTGTCTGCGTGGGTTTCCTCCGGGTGCTCCGGTTTCCTCCCACAGGTCTCGAAAGACGTGCTGTTAGGTAATTTGGACATTCTGAATTCTCCCTCTGTGTGTCCGAACAGATGCCGGAATGTGGCGACTAGGGGATTTTCACAGTAACTTCATTGCAGCGTTAAATCAATATCGTCAGGAAGCTTGGAGACACATTCTATTCCTTCATCCAAGTCATTGATTTATTTTAAAAAATAAATTTAAAGGACCCAATTTTTTCTTTCTAATTAAGGGGCAAGTTAGAGTGGCCAATCCACCTACCCTGCACATCTTTGGGTTGTGGGGATGAGACTTATGCAAACACTCGGAGAATGTGCAAACTCCACACAGACAGTGACTCGGGACTGGGATCGAACCCAATCACTACTAACCACTGCGCCACCATGCTGCCTCTATCCAAGTCATTTATAAATTATAACGAAGGGCTGGTATAGATGCCGAGCAGACACATTTGTCAGTTTGAGCACATCCCTTTATCCCTACTTTTTCCGAACCAGTTCTCCATCCCAGCCAATTGGTCACCTCCAATTCTCCGTTCCAGCCAATTGGTTACCTCCAATTCTCCATTCCAGCCAATTGGTCACCCCAGTTCCACGCACTCTCATGTTTAATTGATGTGGAGATTAATTGACCTGGTGTTGTAAGACTTCTTACTATGTTTGAAAGTCTCTTATGTAGAATCTTGTGAAATACCTTCAGGAGGTTAAGTTACCTCCCCAAAAAAATCAACTAATGTAATTGACCCTCGCTTACTCCTTTACAAATCCATGTTTCATCTCTGATCTGTTCAGAGTTGTTCAAATGCTCAATTACTCAGTCCCTAATAACAGCTTCTCGTAACTTCCCTGACCTAATCAACTTATAATTTCCTTATCTGTTCCGCATACCCTTCGTAAACGATGGAGTGATATTGGCATGTTTACAATCCATGGAGATAATTCCTGAATTGAGAGAGTTTTGAAAGATCATGACTAAGACATCAATAATGTGTACCAGGGCAGCACGGTAGCACAGTGGTTCACAGCTCCAGGGTCCCAGGTTCCATTCCCGGTTGGGTCACTGTCTGTGTGGAGTCTACATGTTCTCCCTTAAATTGCCCTGAGTGTCCAAAAAGGTTAGGTGTGGTTAATGGGATGGGGGTGGAGGCGTGGGCTTAGGTGGGGTGCTCTTTCCTGGTGCCGGTTCAGACTCGATGGGCCAAAAGGCCTCCTTCTGCACTGTAAATTCTATGAATTTCCCCACCTTTTAATACTCTGGAGTGAGAACCATGGGCGAGATTCTCCGCAAATGCGGAGAATCGTAAAGGCTGCCGTGGGACAGGCCGTGACCCACAGCAGCCTTCACGCCTACTTCCGGGGCCGATTCTCCCCCCCGGGGCGGGGCTAGGAGTGCAGCCCCGTGCGTCACGGCGGCGCGGCCTTGACGACAGTCGTCAAGGCCGCACGTCAAGCGTCACGGCGGCTGGCGCGGACGATGACGTCAGCTGCGCATGCGCAGGTTGGACAACGCCAACCCGCGCATGCGCAGTTGGCGTCTTTCTCCTCAGCCGCCCGGCAAGACGTGGCGGCTTGATCTTGCCGGGTGGTGGAGGGGAAAGAGTGCGTCTGTTTTGGACGCTGGCCCGACGATCGGTGGGCACCGATCGCGGGCCTGTCCCCTCCCGAGCACAGTCGTGGTGCTCCCGTGCCAATCGGGCCTCTAGATGCCCCAAATGGGCATCTAGCACCCGTGCAGGTGTGTTTGCTGCCGTGTTGAAACGGGTGTGAAGGCCCGGCCGCTCAGCCCATCGGCCTTGGAGAATCGCCGCTCGCCGTAAAAAAACGGCGAGCGGCGATTCGTGGCGTGGGTCGGGCGTGGGGGGGGGGGGGGGGGGGAGAATAGCGGGAGGGTGTGAAAAATGTCGGGAGGCCCTTCCGCTATTCTCCCACACAGCGTGGGGGGTGACGAATCGCACCCCATAGGTCCTGGAGATTTGTCTTTCTTTAACCTCATCAGTTTACCATTATTTAAGTTACATTAAATCTAGTTAAATCCTCCCAGATTTGTTTTAGTTTGCCTTGTATTCCTATTATTTTACCCTGCTCCTCTCCTGCATGTGAAGATTGATATGGAATTAGTATTAAGTCTGCTATTTCCTGATTTTCATTCACAATATCATCAAAGGTCAGAACTGGTCAGTTTGTCTTTATTCATTTACGGGATGTGGGATGTCCCTAGTTGTCCTTCAGAAGGTGGTGGTGAATTGCCTTCTTGAACTGCTGCAGTCCCTGAGGTGTAGGTATATCCACTGTGCTGTTAGGGAGAGAGTTCCAGGATTTTGGGGGAATAATGAATTGTGAGGAAGATGCTGAGCGACTTCAGAGGGACATTGACAAGTTGGCCAAATCGGCAGACACCTGACAGATGAACGTCAATGCAGCAAAAAGCGAGGTAATGCATTTTGGTAGAAGAAACATGGGGAGGCAATATAGGCTCAATGGTATAACTTTGAGGGGAGTACAGAAGCAGAGGGACCTCGAGCGTCATTTTTTTTTTACATTTTAGAGTACCCAATTATTTTCTTTTCCAATTCAGGGGCAATTTAGTGTGGCCAATCCTGCACATCTTTGGGTTGTGGGGGTGAGACATAGGGAGAATGTGCAAACTCCACATGGACAGTTACCCGGGGCCAGGATTGAACCTGGGTCCCTGGCGTCGTGAGGCAGTAGTGCTAACCACTGCACCACCGTGCCGCCCCGGGACCTCGGGGTTCAGGTGCATAATTCTCTGAAGGTGGCCAAGCAAGATGAAACAGTTGTTAAGAAGGCTTATAGGATCCTTGGATGTACAAATAGAGGCATAGAGTATAAAAACAAGGAAGTGATACTACACCTCTGCAAATCATTGGTCAGACCACATTTGGAGTATTGCGTTCAGTTCTGGCCACCTTATTTAAGGAACTTAAGCTCCTTATCCCTGCACTCACTAACTCATATTGGTTTCCAGTTAAGCAGTGGCTTCATTTGAAAATTCTCGCCCTTTTCTTGAATGTCTTTGTGGCCTTGGTGTCTCCCTCTCTCTGAAATCTCTTCCAGCCCCACAACCCTCTGGTATATCTGCCCTCCTCTAGTTCTTGCTCTTGTGCAGCCTGGATTTTAATTGCTCCATCATTGGCGGCCATACCTCCTGCTGCCTTGACACTAGGTTCTGGAATTCCCTCCCCCCACCCCCTCCTTTGTCCCTTCAGAGACGCCTTGAAACTTCCATTTTTGACCAAGCTTTTTGTTATATGGCTGAGCCTTCATGGCTGTGTCAAATTTGTTTTCTAATGTTCCTGTGAAGGACCGTGGGATGTTTTATTACATGAACGGTGCGAGATAAATGTAAATTGTTGTAGGATTAGAATCATCATAATGAAAAGATTTGGAGTTTAACCTTTACACCATGTTGATGGGGTTGTGGAAAATGTCAAACGGAGCTCCACTAAAAGATCATACGACGAATGCAGGAATCTCAAAGTACTTCAGAGCACTGGAACCAGACAAAGCTAAATAAGGAGATATTAGAACAGGTGACCAAATGTTTTGTCAGAAAGTTGGGGCACAAGAAGGTGTTAAAGGAGACAGAGAGACAAGGGGGTTCAGAAAGGAATTCCAAACAGTTGGGACTATCTGTCCATAATAGAGCAACGAAATGAAATGAAAATCGCTTATTGTCCCAAGTAGGCTTCAAATGAAGTTACTGTGAAAAGCCCCTAGTCGCCACATTCCAGCGCCTGTTCGGGGAGGCTGGTACGGGAATTGAACCGTGCTGCTGGCCTGCCTTGGTCTGCTTTCAAAGCCAGCGATTTAGCCCAGTGTGCTAAACCAGCCCCTGTGGGTTCAGGGATAACCAAAAATCCAGAATGGAGAACTCTGAAACCCCCATGGCGAGGCTAAGGATAAAGAGACCCTCTGTCCAGGGTAAGGGCTGTGAAGATCAGGGTAAAGAGACCCCCTCGCCCAGGGTAAGGGCTGTGAAGGTCAGGGTAAAGAGACCCCCTCGCCCAGGGTTAAGGCTGTGAAGGTCAGGGTAAAGAGACCCCCTCACCCAGGGTTAAGGCTGTGAAGGTCAGGGTAAAGAGACCCCCCTCCCCCAGAGTTAAGGCTGTGAAGGTCAGGGTAAAGAGACCCCCTCGCCCAGGGTTAAGGCTGTGAAGGTCAGGGTAAAGAGACCCCCCTCACCCAGGGTTAAGGCTGTGAAGGTCAGGGTAAAGGGACCCCCTCACCCAGGGTTAAGGCTGTGAAGGTCAGGGTAATGAGACCCCCTGCCCAGGGTTAAGGCTGTGAAGGTCAGGGTAATGAGACCCCCCTCACCCAGGGTTAAGGCTGTGAAGGTCAGGGTAATGAGACCCCCTGCCCAGGGTTAAGGCTGTGAAGGTCAGGGTAATGAGACCCCCTGCCCAGGGTTAAGGCTGTGAAGGTCAGGGTAAAGAGACCCCTTGCCCAGGGTTAAGGCTGTGAAGGTCAGGGTAAAGAGACCCCCCTCGCCCAGGGTTAAGGCTGTGAAGGTCAGGGTAAAGAGACCCCCCTCACCCAGGGTTAAGGCTGTGAAGGTCAGGGTAAAGGGACCCCCTCACCCAGGGTTAAGGCTGTGAAGGTCAGGGTAATGAGACCCCCTGCCCAGGGTTAAGGGCTGTGAAGGTCAGGGTAATGAGACCCCCCTCACCCAGGGTTAAGGCTGTGAAGGTCAGGGTAATGAGACCCCCTGCCCAGGGTTAAGGCTGTGAAGGTCAGGGTAATGAGACCCCCTGCCCAGGGTTAAGGCTGTGAAGGTCAGGGTAAAGAGACCCCTTGCCCAGGGTTAAGGCTGTGAAGGTCAGGGTAAAGAGACCCCCCTCACCCAGGGTTAAGGCTGTGAAGGTCAGGGTAAAGAGACCCCCCTCACCCAGGGTTAAGGCTGTGAAGGTCAGGGTAAAGAGACCCCTTGCCCAGGGTTAAGGCTATGAAGGTCAGGGTAAAGAGACCCCCTGCCCAGGGTTAAGGCTGTGAAGGTCAGGGTAAAGAGACCCCCCTTGCCCAGGGTTAAGGATGACAAAGGAAAGGATACGGAGACCCCCCCCTCCCAGGGTTCAGAATGGTGAAGGGCAGAGCAGCACGGTGGCCTAGTGGTTAGCACAGCTGCCTCACGGCGCTGAGGTCCCAGGTTCGATCATGGCTCTGGGTCACTGTCCGTGTGGAGTTTGCACATTCTCCCCGTGTTTGCGTGGGTTTCGCCCCCACAACCGAAAAATGTGCAGGATAGGTGGATTGGCCATGCTAAATTGCTCCTTAATTAACCCACAATTAAGGCTGTTGAGTGTAATGTTAGGAAGACCCACCCCTCCTCCCGGCCAAGGGTTAAGGCCAGTGAAGGGAAGGATAGGGAGACCCCTGCCCAGGGTTAAGGCCAATGAGCGGAAGGATAGGGAGACCACTGCCCAGGGTTAATGATGGTGAGAGGAAGGATAGGGAGACCCCTGCCCAGGGTTCAGGATGGCGAGGGGAAGGATAGGGAGACCCCTGCCCAGGGTTAATGATGGTGAGAGGAAGGATAGGGAGACCCCTGCCCAGGGTTAATGATGGTGAGGGGAAGGATAGGGAGACCCCTGCCCAGGGTTAATGATGGTGAGGGGAAGGATAGGGAGACCCCTGCCCAGGGTTAAGGCCAGTGAGGGGAAGGATAGGGAGACCATTGCCCAGGGTTAATGATGGTGAGGGGAAGGATAGGGAGACCCCTGCCCAGGGTTAATGATGGTGAGGGGAAGGATAGGGAGACCCCTGCCCAGAGTTAATGATGGTAAAGGGAAGGATAGGGAGACCCCTGCCCAGGGTTCAGGATGGTGAGGGGAAGGATAGGGAGACCCCTGCCCAGGGTTAATGATGGTGAGAGGAAGGATAGGGAGACCCCTGCCCAGGGTTCAGGATGGTGAGAGGAAGGATAGGGAGACCCCTGCCCAGGGCTCAGGATGGTGAGAGGAAGGATAGGGAGACCCCTGCCCAGGGCTCAGGATGGTGAGAGGAAGGATAGGGAGACCCCTGCCCAGGGTTAATGATGGTGAGGGGAAGGATAGGGAGACCCCTGCCCAGGGCTCAGGATGGTGAGAGGAAGGATAGGGAGACCCCTGCCCAGGGTTAATGATGGTGAGGGGAAGGATAGGGAGACCCCTGCCCAGGGTTAATGATGGTAAGGGGAAGGATAGGGAGACCCCTGCCCAGGGTTCAGGATGGTGAGAGGAAGGATAGGGAGACCCCTGCCCAGGGTTCAGGATGGTGAGGGGAAGGATAGGGAGACCCCTGCCCAGGGTTAATGATGGTGAGAGGAAGGATAGGGAGACCCCTGCCCAGGGTTCAGGATGGTGAGAGGAAGGATAGGGAGACCCCTGCCCAGGGCTCAGGATGGTGAGAGGAAGGATAGGGAGACCCCTGCCCAGGGCTCAGGATGGTGAGAGGAAGGATAGGGAGACCCCTGCCCAGGGTTAATGATGGTGAGGGGAAGGATAGGGAGACCCCTGCCCAGGGCTCAGGATGGTGAGAGGAAGGATAGGGAGACCCCTGCCCAGGGTTAATGATGGTGAGGGGAAGGATAGGGAGACCCCTGCCCAGGGTTAATGATGGTAAGGGGAAGGATAGGGAGACCCCTGCCCAGGGTTCAGGATGGTGAGAGGAAGGATAGGGAGACCCCTGCCCAGGGTTCAGGATGGTGAGGGGAAGGATAGGGAGACCCCTGCCCAGGGTTAATGATGGTGAGGGGAAGGATAGGGAGATCCCTGCCCAGGGTTAATGATGGTAAGGGGAAGGATAGGGAGACCATTGCCCAGGGTTCAGGATGGTGAGGGGAAGGATAGGGAGACCCCTGCCCAGGGTTAATGATGGTAAGGGGAAGGATAGGGAGACCCCTGTCCAGGGTTAATGATGGTGAGAGGAAGGATAGGGAGACCCCTGCCCAGGGTTAATGATGGTGAGGGGAAGGATAGGGAGACCCCTGTCCAGGGTTAATGATGGTGAGGGGAAGGATAGGGAGACCCCTGTCCAGGGTTAATGATGGTGAGGGGAAGGATAGGGAGTACCCTGCCCAGGGCTCAGGATGGTGAGATGGTGAGGGGAAGGATAAGGAGACCCCTGCCCAGGGTTAATGATGGTGAGAGGAAGGATAGGGAGACCCCTGCCCAGGGTTAATGATGGTGAGAGGCAGGATAGGGAGACCCCTGCCCAGGGTTCAGGATGGTGAGAGGAAGGATAAGGAGGTGTGGAGTCTTGGATGGAGTTCAACACAGGATGGGCATTTTCATTTTTATTTAATGTTTTCAGTTAGATTTTTCATTTTATACAACACAAAAAAAACAAGTCTGTGCAGACCAGATACTATTTACCAAAGCCAAACATTGGAAATAACCTCCAAGACCCTACCACCGTAACCCCCCTACCTGACCCCCTGTCCTTTTTTTAAATGTTATTTAAAAATATTTTTATTGAATTTTTACATCTGTACACTCTGCAATAGGTGAGCAAGACGGTTCGTATGTACGAATTATATGTTCCCCTTTCATCGGCCTCCATCTTGGGCCCTTCCATCGTGAATGTTGTAGGCTCTCTTTAGTTTTGGATTTGTTCCTGTTGTCCCTATGGCTTTGTTGGGGAAGGGCGCCCTCTGGCCCCCTCTTTGGTCTTTTCCCATGTCCCCTCCTGATGTTTCCCTGGATTCTTCCCTTGCTCCGGTTTCCTCCCACAGTCCAAATTCTTCCAGGAGTCTCATGATTTCCTTCAAGCCATTCTGCGGGTCTGAGATATAGAGGAGAAGGTCATCTGCATGGAGTGAGACTCTGTGATCTCTGCCTCCTCTTTGGGTGCACTTCCAGCCTTTTGTGTCTCGTAGAGCAATCGGAAAGGGTTCAGTTGCCAGGGCGATCAGGAGGGGGGACAGCAGGCATCCCTATCTGGTCCAAACGCTCGCCTTGGGGGCATTGTACAGGGGTTTCACCCACGAGATTAACCCCGCTCCTAGCTCAAACCACTCTAGTACCTCAATGAGGTACTTCCATTTGACTCTGTTGAAGGCCTTTTCTGTGTCACAGTAACTTCATTAATGTAAGCCTACTTGTGACACTAATAAAGATTATTGCTCCTCAACCCTAGTGATCTGACTCGGTGACACAGGAAGGCCCATGGGTCCAGCAGTACGGTGCTGTCCATGAAGACTAGCTCAGCATGGATATGGAGACAGGAGCAGCGTATCAGGAGCAGCGTATCAGGAGCAGCGTATCAGGAGCAGCGTATCAGGAGCAGCGCAGTACTATGGCAGTGTTGCGCCCACCCCAAAGTCTCTTGCCACCTGAAGACTGCCTAGTGTCTGCCACTCATTGGGAATTGGGTTTGACGCTGACTTAAGTTCCTGCTGATGTTACGCAAGATGAAAAGCATTCATTGATGCAAATGAATGGAAATGACTCTCACACGACCAGCCATTGGAAAAATTGCAATGTGATTTTGCATCGGCGGGTTTCCGACTATTTGGCTCCGGCTAGATTTTCTGCTCGTGCCCACCACCAAACCCGCTGCAGGTGGAATGGGAGAATCCCGCCCATATCTCCTATAGTACGGCACTTCCTCAGTACTGCAATAGAGTCTCAAATCCTGTAAGTGGGAATCCCCAATCTCCTGACAGGTCTGACAGGGACAATTTAGAGGAAAGAGAAAGCTTTAGGAAATGTTTCTCAGCGTCATTTGGGGCAGGTTTTTCTGGGAGTTCCCCACTGCTATCTAACGGCCCTTATGGCGTGTTCGAACCAAATGGGAACTATGTCCCATAGTGACCGTGTTTCCCAGCGCTCGCAGTGCCGAGAAACACAATGATATCTAATGTGCAGCCGGTTAGATACAGGGCCTCAGCGGGGACCCACGGCTGAGGCTCCACTTTGTCCTCTTTCCTGCACTGAGGAGCCCCACTTGCCGGAATTCCTCATTGCAGGGCGGGAATGGATATGGCGTCCCGATCTCCCAAACCTCGGACCCCAAATCCCCCCAAAGCCCCAACTCACGAATAAGGAGGTAATCCCCTCCCCTCCCCTCCCCCCCGCACCCCACCTCACATGCACAGGGCACCACCGGGCCTGATCACTGCTGCGCAAAAGATGCCAACTCCTGCTGGCTGGCAGTGCCACCTTGGCACACCCACTCCCTGTTTGCGGAAACCAGTACTAAATGGCAGTCACCCGAGGTCTCCAAGGGGTTAAATCCTAACTCCTGGGTTACACCAGGGAACTGCATATTAGAGTCAGGCTAGCTGTCTTGCTCTAATAAACAGATCTGCCAAAAAGTGACCCCATCCACAATGGGCAGGCTTCACATCGCAATGTCTTGCGAGATTGCAATAGATCATGCGATGCGTGGCGAGTCGGGTAGATCCCGAGAGTGTGGTCTCCCGTCATTTGCAGCCCCCGCTCTGCCGCAGCGTGCTGCTGTTTGGCACAGCATGGCTGGTAGCTCACGCTCTTAGTCACTTTTTTGGGCCCTGGGGAGTTTCTCACCAATTTAGTCCACACTTAGAATTCTTTTCATCACTGGGGAGCTGAACTCAGAGATCGCGCTGCCATTTTGAAAGGGTGCCCTGATCTCTAAGTGAGCCCCCCCCCCCACGCCCCCTCATCCGCCGCTCCCACAGCCCGCGCCCCCTATGGAGTCCCATGGGGCCTCCCCCTCCTCAGGCCCCTCCACACTCCCTTAAAGCCCCCCCCCCCTTCCTGGACCCCAACCTCTTAGAGGCTCCTTCCTACCTGCCCTGCATGCCTCACCCTTCTTAGTTCCCCTCTACCCTTATTTCATGGGCATGGCCCCCTTCAGGCGGCAGTGTCAGGATGGTGGTGCCAAGGCACTCATGTTCCAGGGGGAGGGCCAGGGGGCCAGCCTGCACTATCCCTGACCACCCAGCGGCCTCCAATGGCCCAGGAGACCCTGCGGGTGCTTTTCCATCTGGTCCACGTTTGTGTGGACCAGTACTGAACTGCACCCAGTTGAGACTCCCTGGGGGTGGGCGAGTAGATCCCAGGTGAATAGTCCTCAGTAGGTTTAAGGCCTACCTAAGTGAGCGCAGCTTGGTCCTGCCCATTGTGGCCAGGATTCCGGTCGCTCTGCCTCGCAGGATTCGGGTAGTTCATGTGAGGCGTAGTGGCTGGCGGGAAGCCCGACGGAGGCTTCACCTGGTATCCACCAGCCACACCGCGCTCCCAGTCTGGTGCGACGTGGCCGGTAGATCTTCGGATCTAAAGGGGTTGATCAAAATTATGTAAAGATTTGAGAAGTCATTGGTGAAGGATGATTCCCACAGTTAGTGAATGTTTAGTAATTGGGCATCAGAAAGAAACAATAGGAGCAGGAGGAGGCCATTCAGCCCTTCAAGCCCGCTCTGCCATTCATTGTGATCATCGCTGATCATCCAGCCTAATATCCTAATCCCGCTTCTCTGATATTCTTTGACCTCCTTCGTCCTAAGTGCTATAACTAACTGCTTCTTGAAATCATACAAAGTTTTGGACTTAACTACTTCCTGCGGTAACGAATTCCACAGGCTCACCACTCTCTGGGTTAAGAGAGTTCCCCTCATCTCTGTCCTAAATGGTCTACCCTGTATCCTCAGACTGTGACCTCTGGTTCTGGTCACACCCACCATCGGGCACATTAGAACACAGAACATTACAGCGCAGTACAGGCCCTTCGGCCCTCGATGTTGCGCCGACCTGTGAAAGCTTTAGGGTTATCCTTGATCCTACCTGCCAAAGAGTTCTCATGACACCTCCTAGCTCTTCTTAGCTCTCTCTTTAGATCCTTCCTAGCTAACTTGTAACTCTCGAGCGCCCTAACTGAACCTTCACACGTCCCATCTTTACATAAGCCTCCTTCTTCCTCTTGACAAGTGATTCAACTACTTTAGTAAACCACGGTTCCCTCGCTCGACCACTTCCTCCCTGCCTGACAGGTACATACTTATCAAGGACACGCAGTAGCTGTTCCTTGAACAAGCTCCACATTTCCATTGTGCCCATCCCCTGCAGTTGTCCTCTCCAGCCGATGCATCCTAAGTCTTGCCTCATCGCATCATAATTGCCTTTCCCCCAGCTATAACTCTTGCCCTGCGGTGTATACGTATCCCTTTCCATCGCTGAAGTAAATTTAACTGAATTGTGGTCACTATCACCAAAGTGCTCACCTACCTCCAAATCTAACACCTAGAACATAGAACATAGAACGATACAGCACAGTACAGGCCCGTCGGCCCTCGATGTTGTACCGACATGGGAAGTCCAAAAACTAAAGGACATCTAACCTACACTATCCCATTATCATCCATATGCTTATCCAATAAACTTTTAAATGCCCTCAATGTTGGCGAGTTCACTACTGTTGCAGGTAGGGCATTCCACGGCCTCACCACTCTTTGCGTAAAAAACCCACCACTGACCTCTGTCCTATATCTATTACCCCTCAATTTAAGGCTATGTCCCCTCGTGCTAGCCACCTCCATCCGCGGGTGAAGGTACTCACTGTCCACCCTATCTAACCCTCTGATCATTTTGTATGCCTCGATTAAGTCACCTCTTAACCACCTTCTCTCTAACGAAAACAATCTCAAGTCCATCAGCCTTTCCTCATAAGATTTTCCCTCCATACCAGGCAACATCCTGGTAAATCTCCTCTGCACCCGCTCCAAAGCTTCCACGTCCTTCCTATAATGAGGCGACCAGAACTGTACGCAATACTCCAAATGCGGCCGTACAAGAGTTTTGTACAACTGCAACATGACCTCATGGCTCCGGAACTCAATCCCTCTACCAATAACGGCCATCACAACATAGGCCCTTATCACAACCCTTTCAACCTGGGTGGCAACTTTCAGGGATCTATATACATGGACACCGAGATCCCTCTGCTCATCCAAACTACCAAGAATTTTACCATTAGCCATTAGCCGAATAGCCAGTATCCAAAGCAGTATACTTGTTACTAAGGGGAACGACCACAGGGGATCCCTGTACTGACTGCTTCCACCCAGCCCCTCTCACCGTCACCCATCTATCTTCATTTGTCAGAGTAACTACATCCCTGAAGCTTCTATCTATGACCACCTCTGCTTCCCGAATCTGTCCTGGTTCATTACCCAGTACCAAATCCAATGTGGCCTCGCCTCTTGTTGGCCTATCTACATACTGTGTCTAATGACTAATGTTCTACTCCTCTCCCCCTTTCCCTTCTGAGCAACAGGGACAGACTCTGTGCCAGAAACCTGTACCCCATGGCTTACCCCTGGTAAGTCCTCTCCCCCCCCCCCCCCACCAGTATCCAAAGCAGTATACTTGTTACTAAGGGGAACGACCACAGGGGATCCCTGCACTGACTGCTTCCTCCCAGTCCCTCCCTCTCACCGTCACCCATCTATCTTCATTTGTCGGAGTAACTACATCCCTGAAGCTTCTATCTATGACCACCTCTGCTTCCCGAATGATCCGAAGTTCATTCAACTCCAGCTCCAGTTCCCTAACCCGGTTTCTGAGGAGCTGGAGATGGTGCACTTCCCTCAGGTGAAATCAGCAGGGACACTGACGGCGTCCCTCACCTCAAACATTCTACAGGAGCAACATTGCACTGCCTTCCTTACCATCCCTGCTAGATAAAACAAGAATAAGAAAGAAAGAGGAATATTCTTCTTGCATCTACCCTGTCCCGTCCTGTTCGAATAGTATAGATTTCTATGAGATCCCCCCTCATTTTCTGAGTTCCAGCGAATACAATCCCTACTGATTCAAACTCTCCTCATACGTCAGTCCCACCATCCCAGGAATCAGTCTGGTAAACCTTCGCTGAACTCCTTCTAAAGCTAGAACATCCTTTCCTCAAATAAGGAGACTAAAACTGTACACAATATTCCAGGGTGGCCTCACCAAGGCCCTGTATAGTTGCAGCAAGATATCTCTGCTCCTGTACTCGAATCCTCTCGCAATGTAGGCCAGCATACTATTTGCCTCCTTTACTACCTGATGTACCTGTATGTTTACCTTCTGCGACTAGTGTATGACTCATTGCACGTTCCCCTCTCCTAATTTATGGCCATTCAGATAACAGGCTGCCTTCTGGATTTGCCACCAAAGTGGATAACCTCGCATTTATCCAAATTATACTGCATGTGCCATTCATTTGCCCACTCACTGAACTTGTCCAAATCACACTGAAGGATCTCTGCATCCTCCTCACAGCTCACCCTCCCACCCAACTTGGTGTCATCAGCAAATTTGGAGATGTGACATTTTGTTCCCTCATCAAAATCATTAATATATATTGTGAATAGCTGGGGTCCTGGCACCGATCCCTTTAGTATCACACCAGTCACTGGCTGCCAATTTTAAAAAGACGCGTTAATTACGACTCTTTGTTTCCTGTCTGCCAACCAGTTTTCTGTCTATCTCAATACTTTACCCCCAATCCCGCTTTAATTTTACACGCTAATCTTTTATGCGGGACTTTGTCAAAAGCCTTCTCAAAGTCCAAATCCATCACATCCACTGGCTCCCCTTCACCAATTCTACTAGATTCTCCTCCAACCGGCGGGCGGGCCATACCAGTGCCAAAGAGTGGCGTGAACCACTCCGGCGTCAGGCTGCCCGGAAGTTGCGGATCCCCCCCCCCCGAGGACTCTGCAGGCCGCCCTCAGAGCCAGGTCCCGCCGGTATGGACATTGCGTATTTAGCGCTGGTGGGACCGGCCGAAAACGGGTGTCCGCTCGTCATTGGAGCGGCGGGATGAGATTCACGCCGCGTCCCGCCGATTCTCCGGCCCGGCGTGGTGTCGGAGAATCCCTCCCCAGAGCTGTGACCTTCAGGCTTCTTAACCAAAACGGAAGTAAAACCAAACTGAGTCTCTCTGAGGAACATTCCAGAAACGGCAGAGCCAATCACTGCTGGCCCCTTCTCCAATCCCCTTATTGTCAGCACCTCCTCCAGCAATATGGAGGCCGGTTCCTCCGGGAAGCTCTGTATCTCGTTTCTGGCAAAATCTCGAACCTGAATGTATCTAAACATTTCCCCCTCCTCCAGCCCATACTTCGCTTCCAGCTCCCTCAATCCTGCAAACCGACCCCTAAGAAACAAATCTTTTAGCGTATTAATCCCCTTCTCTTCCCATTTCCGGAAACTTCCATCCCACCTCCCTGGCTCAAATCTGTGGTTCCCCCGAATCGGTATTTCCCTTGACCCTGCCCCCAACCCGAAGTGTTGGCGAAACTGCCTCCAGATTTTCAATGAAGCTATTATTACCGGACTCCCTGAGTATTTCCCTGGAGCTATCGGGAGCGGTGCTGTTGCTAGTGCTTTCAGTACCGACCCCCTGCACAAACTCTCCTCCATTCTGACCCACTGGGAATCAACCCCTCTGACCCAGCTCTGCACCTTCTCCACATTCGCCGCCCAGTAATAATACATCAGGTTCGGAAGACCCAAACCCCCTGCCTGCCTTCTCCTCTTTAGCAGCACCTTTCTACCTCTGGCCACCTTCACCATATGTCTTCTTAATCACTGCGTCCATCTGCTCTGCTACCTTAAGGGACCGATATACATGCACACTGTAGTAATCCACGGGAGGCAGGAGTTCCGTCACCACACCAATATTTATTTACAATAACGATATTACAGGAGCAGCAACAAACAGTGCTGCTAGCAGTCCAGTCAACTTAAGGCTGGCTCACAAAGCCTACACAGGTGATTATATGGGCCCCCTCAATGAGCTATCATTGAGGGAGCTCATACTCCAATTGGACAACCAATAAAGCCAATTGGAGTTCATTACAACCCCCCCCCCCCCCCCCCCCCCCCCCCCCCAAGGTCCGAGGAATTCCTGCCAACTGGCATTCCTCTGAGCTTCTTCCTGCTCCTCATGTCTGGGTCTGTCACCTCTGTGTCATCCACCGGGTTGTTCTCCGAAGTGGGCGGGGTGTACCTTATAGGTGCCCGTCTTTTCCTTGACGACCTCCTTGGAAGTTGTTCTTCCTCCTCCTTGGGGAGAGGTGTCGCGGTGGCCTCGTCGAGCGTGTCCATCTCCGACTCTGACGACTGGATGAGGTGTTTCTTCAGCACCTTACCTCCTATTGAAACCTCATAGGATATGGGCCCTGTTTGGGACTCTACCGTGCCTTTGACCCACGTTGGTCCATTCCCATAATTCTTGACCCAAACCGGTGCCCCCACCTGGAAATGTCTCTGCTGCCGACTATTATCATACCCCCTGCGTTGGGCCTCCTGTTGTTTCTCCACTTTCCCCGTTAAATTTGGGAAAAGGAGACTCAGCCTCGTTCGCAGCCGCCTTCCCATTAAGAGTTCAGCTGGCGGTATGCCCATTGTGGAATGCGGTGCGGTCCTGTAATCAAACAGCCAGCGGGAGAGCTTTATGTCTATTGACACTGCCGGCTGCTTCTTGAGTCCCGCTTTAAGTGTCTAGACCGCTCTCTCTGCCAGGCCGTTGGTCGCTGGATGGTAAGGGGCCGTTTTGATGTGACGGACTCCGTTTTCCTTCAGGAATTTTCCAAATTCCCCACTTGTGAATGCCGTTCCGTTGTCCGACACCAATACCTCCGGAAGTCCATGTGTTGCAAACGAGGCCCTGAGCTTTTCAATTATCGATGCTGTGCTTGCCGTGTTTACCCGGTGGACGTCCAACCATTTGGAGTGGGCGTCCACTATCACCAAAAACATTGAGCCCATGAAAGGGTCGGCGTGGTCAATATGCAGGCGGGTCCACGGTCTGCCTGGCCATTCCCACGGGTGCAATGGCGCCGCTGGTGGCACTCTTTGCCCCTGTTGGCACTCCTGGCACCGACGTACCAAGGCTGCTATGTCTGTGTCCAAACCTGGCCACCAAACGTAGCTTCGAGCTAGCATCTTCATTTTAGACACCCCTGGGTGTCCGTGATGTAACTCGGTTAAGATTGCCTTACGGCCCTGAGCTGGGACGATTACCCGGGCTCCCCATAATAGGATACCGTCTTCTACGGTTATTTGGTCCCTTCTGCTCCAGTATGGGTGCATCTGGGGCTCCACTGGTCTTTCCAGTTCCCCTGTTAGCAGTAAATGCTTCATCTTGGCTAAAACTGGGTATTTGTGCGTCCACAACCGAATATGTTGTGCGTCTACTGGTAGGGTGTCCAAACAATTTAGAGTCATTACTGTCTCCTCTACTTTTGGTATTTGCGGCGGAGTGTCCGGGAGGGGAAGTCTGCATTTGCTACTCGCGTTCCCGGTCTGTGCTCCAGAACGTATCTATACGCCGCCAGTAGCAACGCCCAGCGTTGGATTCTAGCTGATGCAATCGGGGGTATTGACTTGTCTTCTTTTAATAACCCTAATAACGGCTTATGGTCCGTCACTATGGTGAATTTCCGCCCGTACAGATACTGGTGACATTTTTTTTACTGCAAATATCACCGCCAGTCCTTCCTTCTCGATTTGGGCGTACTTCCTCTCAGCCATCGCCAAGGTCCTCGAAGCATAGGCTATTGGCCGTTCTTCCCCATTCCTTCCTCTATGGGCTAAGACGGCTCCTACCCCATAGGGGGATGCATCACAAGTGACCACCAACTCCTTCCTTTGGGTCACAATGCTGTAGGACATTTTCGGATGACAGCTGTTCCTTAATGTCCCTAAATGCTCGGTTTTGGCGGGTGGACCATTTCCATTCTTGCCCCTTTTTTAGTAGCTGGTGGAGGGGTTCTAGGATGGACGCCCTATTTTCAATAAATTTTCCATAATAGGTTACCAACCCTAGAAATGATCGTAACTCCTGGACCGTGGTGGGACCAGTTAGTCCTGGCAGACTTGGGGGCAGTTCTGGGGTTTTCCTTTTTCCCTCTATTCCTCAGGTTTTTCCTGAGAGCGGCTATCTGGTAGCACGACCCGTTGTGGTATTCCCTCTCACAGGTATCTACCTCCATTGGTGTGCCCAGTAGTTCCTGTGCCCCACTTGCTGCCTTTTCTAGGGTCAGTGCGAGCTGTAACGCCTGCCTGCAGTCTAGCTCCGTTTCCGCCAACAGGCGTTTCTGTATTGTGAGGTTGTTTATACCACACACTAACCGGTCCCGAAGCATTTCATTTAGCGTCGGGCCGAACTCACATTTTTCCGCCAGCCTTCTCAGGCGGGTCAAGAAATTCGTGACTGACTCCCTGTCTTCCTGCTTCGCTGTGTAGAATCTGTACCTACGCAAAATGAGGGGTGGTTTTGGGTCGTAGTGCTCTTTCACCAATTCCGTTACTTCTTGGAAAGTTTTCGTGTCCGGCGCATCGGGATAAGTCAGACTACGTTTAATGGCGAAAGCTGAGGGTCCGCACGCCAACAGCAGGATAAGCCGTCTCCTTTCGTCCGTCAGTATATCATTTGCCCGGAAGAAGTAACACATTCTCTCCACATACTGGGACCAGTCCTCAATAGCCGGGTCGAATGCCTCTAACCTTCCAAAAAACGGCATTTTTAAAATGTCAAGGTTTACCCTCCGAGTGCGGCAGCTGGTCTCCGCAAAATTCTTAGTTTACCTCGTCGCCACTGTAGTAATCCACGGGAGGCAGGAGTTCCGTCACCACACCAATATTTATTTGCTCGCAGTCCAGTCAACTTAAGACTGGCTCACAAAGCCTACACAGGTGATTATATGGGCCCCCTCAATGAGCTATCATTGAGGGAGCTCATACTCCAATTGGCCAACCAATAAAGCCAATTGGAGTTCATTACACACACCAAGATCCGTCTGATCCTCCCAGGATGCTTCCCAGGGTCCTGTCATTCATCATGTATTCCCTGGTCTGGAGACTTCGGGTGTGCACCATGGAGTGAGTGATCACACAGAGGCAGCTCCTGCCCAAGGTTACAGAAAATAGCTCTTTTTTGGGCGGCACGGGTTGGAATTTTGATGAAAAGGCGTAGGTGAATGTTTGAGGAGTACTTTCCCCCAGGAATAGTATGTTTCTTGCTTATCAGACCCTCAGAAACAGTGCAAGATTGGGCTGAAGCAGCAGCAGCCAAAAGCCTCTGCAAGCATGCAGGCGGGGGAAGGGCCAGCTTAGAGGCCTCAAGCTGACTTGAGGGCCTTTATGAAAGCTGAATTCTAGCAGCAGAGGGAAGAACTGTGAAAAGATCTCACCAAGGCCATTGAAGAAGTGGGGACGGACTTCCAGTAGCGGTGATGCGGAGCTAAGCCGCACGCTCAGTGGCTCCCGCTATTTTCGGACTTTGGGGCTCTTTTAAGGGCTCGTAGTGGTGCTGTTTGGACTTTTCCCCATGTGGGAACACTCCTTCTCAGATTCTCCACCGGTGGATGGCCTGGACTAGGAGTGGAGCGGTCAGAAAATCGGCTTTGGAAACTTCCGGTTGCGGCTATGCGGAGCTAAGCCGCACCGCAGCTCCCGCTACTTAAGGACTTTTGGGCCGATTTGAGGGCCCCAAACGGCGCTGTCTCGACGAATCCCGGTGGGGGAAGGTGTCTAGAGGAGCATTCCCCATAATTTATGGTGTTCACCCGGAGTGGGGCAAAGGAAAAAGCTGCAGCAGCTCCCCAAGAAAAGCGGGGTAAGAGGGACAAAATGGCGGCCGGCGGAACACCTGAGGACTGGTGGAAGTGGGCGCAGGAGCAGCAGGCCTCTCTTCTGCGCTGTTTTGTGGAGCTGAAGGCTGAGTTGCTGGACTCCCTGAATGCGACTACCAACAAGCTGCTTGGGACCTAGGCGGCCCAGGAGGTGTCCATTCGGGAGTTGCAGCAGCAGGCCGCTGAGAGGGAGGAGGAGGCCGTGGTCCTCGTGGGGAAACTGGAGTTGCACGAGGCACTTCACAAAAAGTGGCAAGACCGCTTGGAGGAGCTGGACGTTTGCACGAGGCAAAAGAATTTGAGGACCCTGGGCCTGGCGGAGGGGCTGGAGGGGTCGGATCTCCCGTCGTATGTGACCACGATGTTGAGCTCGTTGATGGGAGCGGGGTCCTTCCATTTGCCCCTGGAGCTTGAGGGAGCTCACAGAGTGCTGGCCAGGAGGCCTAAGGCAAATGAACCCTCGCGGGCGGTGCTGGTGCGGTTCCATCGATTCAGCGACCGGGAGTGTGTGCTGCGCTGGGCCAAGAAAGAGAGGAGCAGCAAGTGAGAGAATTCGGTAGTGCGAATCTACCAGGACTGGAGTGCGGAGGTGGCAAAGCGGCGGGCCGGGTTCAACCGGACGAAGGCGGTGCTGCATGCCGAGCAGGTCAGATTTGGAATGCTGCAGCCTGCGCGTCTGTGGGTGACATATAAGGACCGGCACCATTACTTCAAGTCCCCGGAGGAGGCGTGGGCCTTTGTACAGGCAGAGAAGCTGGACTCGAACTAGGGTCTGGGGACATACTATGGCCGTTGCTGTTTTCGCTGTTGCTGTTCTTCAATTTTGACACGTGTTTTTTTTATGCTGGTTTTCTTTTTGCTCTGTTTCCGGGTGGGTTTGTCTGTTGGGTATGGGTGTGGGGTATGTGCGGAACGTTGGGGGTATGTGCTTTATATGTTCTCTTCTGTACGTGGCTGGGGGTTGGGGTGAAACTGGATTTTGGGGAGCTGCGTCAGAAGGGTGGGGTGTGGCAATGTGAAAGCGCGGGCTTTCCTCTGGTTTCCCGCGCTGTGGGGCAGGGGGGCGGAGCTGGAGGTGGGGGCGTGGCCTCTACTAGTTTTCTTTCCCGCGCTGAAGCGGTGCCAAGGAGGTTTGGCAAGAGGGGGATGACCCCAAGCCGGGAGGAGATAGGTTTTGGCGGGAGCTGCCGGGTCAGCAGAAGTCAGCTGACTCACGGAAGTACCATGGAGGGTGCGTCGCGGCTAGGAGGGGTCCTAGCCTTGGGGGGGGGGGGGGGGGGGGGGATACCGGGTTGCTGCTGGAATGGCCAGGAAGGAGCTGGCGTGGGCCGGGGGGGGTAGAGGAGAGGCATTATCGCCATGGGGAACGGGTCAGGCGGGGCTAGCTGGCCTGGGGCGAGCAGTCGATAAGCTATGGCTAGCCGGCGGGGGAGAGGGGCGGGTTGCCCTCTGATCCAACTGATTACCTGGAACGTGAGGGGGCTGAATGGGCCGGTTAAGAGAACTAGGGTATTTTCTCATCTGAAGGGGCTGAAGGCGGACGTGGCTATGCTCCAGGAGACCCACTTGAAGGTGGCGGACCAGGTTCGTCTGAGGAAGGGGTGGGTGGGGCAGGTTTTTCACTCAGGATTGGACGCGAAGAACCGGGGTGGTGGCGATTCTGGTGGGGAAGAGGGTGGCATTCGAGGTGGCTGAGGTGGTGTCGGACAAGGAGGGCAGATATATTATGGTGAAGGGTAGGCTGCAGGGAGAGAAGGTGGTGCTGGTTAATGTATATGCCCCGAATTGGGACGATGCCGGCTTCATGAGGCGCTTGTTGGGCCGCATTCCGGACCTGGAGGCAGGGGGCCTGATCATGGGAGGAGACTTTAACACAGTGCTGGATCCCCCACTGGACCGGTCCAGTTCAAGGACGGGTAGGAGACCGGCGGCGGCCAAAGTGCTGAGGGGGTTTATGGACCAGATGGGAGGGGTGGATCCCTGGAGGTTTGGGAGGCCGAGAGCGCGGGAGTATTCCTTTTTCTCCCATGTCCATAGGGTCTATTCCCGAATAGATTTTTTCGTCCTGAGCAGGGGATTGATCCCGAAGGTGCAGGATGCCGAGTATTCGGCCATAGCGATTTCAGACCATGCTCTGCACTGGATTGATCTGGAGATGGGGGAGGCGCGGGACCAGCGCCCGCTGTGGCGCCTGGATGTGGGGCTGCTGGCTGATGAGGAGGTGTGTAGGAGGGTCCGGAGAATTATTGAGGGGTATCTTGAGACCAACGACACGGGGGGGGGGGGGGGGGGGGGGGTCCGGGTGGGGATGGTCTGGGAGGCTCTGAAAGCAGTGATCCGGGGGGAGCTGATCTCCACCCGGGCCCATAGGGAAAGGAGGGAGAGGAAGGAGAGGGAGAGACTGGTGGGGGAGCTCCTAGATGCGGACAAGAGATACGCGGAGGCACCGGAGGAGGGGTTGCTGGGGGAACGGCGTAGTTTGCAGGCCAAATTTGACTTGTTGACCACCAGAAAAGCGGAGACACAGTGGAGGAGAGCGCAGGGCGCGGTATATGAGTATGGGGAGAAGGCGAGCAGGATGTTGGCGCATCAGCTCCGCAGGCGAGATGCGGCTAGGGAAATTGATGGAGTGACGGATAGGGGTGGGAATGTAGTGCAGAAGGGGACAGAAGTAAATGGGGTCTTTAGGGACTTCTACGAGGAACTGTACCGGTCGGAACCTCCGATGGGGAGAGGGGGATGGAGAGCTTCATGAACAGGCTATGTTTCCCAAGGGTTCAAGAGGAGCTGGTAGAGGGGCTGGGGGCACCGATAGAGTTGGAGGAGCTAGTCAGGGGGATTGGCCAAATGCAGTCAGGGAAGGCGCCGGGGCCGGACGGGTTCCCGGTGGAATTTTATAAAAAGTATGCGGATCTGGTGGTGCGGGACTTCAATGAGGCATGGGAGGGGGGGGCTTTGCACCCGACGATGTCGTGGGCACTGATCTCTCTGATCCTGAAGCGGGATAAGGACCCCTTGCAGTGTGGATCATACAGGCCTATCTCGCTCCTCAATGTTGACGTTAAGTTGCTGGCGAAGATCCTGGCCACCAGGATAGAGGACTGTGTGCCAGGGGTGATTCACGAGGATCAGACAGGATTTATCAAGGGACGGCAGCTCAACACGAATGTGCGGAGACTGCTAAATGTTATCATGATGCCGGCAGTGGAGGGGGAGGCGGAGATAGTGGTGGCGCTGGATGCAGAGAAAGCGTTTGATAGAGTTGAGTGGGGGTACCTGTGGGAGGTGCTGGAGCGGTTCGGATTCGGGGAGGGATTCATCAAATGGGTGAGACTGCTCTACGCGGCTCCGATGGCGAGTGTAGTTACCAATGGAAGGAGATCGGAGTACTTCAGGCTCTACCATGGGACCAGGCAGGGGTGCCCCCTGGCCCCCTTGCTTTTTGCACTGCCGATTGAACCTTTGGCTATGGCGTTGAGGGAGTCAGGGAGATGGAGGGGTCTGGTGCGGGGTGGGGAGGAACATCGTGTATCGCTGCATGCGGACGACCTGCTGTTGTATGTGGCGGATCCAGAAGGGGGAATGCCGGGGGTGATGGAGCTGTTAGCGGAATTTGGGGGCTTCTCGGGCTATAAGTTAAATTTAGGCAAGAGCGAGGTATTTGTAGTACACCCGGGTGATCAGGAGTAGGGAATTGGGAGGCTCCCGTTTAAGAGGGCACTGAAGAGTTTCAGATACCTGGGGGTGCAGGTGGCCAGGAGTTGGGGGACTCTCCATAAGCTTAATTTTACCAGGCTGGTGGAGCAGATGGAGGAGGAATTTAAAAGGTGGGACATGGTGCCGCTATCGTTGGCGGGTAGAGTGCAGTCGTCAAATGACGGTGCTCCCGAGATTCTTGTTCCTTTTTCAGTGTTTGCCCATCTTTATCCCTCGGGCCTTTTTTAGAAGGGTGACTAGCAGCATCATGAGCTTTGTTTGGGCGCATGGGACCCCGAGGGTGAAAAGGGTCTTCTTGGAGTGGGGTAGAGACGGGGGGGGGGGCTGGCGTTACCCAATCTCTCGGGGTATTATTGGGCGGCCAATGTGTCGATTGTGCGCAAGTGGGTAATGGAGGGGGAGGGGGCAGCATGGAAACGGATGGAGAAGACGTCCTGTGGAGATACAAGCCTGGGGGCCCTGGTAACGGTGCCGTGGCCGCTCCCTCCTACGAGGTATACCACGAGTCCGGTGGTGGCGGCTACCCTCAACATTTGGGGGCAGTGGAGGCGACATAGGGGAGAAATGGGGGGCTCGATGGAGGCTCCGTTAAGGGGGAACCATGGGTTCGTCCCGGGGAACATTGATGGGGGATTTCAGGGTTGGCACAGAGCGGGCATCAGACAGCTGAGGGACTTGTTTATTGATGGGAGGTTTGCGAGCCTGGGGGAGTTGGAGGAGAAATTTGGGCTCCCCCCGGGAAACATGTTCAGGTATCTGCAGGTAAAGGCATTTGCTAGACGGCAGGTGGAGGAATTCCCTTCGCTTCCCGCGAGGGGGGTGAGTGACAGGGTGCTTTCGGGGGTCTGGGTCGGAGAGGGGAAGATATCTGATATCTGCAAGGTTATGCAGGAGGCAGAGGAGGCGTCAGTAGAGGAGCTGAAAGCTAAGTGGGAGGGGGAACTGGGGGAACAGATCAAAGACGGGACATGGGCTGATGCCCTGGAGAGGGTTAATTCTTCCTCCTCGTGTGCGCGGCTTAGCCTCATCCAATTCAAGGTGCTGCACCGGGCCCACATGACTGGGACGAGGATGAGTAGGTTCTTTGGGGGTGAGGACAGATGTGTCAGGTGCTCGGGGAGTCCAGCGAACCATGCCCATATGTTCTGGGCATGCCCGGCACTGGAGGAGTTCTGGAAGGGGGTGTCGAGGACGGTGTCGAGGGTGGTGGGATCCAGAGTCAAGCCAGGATGGGGACTCGCAATTTTTGGGGTTGGGGTGGAGCCGGGAGTGCAGGAGGCGAAAGAGGCCGGTGTGTTGGCCTTTGCGTCCCTAGTAGCCCGGCGAAGGATTTCGCTACAATGGAAGGATGCGAGGCCCCCAAGCGTGGAGACCTGGATCAATTACATGGCGGGTTTCATTAAGCTAGAGAAGGTCAAATTCGCCCTGAGAGGATCGGTGCAAGGGTTCTTTAAGCGGTGGCAACCTTTCCTCGACTTTCTGGCTCAACGATAGGGTACGGGGACAGTAGCAGCAGCAACCCGGGGGGGAAGGGGGAGGGAAAAGGGGGGGAGGGGGGAACGATGACTATGTTTGTTTATTTAATTTAAATTTATTTTTAAGTTCTTTTGTTGTTCATTGGGGTTGGGGGGGGGTGGGGGGATGTGATACATGCGTCGATACGGTCTGGGGGGGTGTTACAGTTATTATGGGTTATTTTGTTGCATTTCATTGTTTGTCGTTATGTTTTATATTTTCTGTAAAAAATTCCAATAAAAATTATTTTAAAAAAAAAATGTATTCCCTGGTCTTGTTTGTCCTACCCAAGTGCATCACTCACACGTATCCTGATTATATTCCGTTTGCCACGGATCAGCCCATCCGGCCAGCCCATCTATATACTCCTCACGATGTACCACCCCATCAATTTTCATATATCCGCAAACTTACTGATCAACCCTCCTACATTCATATCTAAATCTTTTATATAAACCACAAAAGCAAGGGCCTAAACACTTATCCCTGCGGGACCCCATTGGACACAGGCTCCCAGTCAGAAAAACATCCCTCGACCATCACCCTCTGCTTCCTGCCACTCAGCCAATTTTGGATTCAATTTGCCAAATTTCCTTCGATTCCATGGGCTCTAACCTTCACTATCACTCTCCCATGTGAGATTTTATCAAAACCTTTGCTGAAATCGAAGTGAAATACATCAAATGCATTGCCCTCTACACACCTGGTCACCTCTTTGAAAAATTCAAACAAGTTGGTCAGGCATGACCTCCCCTTAACACAACTTGTACTTGATTAAATCCTGCCTCTCCAAATGCAGATGAATTCTGTGTCTCAGAATTGCTTACAATAGTTTCCCCACCGCTGAGGTTAGACTAAGTGGTCTGTAGCTTCCTGGTTTATTCCTTCCTCCCTTCTTGAATAATGGTATTACATTGACTATCCTCCAGTCCTCCAGCACCTCTCCTGTGGCCAGAAAGGAATTGAAAATTATTGCTAGCGCAGCTGCTAATTCTTCCCTTGCCTCACTCAACTGCCTGGGATACATTTCACCTGACCCTGGAGATTTATCTACTTTTAACCTACTCAGAACCTCCTCTTTGTCGATGTTACTTTCTTTAATTTTATAACAGTCCTTCTCCCTGATTTCTATGCCCACACCGTCCTTCTCATGAGTGAACATCCACAAATTATTCATTTACAACCCTACCTCCATCCTCCAGCTCCACCCCAAATTACCACTGTGGTCCTGAATGGGCCCTACTCTTTCCCTATTTATCCTTTTACTCTTAATGTTCTTGTGAAACAACTGAGGATTTTCCTTTGCTTTACCTGCCAATACGGTCCCTCTTTGCTCTTCCAATTTATTTTTTAAGTTCCCTCTGACTCCTCGAGGGCTTCTGCTGTTTTGAGTCCTTGATATCTGCCATAAGCCTCCCTTTTTCTCCTTATCCAATGTTGTATCCAATCCCTTCTATCCAGGGTTCACTGGATTTGTTGGTCCCACACTTTTTCTTGATTGGAACATGTTGGCCCTGCACTTTCCCTATTTGCTTATTGAATACATCCCATTCTCTTTCACAGATTTACCCTAAAGTGCCACTCCCACTCCAATCTGGTCAAATCATATCTGATTACATTAAAATCTGTCTGCCCCCCCCCCCCGTTTAGAACTTTGATCTCAGGCCCATCCTTGTCCCTTTCTATAACAATCTTGAATCTAATGGAGTTATGATCACAGTCTGTAAAATGCTCTCCCACTGATATTTCAACCACTTGCCCTGATTTGCTCCCTAAAATTAAGTCTGGGACCACCTCCTCACTTGTATGACCTTCTACGTGCTGGCTTAAAAAGTTCTCTTGCATGAATTTTAAGAATTCCTCTCCTTCTAAACCCTTTACACTATGACTATCCCAGTTAATTATAATAATATAATAATCTTTATTATTGTCACAAGTGGGCTTACATTAACACTATAATGAAGTTACTGTGAAAATCCCCTTGTTGCCACATTCTGGTGGCTGTTCAGGTACACTGGGGGGGGGGGGAGAGAAATTAGAATGTCCAATTCACCTAACAGCATGTCTTTCGGGACTTGTGGGAGGAAACCGGAGCACCCGGAGGAAACCCCCGCAGACACTAGCTGAACGTGGAGACTCCGCACAGACAGTGACCCAAGCCGGGAATCGAACCCGGGTCCCTGGCGCTGTGAAGCAACAGTGCTAACCACTGCCTTACCGTATGCAAGGTGAGGGTCGGTGGAGTTGAAGGTAATATATCAATATGGATAAAGGATTAGTTAGCAGAGAGTAGGGATAAACACAATCAATTTGGCCGTGGGTGATTCGTGGAGTGCCACAAATATTAGTGCTGAAGCCTCCGCTTTTTAAAACTCCATATTAATGACACAGATGAGTAAGCTATCAAAGTTTGCTGAAGATAGAAAGTTGGGTAGAAATGTGAGCTGTGAGGAGGACACAGAGAGACTGCAAAGAGATACAGACAGGTTAAATGAGTGGGCAACAAGCTGGCAAATGGATTATAATGGAATACAACAAAATATAGATAGATTGGAGAGTTGGGCAGAGAAATGGCAGATGGAGTTCAATCCAGGCAAATGCGAGGTGATGCATTTTGGGAGATCAAATTCAAGAGCGGACTATATGGTCAATGGAAGGGTCTTGGGGAAAAGTGATGTACAGAGAGATCTGGGAGTTCAGGTCCATTGTACCCTGAAGGTGGCAACGCAGGTCGATAGAGTGGTCAAGAAGGCATATAGCATGCTTGCCTTCATCGGCCGGGGTATTGAGTACAAGAGTTGGCAGGTCATGTTACAGTTGTATAGGACTTTGGTTCGGCCACATTTGGAATACTGCGTGCAGTTCTGGTCGCCACATTACCAGAAGGATGTGGATGCTTTGGAGAGGGTGCAGAGGAGGTTCACCAGGATGTTGCCTGGTATGGAGGGTGCTAGCTATGAAGAAAGGTTGAGTAGATTAGGATTGTTTTCGTTGGAAAGACAGAGGTTGAGGGGGGACCTGATTGAGGTCTACAAAATTATGAGAGGTATGGACAGGGTGGATAGCAACAAGCTTTTCCCAAGAGTGGGGGTGTCAGTTACAAGGGGTCACGATTTCAAGGTGAGAGGGGGAAAGTTTAAGGGAGATGTGCGTGGAAAGTTTTTTACGCAGAGGGTGGTGGGTGCCTGGAACGCTTTACCAGCGGAGGTGGTAGAGGCGGGCACGATAGCATCATTTAAGAGGCATCTAGAAAGGTATATGAACGGGCGGGAACAGAGGGAAGTAGATCCTTGGAAAATAGGAGACAGGTTTAGATAAAGGATCTGGCGGCGCAGGCTGGGAGGGCCGAAGGGCCTGTTCCTGTGCTGTAATTTTCTTTGTTCTTTGTTCTTTGTAATGTGGGGAAGCGTGAAGTTATTCACTTCTATCATAAGAATAAAAACAGAATAATTTTTCAAAGGTGCAAAGCCTTTAAATGTTGATGTCCAGAGAGACTCGCGTGTACTTGCAAAACGAGCACAGTAAGTTGGCTTGCTGGTACAACAAGCAATTAGGAGGGAGAAATGACACGTTGGCCTTTACTGCGTAGGGACTAGAGTACAAAATAATCAAGTCTTGCTACAGTGGTTTAGTGGCTACAGAAGAGTCCAGACGAGAGGCGTATAGAAAACTGGTTTATTACAAAGTAAACGATATACACAGGACACTTCAGGTCCCAGCGGGACAACACATGCTCGGCTCTCATCTGGGCCGGTTTTTACGCTAGACTCCATTTACTCCACTGATGGCCCTCAGTGGGGAAGCTCGTATTCAATGAGACTCACAGGGAGGCTAATTGGTCCGATCCCGTAGGTGTCATTCAAGTTATAACAAGTTGTATAGAGATTTGGTGAGACCACAGCTGGAGTAAGCTCCAATATCGTGCATGTGCAATGTTGGCCACCATAGATCAGGAAGGATGTATTTACATTGGAGGCTGTGAGTGGAAATGGTTGATTAGATTGGGCCCTGGGATATGAGAGGGATGTCCTACAGGTTGAGGAAATTGGGCCTATATTCTCTGGAGTTTAGCGGTGATCTCATCGAAACATAAAGGTTCTGAAGATGTTTGACAGGTTGGACACTGAGAGATTGTTTCTGCTGATCGGGGGAATCTAGAACCGGGGGGGGGGGGGGGAAATCTCAGGTTGAGGGGTGAATTGTTCAGGACTGAGATGAAGAGGAATTTCTTCAATTAGAAGGTTGTGAATCTTTGGACTCCTCTACCCCAAGGGTTGCGGATGCTCCATCATTGGACATCTTTAAGACTGTGATTGATAGATTTTTAATCTCTCAGTGAATCAAGAGTGGCACTGGCAGGAGATTGGAGCTGAGGCAGGAGGTCAGCCGTGACCATTTTGAACGGTGGAAGAGGTTCAGAGGCGGAATGGTCGACTCCTGTTCCCATTTCCTATTCTTAAGCTCCCAAGAATGTTCCTGGGTTGCAGTGAATCGATATGTACTTCAGAGGAGGAGGAAGTTTTGTGGGTCAAAGGTTTCTTCATCATGCCTGGGCCACCCAGGAGGCAACAAGGAGAGGTCAAAGGTAAACAGTAAGCAAAGCAGGTGCCACATCAGGTGATTCTCATACACATTTGACGGTAAATTGGAAGGTGACAAGAGCAGAGACCTAGTTACAGGTTTCCTGTCTATTTTCAACCAGGGTTGAAGGATGAAACAGGCCGGAAAATAAATTAGCGTGAGACAACTTTCAAAGAATCTCCAGAATGTATTTAATGGAACAACTCACACTTCCTGAGCGATTTTGGCCCAGCTGTAGTAAGTATCTACTTTTGGAAACAGACAAGGTGGCCAATAGGAGAAATGAAGGCCGGAATTCTCTGGCCTCCCAGCCGTGTGTTTCCCGCCGGCGGGAGGAGGCTCGCTGTTCACTGGTGGCAGGATTCTCTGGCCTCCCAGCCGTGTGTTTCCCGCCGGTGGGAGGAGGCTCGCTGTTCACTGGTGGCTGGAATCTCTGGCCTCCCAGCCGTGTGTTTCCCGCCGGTAGGAGGAGGCTCGCTGTTCACTGGTGGCTGGAATCTCTGGCCTCCCAGCCGCGTGTCTCCCGCCGGCGGTAGGATTCCCCGAAAAGGCGCCGGAATGTGGCAACGAGGGGCTTTTCATAGTAACTTCACTGAAGGCTACTTGTGACAATAAGCGATTATTATTATTATTATTATTCGCCACATCTTTGGACTGTGGGAGGAAACCTGAGCACCTGGAGGAAACCCACGCAGACATGGGGAGAAAATGCAAACTTCACTTTCACAGTTACCCAAGGCAGGAATTGAACTTCGTTCCTTGGCACCATGCCGCTCCTGCAGTTGAGTATTAATTGCCCCTTAAATGGCCTCGCAAGCCATTCAGATCTAGGGTAATTAGGATTGGGCTGGACTTATCAGTGACACCCATATCCCATGAAAGAATAAAGAAAAAAACCTAGTATAATTGACTCCGAAGTAGACTTTATTATTTTAGTTGTGCTGATGTGTGTTTTTGTATTTCCAGATTTAACAGTGTAGATGGTGATTGAAGGGGTTATTGTACTTGTCTGTTGCAGATATGGAGAGTGCCATCACACTGTGGCAGTTCCTGCTGCAATTACTGCTCGACCAAAAGCACGAACACCTGATCTGTTGGACATCCAATGATGGGGAATTCAAGCTCCTTAAAGCAGAAGAAGTTGCTAAACTCTGGGGACTAAGGAAAAACAAAACCAACATGAACTATGATAAACTGAGCCGAGCACTCCGATATTATTATGATAAGGTACTGCTCCTTCAGTGAACAGCAAAATGTGAAAACTATTGCCTAATACTGGTTCTTAATGAAACAAAATATACTGAAATAGAATGTGAAAGTTTACAAGACTTGAATTAGAGGATTTCCAAACCAAACCTATCTCACAAAGGAACTTAAAGGAAAAGTTTGAGGCTAAATATATGAGGCATTGAGTTGAGGAAAAGGATTTTGAGGATGGGGTACAGTGTATTAGGAATAGAGTACTGTGTATTGGGAGGAGTTACAGTACATTGGGATGATGGTACAATATACTGGGGATGCGGTACAGTCAATCAAGTATAGGGTACAGTATATTGGGGGTGTGGTATAGTCCATCGCGTATAGGGTACAGTATATTAGAATAGGGTACAATATCCGGAATCGAAAGGGGCCCCTGATGCTATGAGACGGAAATGCTAATCATTGTGGTCCTGTGCTACCCCTTATACTGGGTATGTGGGATCATTATTTTGAGGATGGGCTAAAGTATACTGGAGATTTAGATTCAGTATATTGGGAATGTGGTACAGTCTATCGAGTATAGGGTTCAGTATATTGGGATGGGATACAGTCTATCGGTGTAGGGTACAGTATATTGGGGATGGTGTGCAGTATATTGGGGGTGAGTTACAGTATCAAGTATAGGGTACAGTATATTGGGAATGTGGTACAGTCTATCGAGTATAGGGTCAGTATATTGGGATGGGATACAGTCTATCGAGTGTAGGGTACAGTATATTGGGGATGGAGTGCAGTATATTGGGATGACGTACAGTGTATTGGGGCTGGTTTAGCACAATGGGCTAAATAGCTGGCTTGCAATGCAGAACAATGCCAGCAGCGCGGGTTCAATTCCCGTACCGGCCTTCCTGAATAGATGCTGGAATGTGGCTTTTCACAGTAACTAGGGGCTTTTCACAGTAACTTCATTTAAGCCTACTTGTGACAATAAGCAATTATTATTTTATAAAATGTACAGTACATTGGGGAAAATGTACAGTATATTGGGGATTTGAGTACAGTATATTGGGGATGGATTATAGTATATTGGGGCAGGGATTCAGTAGATTGAGATGGGGTATAGTATATTGGGGGTGGCGTTCAGTATTTTGGGTAAGGGGTACAGCATGTTAGGGATGGAGTGCAGTATATTGGGGATAGGGTACAGTATATTGGGGATAGGGGTTTAATACATTGGGATGGGGAATAGTATTTTGAGGATTGGTACAGTATAGAATCCCTACAGTGCAGAAGGGGGCCATTCAGCCCAAAGACTTTGCATTGATCATGGCCAATCCACCTAACTTGCACGTGTTTGGACTGTGGGAGGAAGCGGGAGTACCTGGAGGGAACAGGAGCACTCGGAAGAAACACATGCAGATACAGGGAAATCATGCAAACTCAACACACAGTCACCCAGAGCCGGAATCGAAAGGGGTCCCTGATGCTGTGAGGCAGAAATGCTATTCATTGTGGTCCTGTGCACATTCATTGTGGTCCTGGGTGTGTGAGATCATTAATTTGAGGATGGGCTAAAGTATATTGGAGATTTAGATTCAGTATATTGGGAATGAGGTACAGTATATTATGATGGGTTGCAATATATTGGGATGGGGTAAAATATTTTGGGAAAATGGGTTCAGTATATTGAGGATGGGTGCAATATATCTGGGATGGGGTTTAGTGTATTGGGAATGTGTTCATTATATTGGGGATAGGTGACCAGCACATTGGGGATGGGTTACAGAATATTGGGATGGGGTACAGTATATTTGAGATAGGTTGCAGTATATTGGGGATGGGGTGCAGTATATTAGGGATGGGGTACAGTATATTGGGGAAAGTGTACAGTATATTGAGGATGGGAGTACAGTATATTAGGGATGGGGTACGGTATATTTCAGATGGGGTAGGGTATATTGGGGTGGGGTACAGTATATTGGGGAAAGGGTACAGTATATTGTGGATGGGGTACAGTATATTATGGACAGGTACATACAGGTGTATTGGGATTGGGTACTGTATATTGGGGAATGGGTATTGTATATCACGGATAGGGTACAATATATTATGGATGGGGTATTGTATATTGGGGAAATGTACAGTATCTTGTGGATGGGGTACAGTACATTGAGGATGGGGTCTTTTATATAATAATGATAATCTTTATTATTGTCTCAAGTAGGCTTACATTATCACCGCAATGAAGTTACTGTGAATATCCCCTAGTAGCCACACTCCGGCGCCTGTTCGGGTACACAGAGGGAGAATTCAGAATGTCCAATTCACCCAACAGCACGTCTTTCGGGACTTGTGGGGGGAAACCGGAGCACCCGGAGGAAACCCACGCAGACACAGAGAGAACGTGCAGACTCTGCACAGTGACCCAAGCGGGAATCGAACTCGGGACCCTGGCGCTGTGAAGCAACAGCTTTAACCACTGTGCAACTGTGCCACCCCGACGGGACACAGTACATAGAATATAGAACTGTGCAGAAGGAGGCCATTCAGCCCATCGAGTCTGTACTGACCCACTTAAGCCTTCACTTCCACCTTATTCCCATAACCCAATAACCCCTCCTAAACTTTTTGGACACTCAGGGCAATTTAGCACAGTCACACTTAACCTGCACGTCTTTGGACTGTGGGAGGAAACCGGAGCACCTGGAGGAAACCCACGCAGACACGGCGAGAATGTGCAGACTCCGCACAGATTCCCAGCGGGGAATCGAACCCGAGACCCTGGCGCTGTGAAGCCACAGCGCTAGCCACTTGTGTTACCATGCTGTCCTACATTGGGGAAAGGGTACAGTATATTGAGGATGAGGTGCAGTATATTGGAGATGGAGTACAGTATATTATGGATGGGTACAGCATATTGTGGATAGGATACAATATATTATGGATAGGTACAGTATATTGTGGATGGGACAATATATTGTGGATGGGTACAGTATATTGTGGATGGGTACAGTATATTGTGGATAGGCACAGTATTTTGGAGATGGGGTACAGTATATTGCGGTGGGGATACAGTATATGAAAATGAAAAATGAAAATCGCTTATTGTCACGAGTAGGCTTCAATGAAGTTACTGTGAAAAGCCCCTAGTCGCCACATTCCGGCGCCTGTCCGGGGAGGCTGGTACGGGAATTGAACCGTGCTGCTGGCCTGCTTGGTCTGCTTTAAAAGCCAGCGATTTAGCCCAGTGAGCTAAACCAGCCCCAATTGGGGATGGGATATAGTATATTGGGGATGGAGTACAGAATATTGGGAATGGGGTACAATATATTGGGGATAGGGTACAATATATTGGGGATGGGATATAATATATTGGGGATAGGGTACAGTATATTGGGGATGGGGTACAGTATATTGGGGCTGGGGTACAATATATTGGGGATGGGGTACAATATATTGGGGATGGCGTACAGTATATTGGGCATGGCGTACATTATATTGCCATGGGGATACCGTATATTGGGTTAGGGTACAGTATATTGGGGATGGGGCACAGTATATCGGGGATGGCGTACATTATATTGCCGTGGGGATACCGTATATTATATTGGGTACAGTATATTGGGCCTGGGGTGTAATGTATTCAGGATGGTGTATATATATTAAAATAGAAGGTTATTCATGAAAACAGGCCCATCGGCCCAACTTGTCCATGCCGCCCAGTTTTTACCACTAAGCTAGTCCCAATTGCCCGCATTTAACCCATATCTCTCTATACCCATCTTTCCCATATAACTGTCAAAATGCTTTTTAAAAGACAAAATTAAAAGCCTCTACTACTGCCTCTGGCAACTCAATCCAGACACTCACCACCCTCTTTGTGAAAAAAATTGCCCCTCTGGACCCTTTTGTATCTCTCCCCTCTCACCTTAAACCTATGCCCTCTAGTTTTGGACTCCCCTACTTTTGGGAAAAGATGTTGACTATCTACCTTATGTGTGGCCCTCATTATTTTATAGACCTCTATAAGATCACCCGAAGCCTCCTAAGGGGAAAAAGTTCCAGTCTATCCAGCCTCTTCTTATAACTCAAAGCATCAAGGCCCGGTAGAATCCTAGTAAATCTTTTCTGCACTCTTTCTAGTTAAATAATATCCTTTCTATAATAGGGTGACCAGAACTATACACAGTATTCCAAGTTAGGTCTTACTATTGTCTTGTAAAACTTCAGCAAGACGTCCCAACTCCTGTATTCAATGTTCTGACCAACGAAACCAAACATGCTGAATGCCTTCTTCACCCCCCTGTCCACCTGTGACTCCACTTTCAAGGAGCAATGATCCTGTACTCTTAGATCTCTTTGTTCTATAACTCTCTCCAACTCCCCACCATTTTTTTTTATTTATTTTTTTTAAAAATTTTTTTTTTATAAATTTAGATTACCCAATTATGTTTTCCAATTAAGGGGCAATTTAGTGTGGCCAATCCACCTACTCTGCACATTTTTTTTGGATTGTGGGAGCGAAACCCACGCAGACACGGGGAGAATGTGCAAACTCCACACGGACAGTGACCCAGAGCCGGGATCGAACCTGGGACCTCAGCGCCGTGAGGCGGTTGTGCTAACCACTAGGCCACCATGCTGCCCAACTCCCCACCATTAACTGAGTAGGTCCTGCCCCGGTTCGATCTACCAAAATGCATCACCTCACATTTATCTAAATTAAACTCTTTTTGCCATTCATCAGCCCACTGGCCCAATTGGTCAAGATCCTGTTGCAATCTTATATAATCTTCTTCACTATCCACTATGCCACCAATCTTGGTGCCATCTGCAAACTTACTAATTTGCCTCCTAAATTCTCATTCAAATCATTAATATAAATAACAAGTAACAGTGGACCCAGCACCGATCTCTGAGGCACACCCCCGGTCACAGGCCTTCAGTTTGAAAAACAACCCTCTACAACCACCCAGTCTGCTGTCGTCAAGCCAATTTTGTATCCAATTGGCTATATCACCCTGGACCCCGTGAGATTTAACCTTATGCAACAATCTACCATGCGGTACCTTGTCAAAGGCCTTGCTAAAGTCCATGTAGACAGTGTTTACTGCACTGCATCTACCTTCTTGGTTACCCTTCAAAAAACTCAAATTCGTGAGACATGATTTTCCACTCACAAAGCCATGCTGTGTCCCTAATCAGTCCTTGCCTCTCTAAATGCCTTTTATCCTGTCTCTAGAATACCTTCTAACAACTTACCCACCACTACCTTCAGCTCACCGGTCTGCAGTTCCCAGGCTTTTCCCTGTGGCCCTTCTTAAACAAAGGCACAACATTTGCTACCCTCCAATCTTCAGGCACCTCACCTGTGACTGTCGACGATTTAAGTATCTCTGGTAGGGGACCTGCAATTTCTCCCCTAGCCTCCCACGACGTCCTAGGATACATTTTACCAGGTCCTGGGAATGTATTTACCCTGATGTGCTTTAATACCTCCAGCACCTCCTTCTCTGTAATATGTATATTCCTCAAGACATCACTATTTATTTCCCCAAGTTCCCAAACATCCATGCCTTTCTCAACTGTACATACCAATGAGAAATATTCATTTAGGATCTCACCCATCTCTTGTTGATCCACACATAGATGACCTTGTAGATCCTTAAGGGGCCCTACTCTCTCCCCTGTTACTTTTTTGCCCTTTATGTATTTGTAGAAGCTCTTTGGATTCTCCTTTGCCTTATCTGCCAAAGCAATCTCATGTTCCCCTTTTGCCCTCCTGATGTCTCTCTTAACTCTACTCGGACAACCTCTACACTCTTCAAGGGATCCACTTGATCCCAGCAGCCTATGCATGCCTTATGCCTCCTTCTTCTTTTTGACCAGGGCCTCAGTATCCTGAATCATCCATGGTTCCCTACTTCTACCAGCCTTGCCCTTCACTCTAAAAGGAATGTGCTTACCCTGAACCCTGGTTAACACATTTTTGAAAGCCTCCCAGTTACCAGCTGTCCCTTTGCCTGCCAACATACTCCCCCAATTAACTTTTGAAAGTTCCTGTCTAATACCATGAAAATTGGCCTTGCCCCATTTAGAATTTTAACTTTTGGGCCAGACCGATCATTCTCCATAGCTATCTTAAAACTAATGGAATTATGGTCACTGGTCCCAAAGTGATCCCTCACCAACACTTCTGTCACCTGCCCTTCCTTATTTCCCAAGAGGAGGTCAAGTTTTGCCCCCTCTCCAGTTGGACCATTCCTACTGAATACACTCCACAAAGTTCTCTCCATCCAAGCCCATAATGTTTTCCCAGTCAATGTTGGGAAAGTCCCCAACTATTACACCCTAATTTTTCTTGCAGCTATCTGTCATTTCCTTACATATTTGCGCCTCAATTTCCCGCTGACTATTTGGGGGCCTGTAGTACAATCCTATCAAAGTGATCGCTCCCTTCTTATTTTTCAGTTCTACCCCTCGGATATATCCCCTCTCAGTACTGCCGTGATATTCTCCCTAATTAAAAATGCAACTCCCCCTCCTCTCTTACCCCCTGTTTGATCTTTTGCATAGCATCTGTACCCTGGAACATTAAGCTGCCAACCCTGCCCCTCCCGATGGGGGATACAGCTATTGGGGATGGGGTACAGTATATTGGGGATGGGATACAGTATATTGGGAATGGGGTACAGTATATTGGGGGTGGGTACAGTATGTTGAGTTAGGGTACAATATATTGGGGATGAGATAAAGTGTATTGGGGGATGGGGTACAGTATATTGGGGCTGGGACACAGCATATTGGGGCATAAAGGGGCTGTTTAGCACAGGGCTAAATCACTGGCTTTGAAAGCAGACCAAGGCAGGCCAGCAGCACGGTTCAATTCCCGTACCAGCCTCCCTGAACAGGCGCCGGAATGTGGTGACTAGGGGATTTTCACAGTAACTTAATTTGAAGCCTACTTGTGACAATAAGCGATTTTCATTTTTTTCATATTGGGGATGAGTACAGTAAATTGACAATGGGTACAGTATATTGGGGATGGGGTAGAGTATAATGCATTGGGGATATAGTGGAACAGGGTACAGTATATTGGGGATGGGGTACAATGTATTGGGACAGGGTACAGTATATTGGGATAAGGTACATTATCTTGGAATACAGTACAGTATATTGGGATAAGGTACATTATATTGGAATAGGGTACAGTATATTGGGGATAGGGTACAGTATATTAGGGATGGGGTACAGTGTATTAGGGATGGGGTACAGTATATTAGGGATGGGGTACAGTATTAGGGATGGGGTACAGTGTATTAGGGATGGGGTACAGTATATTGGGGATGGGGTACAGTGTATTAGGGATGGGGTACAGTGTATTAGGGATGGGGGTACAGTGTATTAGGGATGGGGTACAGTATATTAGGGATGGGGTACAGTGTATTAGGGATGGGGTACAGTATATTAGGGATGGGGTACAGTATATTAGGGATGGGGTACAGTGTATTAGGGATGGGGTACAGTATATTAGGGATGGGGTACAGTGTATTAGGGATGGGGTACAGTATATTAGGGATGGGGTACAGTATATTAGGGATGGGGTATAGTATATTGGGGATTGGGTACAGTGTATTAGGGACGGGGTACAGTATATTAGGGATGAGGTACAGTATATTAGGGATGGATACAGTATATTAGGGATGGGGTACAGTATATTAGGGATGGGGTACAGTGTATTAGGGATGGGGTACAGTGTATTAGGGATGGGGTACAGTATATTGGGGATGGGGTACAGTGTATTAGGGATGGGGTACAGTGTATTAGGGATGGGGTACAGTGTATTAGGGATGGGGTACAGTATATTGGGGATGGGGTACAGTGTATTAGGGATGGGGTACAGTATATTAGGGATGGGGTACAGTGTATTAGGGATGGGGTACAGTATATTAGGGATGGGGTATAGTATATTGGGGATGGGGTACAGTGTATTAGGGATGGGGTACAGTATATTAGGGATGGGGTACAGTATATTAGGGATGGGGTATAGTATATTGGGGATGGGGTACAGTGTATTAGGGACGGGGTACAGTATATTAGGGATGGGGTACAGTATATTAGGGATGGGATACAGTGTATTAGGGATGGGGTACAGTGTATTAGGGATGGGGTACAGTATATTAGGGATGGGGTACAGTATATTAGGGATGGGATACAGTGTATTAGGGATGGGGTACAGTATATTAGGGATGGGATACAGTGTATTAGGGATGGGGTACAGTGTATTAGGGATGGGGTACAATATATTAGGGATGGGGTACAGTATATTAGGGATGGGGTACAGTATATTAGGGATGGGGTACAGTGTATTAGGGATGGGGTACAGTATATTAGGGATGGGGTACAGTGTATTAGGGATGGGATACAGTGTATTAGGGATGGGATACAGTATATTAGGGATGGGATACAGTGTATTAGGGATGGGGTACAGTATATTAGGGATGGGATACAGTGTATTAGGGATGGGGTACAGTGTATTAGGGATGGGGTACAGTGTATTAGGGATGGGGTACAGTATATTAGGGATGGGGTACAGTATATTAGGGATGGGGTACAGTGTATTAGGGATGGGGTACAGTATATTGGGGATGGGGTACAGTATATTAGGGATGGAATACAGTATATTGGGTTAGGGTACAGTATATTAGGGATGGGATACAGTATATTAGGGATGGGGTACAGTATATTGGGGATGGGGTACAGTATATTAGGGATGGGATACAGTATATTAGGGATGGGATACAGTGTATTAGGGATGGGGTACAGTATATTAGAGATGGGGTACAGTGTATTAGGGATGGGATACAGTGTATTAGGGATGGGGTACAGTATATTAGGGATGGGGTACAGTGTATTAGGGATGGGGTACAGTATATTAGGGATGGGGTACAGTGTATTAGGGATGGGATACAGTGTATTAGGGATGGGATACAGTATATTAGGGATGGGATACAGTATATTAGGGATGGGGTACAGTATATTAGGGATGGGGTACAGTGTATTAGGGATGGGGTACAGTATATTAGGGATGGGGTACAGTGTATTAGGGATGGGATACAGTGTATTAGGGATGGGATACAGTATATTAGGGATGGGATACAGTATATTAGGGATGGGATACAGTGTATTAGGGATGGGATACAGTGTATTAGGGATGGGGTACAGTATATTAGGGATGGGGTACAGTGTATTAGGGATGGGGTACAGTATATTAGGGATGGGGTACAGTATATTAGAGATGGGGTACAGTGTATTAGGGATGGGGTACAGTATATTAGGGATGGGATACAGTATATTGGGTTAGGGTACAGTATATTAGGGATGGGATATAGTATATTAGGGATGGGGTACAGTATATTGGGGATGGGGTACAGTATATTAGGGATGGGATACAGTATATTGGGGATGGGGTACAATACATTAGGGATGGGATACAGTGTATTAGGGATGGGGTACAGTATATTAGGGATGGGATACAGTATATTGTGTTAGGGTACAGTATATTAGGGATGGGATACAGTATATTAGGGATGGGATACAGTGTATTAGGGATGGGGTACAGTGTATTAGGGATGGGATACAGTATATTAGGGATGGGGTACAGTGTATTAGGGATGGGGTACAGTGTATTAGGGATGGGGTACAGTATATTAGGGATGGGGTACAGTGTATTAGGGATGGGGTACAGTGTATTAGGGATGGGGTACAGTGTATTAGGGATGGGATACAGTATATTAGGGATGGGGTACAGTATATTAGGGATGGGATACAGTGTATTAGGGATGGGGTACAGTGTATTAGGGATGGGGTACAGTATATTAGGGATGGGGTACAGTGTATTAGGGATGGGGTACAGTGTATTAGGGATGGGGTACAGTGTATTAGGGATGGATACAGTATATTAGGGATGGGATACAGTATATTAGGTTAGGATACAGTATATTGGGGATGGGATACAGTGCATTGGGGATAGGGTACGGTGTTTTGGGGATGGGTACAGTATATATTTTTAATAAATACTTTTATTCTCCTTTTACACATTTTAATCATATTTACAACAAATAATTAACAATAACAACAAATGCAATGACAATCCCCAAGCCAACAATTCCCTCATCCCACCCACCCTCAAACAGCTCCCAACATTTTGAATACAAAACACCAATGACAACGAATCATCATTGATTCATACATTCCAACCCCCCCCCCACACACACAAACCCACCCCCTAATGTTCGATGTCATCCAATTCATGAAAATGCACGATGAACAAGGCCCATGAGTTGTGGAGCCCATCTATCCTACCCCTCAACTCGAACGTTACTTTCTCGACGCTAATCAAAGAATTTACAGTGCAGAAGGAGGCCATTCAGCCCTTCGAGTCTTCCCCAGCCCATGGAAAGAGCACCCGACCCAATCCCACACCTCCACCCTATCCCCGTCACCCAGCAACCCCACCTCACCTTTTCTTTTTGGACAGTAAGGGCAATTTAGCATGGCCAATCCACCTAACCTGCACATCTTTGGACTGTGAGAGGAAACCGGAGCACCCGGAGGAAATCCATGCAGACACAGGGAGAACTTGCAGACTCCGCACAGACAAACCGGGAATCGAACCTGGGACCCTGGAGTTGTGACGCAACTGTGCTAACCACTGTGCCACCCAGAATAGCGGGAGCGCCTAAATGGGGTCCACGACAGGCCCGCGGCACCGGTCACTTTTTGGTTCACACCAATGAAAACGAATCATCATTGATTTATACATTCCAAACCCCCCCCCCCCCCCCCCCCCCCCCCCCCCAACCCACCCCCTAATGTTCGATGTCATCCAATTTGTGAAAATGCACGATGAACAAGGCCCAGATTTGCATATTTAAATGAAGTATTAAACTCATCTCCAGGTTCCACTTTGTCTCCATGCTCATGGAAGGTCCCCCCCATGTCTGGTGGAGCTGGTGTACTGTCTTTCCCTGTGGAGAGCAGGTTGAAGTCCATTTGCAATTATTTCCTCTCCACCAGCAGTTCCACTGTTGGGGCCGTGGAGTATCGCCGATCCACCTCCAGTATGGTGTCGACCAGTTGTTGCCTGGCCGCCCTCTCCTCCCTGTCTTTGTGCGCCTTGAATGAAATAATTTGCCCCGTGATCACCGCCTTCAGCGCCTCCCAGAATGCAGAGGGTGTAATCTCTCCATTCTGTTGTTGGTTACATACCATCTATGGCCTGTGATACCTGATCGCAAAATGCCTTGTTGGCGAGGAGGGCCATGTCCAGCCTCCATGGGTGGGGGGGGGGGGCATTGAATCTGGCCCATCTGCAACCCCACACCCACATAGTGTGGAATACGGACGGAGATTATATTTGCGGAGTATTCCGTTCCCACTACCCTTGGAAGCACCGAGTTCTCCACTACAAAGCAGTAAATCCGCGAGAAGACTGTGAACCTGGGAGAAGAAGAAGACCTCTCTCCCCCCTGGGTGCGTGAACCACCAAGGGTCCACTGCACCCATCTGCTCCTTGAAGGTGTTCAGCTCCTTAGTTAGTCATAAGTTTTTCCAATTTAGAGTTGGATCTGTCTGTCCGTGGGTCCTCCTGCACAGTTAAAGTACCCCCCCCCCCCCACACACACGAGGAGTCGAATGCGTCTATGTTGGGGATTTATGCCATGGTTTTCTTTATGAAATCCATGTCATCCCAGTTGGAGAGAGTACAGGTTTATCAGGACTACTGGTGCCTCTTCTAGGACACCATTAACCATGACATAGCACCCCTCTGGTACTTAACCGTCTTTGTTGCCATGAAGGCTGCCACCTTGTTCAGTAGTATAGCCACTCCCCCCAGCCCTCATGCCATAACACAATTGGCACGTCTAACCCACCCAGCTCTTCCTTACCTGCAGTCGGTCCTTCTCCCTCAGTTGTGTCTCCTGGAGGAAGATAACATCAGCCCTCAGACTTTTCAGATGGGTGAAGACTCTGGACTTTTTCACTGGGCCATTAAGTCCCCATATGATCTAGGTGGCTATCGTGATGAGGGGGGGTTCTGTACCCCCCTTCCGTACTTAATTCTTGGATGCGACCCTGCACTTTGTTTGGCGGTCATTCAGGGTGGCCACGTTCACCATACTTTCCACATGGCAACACCTCTACCCTTTTCCCTGGACCTACGGGTTTCCCTTTGTCCAGTGGCTATCCAAGATGGCCGTCTTTGTCATTCACTTCATGTGGCTGAGTCCCTGCACTCCGTGGTTTCCCTTTGCTTCGGTGTCCACCAAGATGGCCGCTCTTGGTGCCGCTGTTTCCGCTGCCACCATATGCGACTTGTTGTAGCCAGCATTCTGAAAGGCAAAGCAACAAAATGCTTGTTTTGCTCAGCACCGGATAATCCTCCAGAATGCTGACAGTCTCATGGACCTGTGATGTGTTTTTAATGTGCTGCCGTAGGTGAGGCACAGAAGTTCAGTCTCTTCATTTGGCGTCAGCTGTTAGTTAATATGACTCTGGAGTCTCGAACTCAAAAGGATTCTTCACCCACCTCTTCTCTTTCAAAATCTGAAACTTCTCATCCGGAAAGTAGTGACAAAAACTGTTGATCATCGCAGCTGTGTGTGACTGAATAAGGCTTGCCAATCTATTGACAGTTCCCTTACTAACACGGTTTTCTTCAATGTGTCTTAGCAGTGTTGGGAACATGAAGTCATTTTGGCTTACACTTGCCAAACTTTTAATGACTTTTGGAAGTTCTTCACAGTGCCTCAAGCATTCTTCACCGTTCCCTTGCAATCCATGGTTCAGTTCATTTAGAATTGAAATGAATTCGCAAATGACCCGCATTTCCCGGTACGTCCCTGCATATAACAAACACGAGCTTCGCATCCTGCTTTGCATTGGCACAATTGACAAAGCCATATCTCAAAAAATCATCTTTCTGCTGCTCTGTTCTGGATTTAAGTTTCTACTTCAGCTGTTCACCAGAGGCCCCGGAGCTCTGTATACAGCTCACACTAGCACTGCTTTGTCCTGCCATGGACTCTCCTGGGCAGCTCACACTAGCACTGCTTTGTCCTTTCATGGACTCTCCTGAGCAGCTCACACTAGCACTGCTTTGTCCTGCCATGGACTCTCCTGGGCAGCTCACACTAGCACTGCTTTGTCCTTTTGTGGACTCTCCTGCGCAGCTCTGCCCAGCAGATATAGCTGTGCTTTCCTGGCCTGTTTGTGTCTCTGGCCCTCTCCTTTATAACAAAACAATCCAGCTCAGTTCTTCACAGTTCTGTTGCCTTGCATGCTGGTAGCTAAAAAATGGATGAATTTCTCCTCTGATTTTGCGGCAAAAGCATAGTCGCGCAGGGCGCGTGATGTCAGTGTATGTGCCGGGCATGTGACCTGCGCTCTGCTGTCGCTTCTGGCTGGAAAACTGCATCGTTCGCATTTAAAAGCTGGTCGTGGGCAGGATTCTTAAAAGCCATTCACAGACATAGGGCGCTTCTCCACCGAACGGGAATATTGCGACTGATTGCACCGCAAACCGCCCATGACCCAACCGTGGGGTGCGACCTGCAGTTTGAAAAACCTTGAGGTACAGTATATGGCGTACAGTATATTGTGGATGGGTTACAGAATATTTGGGTACAGTATATTGGGGATGGTATACAGTATATTAGGGAAAGGATCCAATATATTGTGGATGAGATACAGTATATTATGGTTAGGGTACAGTATACAGGGGATGGGGTTCAGTATATTGGGATTGGGTACAGTATATCGGGGATGGTATACAGTATATTGGGGATGAAATACAGTATATTGTCGATAGGGCACAGTATATTGTGGATGGGATACAGTATCTGTGGTTAGGGTATAGTATATTGGGGATGGAGCTCAGTACATTGGGGGTGGCTTGCAGTATATTGGGGATGGTGCAATATATTGGGGGCGGGGTACGTAGATTGGATGGGTGCAGTATTTTGGCGATGAGGTGCTGTATATTGGGGGTGAGGTTCAGTATATTGGGGATGGGGTGCAGTATATTGGGGATGGGATTCAGTATATTGGGAATGGGATTCAGTATATTGGGGGTGGGTTACAGTATATTGGGGAGGGGGTGCAGTATATTGGGGATGGGGTACAGTATATCGGGGATGGGGTGCAGTATATTGGGGATGGGGTGCAGTATATTGGGGATGGGGTGCAGTACATTGGGGATGGGATTCAGTATATTGGGAATGGGATTCAGTATATTGGGGGTGGGTTACAGTATATTGGGGAGGGGGTGCAGTATATTGGGGGTGGGTTACAGTATATTGGGGAGGGGGTGCAGTATATTGGGGATGGGGTACAGTATATTGGGGATGGGGTTGCAGTATATTGGGGATGGGGTACAGTATATTGGGGATGGGGTGCAGTATATTGGGGATGGGATTCAGTATATTGGGAATGGGGTGCAGTATGTTGGGGATGGGGTTCAGTATATTGGGAATGGGGTACAGTATATTGGGGGTGGGTTACAGTATATTGGGGAGGGGGTGCAGTATATTGGGGTGGGTTACAGTATATTGGGGAGGGGGTGCAGTATATTGGGGATGGGGTACAGTATATTGGGGATGGGGTTGCAGTATATTGGGGATGGGGTACAGTATATTGGGGATGGGGTACAGTATATTGGGGATGGGGTTGCAGTATATTGGGGATGGGGTACAGTATTTTGGCGATGGGGTGCTGTATATTGGGGGTGAGGTTCAGTATATTGGGGATGGGGTGCAGTATATTGGGGATGGGATTCAGTATATTGGGAATGGGATTCGGTATATTGGGGGTGGGTTACAGTATATTGGGGAGGGGGTGCAGTATATTGGGGATGGGGTACAGTATATTGGGGATGGGGTTGCAGTATATTGGGGATGGGGTACAGTATATTGGGGATGGGGTGCAGTATATTGGGGATGGGATTCAGTATATTGGGAATGGGGTGCAGTATGTTGGGGATGGGGTTCAGTATATTGGGAATGGGGTACAGTATATTGGGGATGGGGTACAGTATATTGGGAATGGGGTACAGTATATTGGGGATGGGGTACAGTATATTGGGAATGGGGTGCAGTATGTTGGGGATGGGGTTCAGTATATTGGGGGTGGGTTACGTATATTGGGGATGGGGTGCAGTATATTGGGAATGGGATGTGATATATTGGGGATGGGGTTGCAGCATATTGGGGAGGGGGTACAGTATATTGGGGATGGGGTTGCAGCATATTGGGGAGGGGGTACAGTATATTGGGGATGGGGTACAGTATATTGGGAATGGGGTGCAGTATATTGGGGAGGGGGTACAGTATATTGGGGAGGGTGTACAGCATATTGGGGAGGGGGTACAGTATATTGGGGAGGGGGTACAGTATTTTGGGAATGGGGTGCAGTATTTTGGGAATGGGGTACAGTATATTGGGGATGGGGTACAGTATTTTGGGAATGGGGTGCGGTATATTGGGGATGCGGTGCAGTATATTGGGGATGGGGTGCAGTATATTGGGGATGGGGTTGCAGTATATTGGGGATGGGGTTCAGTATATTGGGGAGGGGGTACAGTATATTGGGGAGGGGGTACAGTATATTGGGGATGGGGTTCAGTATATTGGGGATGGGGTTGCAGTATATTGGGGATGGGGTTGCAGTATATTGGGAATGGGGTTCAGTATATTGGGGAGGGGGTTGCAGTATATTGGGGAGGGGGTGCAGTATATTGGGGAGGGGGTGCAGTATATTGGGGATGGGGTTCAGTATATTGGGGATGGGGTGCAGTATATTGGGGATGGGGTTGCAGTATATTGGGGAGGGGGTTCAGTATATTGGGGAGGGGGTGCAGTATATTGGGGAGGGGGTGCAGTATATTGGGGCGGGGGTACAGTATATTGGGGATGGGGTTGCAGTATATTGGGGAGGGTGTTGCAGTATATTGGGGATGGGGTTCAGTATATTGGGAATGGGATGCAGTATATTGGGGATGGGGTTCAGTATATTGGGAATGGGATGCAGTATATTGGGGATGGGGTACAGTATATTGGGAATGGGATGCAGTATATTGGGGATGGGGTTCAGTATATTGGGGATGGGGTACAGTATATTGGGGATGGGGTTGCAGTATATTGGGGATGGGGTTCAGTATATTGGGAATAGGATGCAGTATATTGGGGATGGGGTACAGTATATTGGGAATGGGATGCAGTATATTGGGGATGGGGTTCAGTATATTGGGGATGGGGTTGCAGTATATTGGGGATGGGGTTGCAGTATATTGGGGATGGGGTTGCAGTATATTGGGGATGGGGTTCAGTATATTGGGGATGGGGTTGCAGTATATTGGGGATGGGGTGCAGTATATTGGGTAGGGGGTACAGTATATTGGGGATGGGGTTCAGTATATTGGGGAGGGGGTACAGTATATTGGGGATGGGGTTGCAGTATATTGGGGAGGGGGTACAGTATATTGGGGATGGGGTTGCAGTATATTGGGGATGGGGTTCAGTATATTGGGGAGGGGGTACAGTATATAGGGGATGGGGTTCAGTATATTGGGGAGGGGGTACAGTATATTGGGGAGGGGGTACAGTATATAGGGGATGGGGTTCAGTATATTGGGGATGGGGTTCAGTATATTGGGGAGGGGGTACAGTATATTGGGATGGGGTTGCAGTATATTGGGGATGGGGTGCAGTATATTGGGGAGGGGGTTCAGTATATTGGGGATGGGGTTGCAGTATATTGGGGATGGGGTGCAGTATATTGGGGATGGGGTTCAGTATATTGGGAATGGGATGCAGTATATTGGTGATAGGATGCAGTATATTGGGAATGGGGTGCAGTATATTGGGGATGGGGTACAGTATATTGGGGATGGGGTACAGTATATTGGGAATGGGATGCAGTATATTGGGAATGGGGTGCAGTATATTGGGGATGGGGTACAGTATATTGGGAATGGGATGCAGTATATTGGTGATAGGATGCAGTATATTGGGAATGGGGTGCAGTATATTGGGGATGGGGTTGCAGTATATTGGGAATGGGGTGCAGTATATTGGGGATGGGATGCAGTATATTGGGGATGGGGTTCAGTATATTGGGGATGGGGTTGCAGTATATTGGGGATGGGGTGCAGTATATTGGGGATGGGGTTGCAGTATATTGGGGATGGGGTACAGTATATTGGGGATGGGGTACAGTATATTGGGGATGGGGTGCAGTATATTGGGGATGGGGTTGCAGTATATTGGGGATGGGGTACAGTATATTGGGGATGGGGTGCTGTATATTGAGGGGCTGGTTTAGCACACAGCTAATAGCTGGCTTTGAAAGCAGACCCAGGCAGGCCAGCAGCACGGTTCAATTCCCGTACCAGCCTCCCCGAATAGGCGCCGGAATGTGGCGACTAGGGGCTTTTCACAGTAACTTTAATGAAGGCTACTTGTGACAATAAGCGATTTTCATTTCATATTGGGGATGGGGTTGCAGTATATTGGGGATGGGGTGCAGTATATTGGGGATGGGGTGCAGTATATTGGGAATGGGGTACAGTATACTGGGGATGGGGTGCAGTATATTGGGGATGGGGTGCAGTATATTGGGGATGGGGTTGCAGTATATTGGGGATGGGGTGCAGTATATTGGGGATGGGGTGCAGTATATTGGGGATGGGGTTGCAGTATATTGGGGATGGGGTGCAGTATATTGGGGATGGGGTGCAGTATATTGGGGATGGGGTTGCAGTATATTGGGGATGGGGTACAGTATATTGGGGATGGGGTTGCAGTATATTGGGGAGGGGGTACAGTATATTGGGGATGGGGTACAGTATATTGGGGATGGGGTGCAGTACATTGGGGATGGGGTGCAGTATATTGGGGATGGGGTACAGTATATTGGGGATGGGGTTGCAGTATATTGGGGATGGGGTTCCAGTATATTGGGGATGGGGTTGCAGTATATTGGGGAGGGGGTGCAGTATATTGGGGACGGGGTTGCAGTATATTGGGGATGGGGTTGCAGTATATTGGGGATGGGGTTGCAGTATATTGGGGATGGGGTTGCAGTATATTGGGGAGGGGGTGCAGTATATTGGGGATGGGTTTGCAGTATATTGGGGATGGGGTTGCAGTATATTGGGGAGGGGGTACAGTATATTGGGGATGGGATACAGTATATTGGGGATGGGGTTGCAGTATATTGGGGATGGGGTTGCAGTATATTGGGGAGGGGGTGCAGTATATTGGGGATGGGGTACAGTATATTGGGGATGGGGTGCAGTATATTGGGAATGGGATGCAGTATATTGGGGATGGGATGCAGTATATTGGGGATGGGGTTCAGTATATTGGGGATGGGGTTGCAGTATATTGGGGATGGGGTACAGTATATTGGGGATGGGGTGCAGTATATTGGGGAGGGGTACAGTATATTGGGGATGGGATACAGTATATTGGGGATGGGGTACAGTGTATTGGGGATGGGGTACAGTATATTGGGGAGGGGGTACAGTATATTGGGGATGGGGTTGCAGTATATTGGGGATTGGGTTCAGTATATTGGGGATGGGGTTCAGTATATTGGGGATGGGGTTGCAGTATATTGGGAATGGGATGCAGTATATTGGGGATGGGGTGCAGTATATTGGGGATGGGGTACAGTATATTGGGGATGGGTTGCAGTATATTGAGAATGGGGTACAGTATATTGGGGAGGTGTACAGTATATTGGGGAGGGGGTACAGTATATTGGGGAGGGGGTACAGTATATTGGGGAGGGGGTACAGTATATTGGGGAGGGGGTACAGTATATTGGGGGGGTACAGTATATTGGGGAGGGGGTACAGTATATTGGGGATGGAATACAGTATATTGGGGATGGGAAGAGTATTTTGGGGATGGGGTGCAGTATATTGGGGTGAGGTTGCAGTATATTGTCGATGGGGTGGCATATATAATCTTTATTAGTGTCACAAGTAGGCTTACATTAACGCTGCAATGAAGTTACTGTGAAAAGCCCCTAGTCGCCACATTCTGGCACCTGTTCGGGTACACAGAGGTAGAATTCAGAATGTCCAAATTACCTATCAGCACGTCTTTCGGGACTTTGTGGGAGGAAGCCAGAGCACCCGGAGGAAACACACACGCAGACATGGGAAGAACATTCAGTTTCCGCACAGTGACCCAAACTGGGAAACGAACTCGGGTCCATGGTGCTGTGAAGCAACAGTGCTAACCACTGTGCTACCGTGCTGCCTATTGGAGATGGGCACAGTATGTTGGGGGTGGACTACAGTGTATTGGGGATGGGGTTCAATATATTGGGGATGGGGTACGGTTAATTGAGGATGAGGTGCAGTACATTGAGGATGGGGTGCAGTACATTGAGGATGGGGTGCAGTACATTGAGGATGGGGTGCAGTACATTGAGGATGGAGTGTATATATTGGAGATGGGGTGCAGTACTTTGGGGATGGAGTGCAGAATATTGGGGATTTGCTCATGTGGAATGTGTCTGTGCCAACTGCAGAGGAGTCCGTTGTGATATTCCGGTAAATTTCTGATCTCTGCATCCTGTGATTCCCTGCAAAGAGGGAGCAGAAAGGAAAGGGGGTGTTCTTTCCGGATCAGCTGTTCACATTTCATCCTGTTTGGGAGATTGAGTTCAGATTAACAACTTTCCTGTCAGTCACACAAGGTGCCTGGAGATTCAACAAAGGGAGAGGAAGGAAACATCTCTTAGGTGGAGTCTGAAAGCAGGAGCTCTAACAGACAATGTCAGGATTGAAGAACATCAGAATATAAGAATGAGGAGGGTCAATAAGCCCCTCGAGCCTGCAAAAGCCATTCAGCAAGATCATTCCTTAATTGTATCTCAACAACACAATGTGCCTTATCCCCATACCATACCCCTTCATTCTTTAAATATCTAACAATCTATTAATGTCTGTCTTAAATATAATCAATAACTGAGCTCTCTGAGTTGAAAATTCCAAAGATTCACATCCCTTTGAATGAAGAAATTTATCCCTGAAGAAGATTTTTCTCCGCTCAGTTGGAAATGATCATCCTTTATTCTGAAACAAGAACAAAGGCTCCTGGAAAAATCGCAGCAGGTCTGCCAACATCTATCAGAACAGAAAGAGAATCACTGTTTCTTGTCCACAGACTTTTTGTCAGAATCTTTTACTCTGCGATGTGATGCCAGCTTCTAGGTTCTCCAGTCAGGGTAAACAATCTCTCCATGTTTACCCTCTTCTACCCACAAAGGTTTTAATGTTTCTGTGAGGTTTGCTGCCCTCTACTGACGATAGTCAGTATCTCACTGTCCAGACAAAACACTTGTACATGAGCTGAGGTAAGCACCTGGATTGGCAGCACGGTAGCACTGTGGATAGCACAATTGCTTCACAGCTCCAGGGTCCCAGGTTCGATTCCGGCTTGGGTCACTGTCTGTGCGGAGTCTGCACATCCTCCCCGTGTGTGCGTGGGGTTCCTCTGGGTGCTCCGGTTTCCTCCCACAGTCCAAAGATGTGCAGGTTAGGTGGATTGGCCATGCTAAATTGCCCTTAGTGTACAAAATTGCCCTTAGTGTTGGGTGGGGTTACTGGGTTATGGGGATAGGGTGGAGGTGTTGACCTTGGGTAGGGTGCTCTTTCCAAGAGCCGGTGAAGACTCGATGGGCCGAATGGCCTCCTTCTGCACTGTAAATTCTATGATAAAATTCTCCGCCGCTCGCTGCCAGTAGCAGGTGTCGACAGCGCCATCGGATTACAATGCTCCTACCCCTACTGGCGGCAGGATCGGGGTTCACGTCGTCGTGCCAGCTGGAGAATGTAAATTAATGCAAATAGGTTTTAATGACCCGTTTGCATCCATTTAGTGGGCCGGGTGCCCTATTCTCCAGCCCTCTGTGCCGGGAATCACGGGGGTGGGGATTACTGCAGGTACCACCAAACATGAACCTGATGTGGTGGGCCTTGAGGTGGGCTAAGGGGCTAGTGCCATAGGGATCTGCATCAGAGGGCCACCCGATTCCAAACGAGGGCCCCCCTCCCTAATGCATGACCTACCACCCCTCCTCTACCAGACCCTCCTCTCAACCCACCCTCCAGGGATCCCCTCAATAGGACAGCTCCCCCACCCCCAGGGATCCCCTCAATAGAGACCCCCCCCCAGGGATTCACTCAATAGAGAGACCCCCCCAGAGATCCCCTCAATAGGGAGACCCCCCAGGGATCCACTCAATAGGACAGCTCCCCCACCCCCAGGGATCCCCTCAAGAGAGACCCCCCCAGGGATTCCCTCAATAGAGACTCCCCACCCCAGGGATCCCCTCAATAGGGAGACCTCGGAGGGATCACCTCAATAGGGAGATCCCCAGGGATCCACGCAATCAGAAGATCCCCCAGGAATCCACTCAATAGGAAGACCCCCCCAGGGATCACCTCAATAGGGAGATCCCCCAGGGATCCACTCAATAGGGAGACCCCCCCAGGGATCCACTCAATAGGGAGACCCCCAGGGATCACCTCAATAGGGAGATCCCCCAGGGATCCACTCAATAGGGACCCCACTAGGAATCCCCTCAATAGGGAACCCGCCCCACCCCCCACAGATCCCGTCAATAGAGAGACTCCCAGGGATCCACTCAATAGGGAAACCCCCCAGGGGGAAGGTAAATCAGTTGCAATTACCCCCAGCGGGAAAACAGTATCCCAAATGGAAAATCTTGCTTGAGGTTTTTCAGCAAGTTTTTAAAAAAATCCCTACTTGCATCTTTTAAACCAAATTCCAACAGAAATCTTTCTTCAGGTGAGATTGTTTAACCTCTAACTAAATAGAAAAGATTATACAAAGTAATTTGCTGCCAAAGGCTTATATATATAATAGGGGCTGGTTTAGCACACTGGGCTAACTCGCTGGCTTTTAAAGCAGACCAAGCAGGCCAGCAGCACGGTTCGATTCCCGTAACAGCCTTCCCGGACAGGCGCCGGAATGTGGCAACTAGGGGCTTTTCACAGTAACTTCATTGAAGTCTACTTGTGACAATAAGCAATTATCATTATTAAGGTATTGATGATGGTAGGCTTGAATTACATTTATTTATGTTTCAATCATTTATGGAATGAAGTAAACTGAAAACAACAATCTCAAGAAACATTTCACAACTCACAGTTTGGAATATTTTATTCACTCTTAGGTTGTGGCCAGTGCTGGCTAGGCCAACATTTATTGTCCATCCCTAATAGCCCTTCAGCAGTTCAAAACACTTGTACATGAGCTGAGGTGAGCACCTGTACAAGTGTTTTGAACTGCTGCAGTCCATGTGGTGTAGGTACGCCCACAGTGCTGTTAGTGGGGGAGTTGCAGGATTTTGACCCAGTGAGAGTGTAGGAACAGCGATGTATTTCCAAGTGAGGATGGTGTGTGGCTTGGAGGGAAACTTGTAGATGGTGCAGTTCCCAGGTATCCGCTGCCCTTGTCCTTCTAGATGGTGGAGATCGGGGGTTTGAAAGGTGCTGTCGAAAGAAACTTGGTGAATTCTTGTATACATCTTGTACATCAGTGGTGGTGGAGGGGTTGAATGTTTGTGGAAGGGGGAGCAATCAAGCGGGCTGCATTGTCTTTGATGGTGTTGACCTTCTTGAGTGTTGTTGGAGCTGCACCCATCCAGGCAAGTGGCGAGTATTCCCTCACACTCCTGAATTGTTTCTTGTAAATGGTGGACAGTCTTTTTAGAGTCAGGATGTGAGTTACTCGCTTCCTAGCCTCTGACCTGCTCTTGTAACTGTTGTGTTATGTAGCATAAGCTGCTTCCTTGATGTATGCTTTGACAAAGGAAGCTCCAGACCATGAAATGACGTCAACTTGTTTATTGAACTATAAACACATTTCTTAAATGAGTTTGACTCTCTGTTAATCTAGCTGTAGTAATTCAGTCTATCTTTACCAGCCTGCTCTAAGCCACGCGCTGGGTGTGATGCTGTTGATCAACCCTGATGTACTCTCTAGATGTCTGTGGATAGAGGCAGAGCATGTGTGCCCTGTCCTTTTTATATGGGTTGTGAAGTGCACCCTGTGGCAATGCTACCTCTGGGTGTCCTGATTACCCATTGGTTGTGTCCTGTTGTAATGACCCATTGGCTGTATGTCTGCATGTCATGACATCTCTAGTGCTCCCTCTAGTGGTTACTTAGTTGTAGTGTATTTACATTAACCCCTTGTGTATATACAGTGATGCATATCACCACAGTAACCACAGTATTTACATGGCTGGTGCAGTTCAGTTTCTGGTCCAGGGTAACCCCAGGATGTTGATCGTGGGGGATTCAGCGATGGTAATGCCATTTAATATCAAGGGGAGATGGTTCGATCCTCTCTTGTTTGAAATGGTCAGTGTCTGGCACTTGTGTGGCACAAATGTTACTTATCACTTGTCTGCCCAAGCCTGGATATTGTCCAGGTATTGCTCTATTTAAACACGACTGCTTCGCTATCTGAAACGTCGCGAATGGTGTTGAATATTGTGCAATCATCAGCAACCCTATTTCTGACCTTATGATGGAAGGGAGGTCATTGCTGAAGATGTTTGGCCCTAGGACACTACCCTGAGGAACTCTGCAGTGATGTCCTGGAGCTGAGATGACTAACCTCTAAAAACCACAACCATCTTCCTTTGTACCCAGGTATGAATCCAACCAAGAGAGGGTTTTCCCGCTAATTCCCATTGACTCTCATTTAGCTTAGGGCTCCTTGATGCCATACTTGGTCAAATGCTGCCTTGATGTCAATGGCAGTCACTCTCGCCTCACCACTGGCATTCAACTCTTTTGTCTGTGTTTGAACCAAGGTTGTAATGAGGTCAGGAATTGAGTGACCCTGACAAATCGAAACTGAGAGTCAGTGAGCAGGTTATTATTAAGCAAGTACTGCTTGATAAAACTGTTATTGACAACATCCATCACTTTAAACTGATGGTCAAGAGGATACTGATGGGTTGGTAATTGGCTGGGTTGGATTTGTCCTTTTTATGTACAAGTATTACAATCCCAGCTGATGTTACTACTGGAGAAGTCAGATCCCAGGGTGGAACAACACTTCTCTCGGATGTCTTCACCTAGGTCCACCTCCAAGGTTTCAACCTCGCCTTCTGATATTCCATCCTGGGATCACCATGTGCATTCCATCCTGGGACACTACCCTGAGGAACTCTGCATGGTAGAACAGTGGTTAGCACTGTTGTTTCACAGCACCAGGGTCCCAGGTTTGATTCCCCGCTGGGTCACTGTCTGTGCGGAGTCTGCACGTTCTCCCCGTGTCTGCGTGGGTTTCCTCCGGGTGCTCCAGTTTCCTCCCACAAGTCCCGAAAGACGTGCTATTAGGTAATTTGGGATATCCTGAATTCTTCCTCTGTGTACCCCAGGGGTGGGCAAACTTTTCCGTGCAAGGGCCACATTCAGAAATTCACAATTTTAAAGGGCCGCATAGTATATTAAGTAAAATAATTAATATTTAAAATAGCCAAAATAAAATGTTTTTAAAGAAAAAAAAAGCAATTAATTTTTATTAATTAATATTTTAAAGTAGAAACTTTACATGAAACACATTTATTTGAAAAACAAAGTAACTCAGTTTAAAGAAAAAAAGCAATTAATTTTTATTAATTAATATTTTAAAGTAGAAACTTCACATGAAACACATGTTGTGCCGAGCAATGATCACACTACTCAAGTCAACGTATCCACCCTATACCAGTAACCCAACATTAACCTAAAAAAATTTTAAATTTTTTTTTTAATGACTTGATCTTGGTGGGCCGCATAAAGACCTTTGGCGGGCTGCATGCGGCCCGCGGGCCGTAGTTTGCCCACCCCTGGTGTACCCGAACAGGCGCCGGAATGTGGCGACTCGGGGCTTTTCACAGTAACTTCATTGCAGTGTTAATGTAAGCCTACTTGTGACTATAAAGATTATTATTATTATTTGTCTTTCCAAATGTTCAGTTATCTCCTCCTTAATGATTGATTCCAGCAACTTCCCCACCACAGATGTCAAGCTAACCGGCCTATAGTTTCCTAGGGCGGGATTCTCCGACTCCCCGCCGGTCGGCGGGCCCCCTGCGGCGATTCTCTGGCCTGCGATGGGCCAAAGTCCCGCCGCTGACAGGCCTCTCCCGCCGGCGTGGATTTAACCACCCACCTGACCGGCGGGATTGGCGGCGCGGGCGGGTGGCGGGGTCCTGGATTGGGGGGGGGGGGGGGCGCGCAGGGCGATCTGACCCCGGTGGGGTGCCCCCACAGTGGCCTGGCCCGCGATCGGGACCAACCGATCGGCGGGCGGGCCTGTGCCGTGGGGGCACTCGCTTTCTTCCGCCTTCGCCAAGGTCAGCAGCTGCTGACGCTCCAGCGCATCCGCAGACTTACGCTGGCCAGCGAAGTCCTTTCGGCCCCGGCTGGCGTGGTGCCAAAGGCCGTTCATGCCAGCCGGCGGAGTGGAAACCACTCCGGCGTGGGCCTAGCCCCTCAATATGAGGGCTTGGCCCCTAAAGGTGCGGAGACTTCCGCACCTTTGGGGCGGCCCGACGCCGGAGTGGTTCACGCCATTCCAATACGCCGGGACCCCCTGCCCCGCTGGGTAGGGGAGAATCCCGGCCCTACTTTTTGCCACTCTCCCTTTTTGAATAGAGGCATTACATTAATGTGTTTCCAATCCACCGGGACCTTTCTAGAATCCAGGATATTTTGAAATATCGTAAACAATGCATCCACTATCTCTGCTGCCGCCTCCTTTAATACCCTAGGGTGCAGGCCAACAGGTCTTGGAGACTTATCTGCCTTTAATCCCATTAGTTTATTCAATATAAGGACACCCTATGATCCCTCCCCCCATGCTATATTTCCCCTCCATCTGGTCGACGACCTCAACACAATGGCCAGCGGCTTGATTTCTAGGGCAAACAAAAGCGGAGATAATGGGCACCCCTGCCTTGTAACCCTGTTCAGTTGGAAATAACCCAAGCTCAGTGGCACATGTAGTACAATTAAGTGTGAGGTTATCCACTGTGGTAGGAAGAAGATAATGGCTGAGTGTTATTAAAATGGTCACAGATTGGGAAATGTTAACGTACAAGGGACCAGGGTATCCTTATTTACCAATCACTGAAAACAAGCATGCAGGTGCAGCAAACATGCTGTCGTGGACTTCTTACTGAAGAAAGGAATACTTACTATAGAGATCATGCAGTGAAGGTTCACCAGACTGATTTGTGGGAAGGCAACATTGTAGAGAGATTGGGTTGACTAGACCTGTATTCACTGGAGTTTAGAAGAATGAGAGGGGATCGTGTTGAAATATACAATCCTGACAGGGTTGGACCGACTGAATGCAAGGATGTTGTTCCCTCTGGCTGTGGGGGGTCTAAAGGCCAGCAGGATAGCATAGAGGGCAGCACGATAGCATAGTGGTTAGCACAGTTGCTTCACAGCTCCAGGGTCCCAGTTTTGATTCCCGCTTGGGTCACTGTCTGTGCGGAGTCTGCACGTTTTTCACGTGGCTGCGTGGGTTTCCTCCGGGTGCTCCAGTTTCCTCCCACAGTCCAAAGATGTGCAGGTTAGGTGGATTGGCTGTGCTAAATTGCTCTTAATGTCCAAATAGATTAGGTGGGGTTACTGGGTTTATCGGGATAGGTTGGAAGTATGGGCTTAAATGGGATGCTCTTTCCAAGGGCTGGTGCCGACTTCCTGCTCCTGGCATGCCCTCCTGCACTCTTCAATTAACTAGCGCTGAATCCCTAACTTGCTGGTAATGGCAGTGTGGGGGATATATTGGGAAATTAGTATAATTCTGTTGCAACTGATGGCCCACAGCGCTTCATGGCTGCCCAGGCTTGAGTGGTAGTGCCACACAACCCGATGGAGGGTATGCTCAATGTGAAGATGGGACTTTGTATCCACAGGATTCTGCGGTGGAAACTCCTACCCTTACTGTCATGCGGCAGGCAGGTTGGTGAAGATGAGGTCAGGTATGTTTTTCTCTCTTGTCGGTGCCCTCACCACCTGCCACAGACCCAGCCGAGCAGTTATGTCCTTTTCGGACTCGGTCACCTCGACCAGTAGTGGTGGTACCAAGCCACTCTTGGTCAAGGACATTGACGTCTCCCACCCAGGGTAAAATTGAGTGGTTTGCTTAGCCATTCCAGAGGAGCAGTTAAATCAACCATGTTGCTGTGAGTCTGGAGTTACATGTAGGCCAGACTGGGTAAGGATTGCAGATGTCCTTCCCTCAAGGACATTAGCGAACCAGATAGGGTTTCACAACAATTGGTAGTTACATGCTGACCATTCTATATGCGGTTAGCTGAGATGGGCTTTTTGGATGGTATGGACTAGTTTGAGCTGAAGGGCCTGTCTTCGTGCCATTGATTCTATGATATGATTCTATGATTTATTTAATTAATTACATTAAATTTCCCCCATGCTGCTTGGTGAGGTCTGAAGTCATGGTCGGGATTCTCCGTTAGCGGATGCCAAATCGGGAAAGGTCGGAGAATCAGTTTTGACACCGAAGTCGTGAAGGACGGCAGTTTCATGCCAAATCGCAATTCTCCAGTGCCAATGCAATCCACTTTGCACGCACAGTAAACGCCGTTTGCATATGATTAGTGAGCCTGACCCGGTTTTCTTCGGGGCCACCGCCATTCTCTGTCTCCACTGGGAGGAATTCTGACAGCGAGGTTCGCTTGTGCTTTTAAAAATCGAGAACCAGGTGCCATGGTTGATGGGAGAGAGAGGACACACAGAGGTGGACCGTGGGCTGCTGGTCCTGACACTTGCCGGGCTGCCTGGGGTCAGACCCTGCCAGGGGGTGCCCCCCTGGGACTGGGGCGGTGTCCAGGTATGGAGGACCCTCCAGTATAGCGCTGGGAGGGTTGCATTGCGGTGGCCTGATGGGTCCTGCACAACATCACGCAGCAGGCAGCAGAGGGGCGATGTGCTGGAGGAGGAGGATTAACGGCAGGCCTCGTCCAATGAGGAAGATGTGTGGAGGATGGGCACGACATGGGGCCTGGGCAGGCATGGGAGGCCGCACAACATGTGTGCCAGGGTCAACATGCATGGGAAACTGATGGCCTCCAGGTTCACCGACTGGGGAGGGGGGAACCAGCCAGGGGCACAGACACCACATTCCCCCCTCCCCTTCCCCGTCTGCAACCCCCTCCGTGATACATATTGGCCACACTGGGCCCTGGATTGGCAGCAACAGCGGGTATGGCCGATGGGATGAAGGATGATGACAACTGGTCTGCAATGACCTCCGGTGTCCCGCATCGTTTGACAACATCTGACTCCTGTCCCGAGTAGCACTTTCCACCTTCCACCTGGGTGATCCCTGTATGCAAACTGGCCATTCCATCACAAGGTTCCACCGAATTCCTGGGTTTCATTGAGGGTTCTCCTGCTCTGAAGTTGGTGGTGACCTGGGGCGGGATTGTCCGCTATCCGGCGGGGCGAGCCGTATCTGTGCCGAGGAGTGGCGTGAACCACTCCGGCGTCAGGCCTCCCGGAAGGTGCAGAATCCTCCTCATCTTCAGGGGCTAGGCCGGCGTTGGTGGGGTTGGTGCTGCGCCAGCCGGCGCCAAAGGGCTGCCGCCGGCCGGCGCGAGTTGGCGCATGCGCGGGAGCGCCAGCGTGTGCTGGTGTCATCCCAGCCCATGCGCAGGGGATTCTTCTCCGCGCTGGCCATGGCGGACCGTTACACCGGCCAACGCGGTGGGAAAGAGTGCCTCCACGGCACAGGCCTGCCCGCAGATCAGTGGGCTCCGATTGCGGGCCAGGCCACTGTGGACCCACCCCCCACCCCCGGGGTCAGATCCCACTGCTGAAAAACTGGCGCCGGACAATCCGGCAGCCGGTGTCGGGGCAGGATTCACGCCGCCCCCGGTGATTCTCCGGTCTGGCAGGGGGTCGGAGAATCCCGCCCCTGGTTTCTCTGTGGGAACAGAGTTACTCCGGTGGAGTGGGAGAACCTGGAGAAAATCTCTGCGATTTGGCTCTTCCTCCATCATTTTACGTACTTCAGTCGATTTATTTTCCTACTAGACACGAGGGGTTCAAATATCACATCAAGTGATTCAAAATTGAATAACAGTTATTCTTTCCTTTCCCTCCACAGAATATTATTAAGAAGGTGATTGGGCAGAAGTTTGTTTACAAGTTCGTCTCATTTCCAGACATTTTAAAAATGGATCCCCACGCACTGGAATCCAGTCGGGAAAGCGGTTTGCTCGGGGATAGTGACACCCAGTCTATTTCAGAGAGCAGGGACCATCAGCAAATCGCATTGTCTACCAGCAGAAGTCCCAGTCGCAATGATTATATCCACTCTGGGTTATATACTTCTTTCACTATTAACTCTTTGCAGAACAGATCAGACTTTTTCAAGTCAATCAAAATGGAAAAGCCAGAAGAGAAAGTTGCACGGAAACCTACCCCTGAGGAGGTCAGGACTGTTATAAGATTTGTAACAAACAAAAGTGAGAGGCCGGTTACCATGCCCATTGTCTCAGTTCCTTCGTCACATTCTCCTTCACCGGAAGCCATGGTTGCATCGACTTTCTTCACAGCTCTCACCTCGAAAACTTCGCCCCCTTTATCATCACATCCATCCCCTGTTGCTTCATCATCCTCAAATAGCACTGCCTCATCAGGATACCAGAAGGCTTGCATTATCGAACTTGACGCCTATGATTCAGAACAGCCTATTCAGCCCCTAAACCTCTCGTCAGGATCAAAGGTCAAATCGCCTTGTCTGGCTGAGCAGAGACAGATTCATCTTCCAAAGGCTAAGAAACCTAAAGGCCTGGAGATTCCGGCCCCTCCTTTAATCATTACCAACACTGATGCCGGTTCCATTGCCCTCAACAGCCCAGCACTTCCTTCAGGGTCCCTGACTCCTGCTTTCTTCACTGCACAGGTCAGTCCATTAAATTACATTGTGTTTTAAGTCAATTAAACTTTCAATACAAAACTTCTTGACTGCAACAGATTAACATATGCGCTGTGTAATTATGTTAGATCTTGGCAATCAAATCCAAAACTGTACCAGTTGATAGAATTTTCTATTCACTAGATTCAAAAATTAATCTTCATCAAAATGGAATGTGAATACAATCCTAAAATGACATTTTACGGAACCACAGAAAAGTTACAGCACAGAACGAGGCCATTTGGCCCATCTTGTCCAGGCCAGCCCATGTTTACCCAGGTGCCCTTTCTAATTCCACCGTCCTGCACCCATTCCGAGCAGAAACCTGTAGCCAAGTTCCACACACATGAGTACGGCCTCAACCGGGACCTGGGATTCATGTCGCATTACATTCATCCCCCACCATCTGGCCTGGGCTTGTGAAATCCGACCAATTGTCCTGGCTTGAGACAATTCACACCTCTTTAACCTGGGGTTACCCCTGTCTCTCTGGATCTGTAAAGATTTAATTACCTGCAAATGCTCGCTTTCAAAGTATCATCTTACATCTTTGACTTTGTCTATATAAATGTTTCTGTAACCTACCTCTTCATTCACCCGAGGAAGGAGCAGTGCTCCGAAAGCTAGTGTTTGAAACAAACCTGTTGCACTTTAACCTGGTGTTGTAAGACTTCTTACTGTGCTCACCCCAGTCCAATGACCACATCGCCACATCATGGCTTCCACAGATGCTGCCAGACCTACTGAGGTTTTCCAGAATTTTCTGATTTTATTTCAGAATTCCAGCATCCCCGGTATTTTGCTTTTATATATAACTACCTTGTGTATAAGTAGGTTTAAATGTTAATGACTGTCAGCGGTAACTCAGTGTGTGGTACTTTCACTGGATTCAGCAGGTTGTGAGTTTGTGCCATTCCAGACACTTCAGCATGTAACCCAGACTGATAGTTCAATGCAGTGCTGAGTGAGTGCCACACTGTTGGAGATGTTGTTTTTCAGGTGAGATTTTAAACCAACGCCCTGCCTCCTCTCACAGATGGATGTAAAAAATCCCATGGTATTATTTGAAGGTCAACATTTTTCCTTCAATCTCATTAAACTGACCGTAGAATCGGAGAATGCCAACATTACAGAAGGGGGCCATTTGGTCCATCCAGCCTGTGCTGGCTGTCTGCATGGGCAGTTTAGCTAACCACCATTGCCTTGCCCTATCCCTTCAGGTATTTACCCAATTCCCTTTAAAAACCACAATTAAATTTTCCTCCTCCATCCATTCAGGATGTCCTCTGATACTCACCCTTCCACCAATGGGAACAGTCTGTCCCTATCCACTCTGTCTAGATCCCTCATCATTTTGATTTTTCAAATCTCCTCTCAATCTTCTCTTTACAAAGAACACACCCAATTTCTCCAGTCTTATCGAAGTAGCTGAAGTTGCTCTTCCCTGGAACCATTCTCGTACATCTTTCTGCAGCCTAACGCCTTCACATTCTTCCTAAAGTGAACTGGCTGGAGTTGCACAGCTGCTCCGGTTGAAGTCAAATCAATGTTTAATAATGATTCATTATAACTTCCTTGTTTTTGTATTGTTATGGGCCAGGGTTTAGAGAACCCCAAAGTGTATCATGGCGTTCACCTGACCCACAACGTTTAATAGATTGTGGTATGGGGAGCACACAGCCCACTCTACAGGTGTGGTACAGCAGAAATGGAAAAGTATTTTTGAAAGCAAAACAATGTTTGTTCTATGAACTCAAGTTAACCTTTTTAAAACATACAGTGAACATCTTAGCAACCATCAATTCAAATACATCCCCCAAAGAATACAACACTAAGTAATCCTTAATAATTTCCCAAACAACATCCTTCTAGACAAAAGAAACACCTTTTAACAGAAGCTTTACATTCACTACTGAGAACATTTATAATTCTGAATTCACCAAATGATCAAGAGATAGTCTTTTCATGGCAGAGAGATTAACAGTACTGCTCTGTCTGGCTTCAGCTCCAACACTGAAAAAGAAACTAAAACATACCCTTCAGCAAACAGCCTAAAATGAAAGTAAAAAGCTGACAGACAGCCCAGCTCCACCCACTCTGACATCACTGCAGTAATAAACACCCATTTCTTAAAGGTACTCTCACTTCAGATATTTATATACACACCCATTTATAAACACCCATTTATTAAAGGTACTCTCACATGACAGTATTCTGTGCCTAAAGCTTAGGGTGTTGTCTGCTTGATTAACTGCTGTCAATTTGCCCTGCTGCCTTCAACAATTTGCACATATATACCCCCAAGTCTCTCTGCTCCTGCAACCCTTTAGAATTATACTCTTAATTTTATATTGCCTTGCTTAATTAAATGCATCACTTTGCATTTCTCTGTATTGAACTTAAACTGTCAGTGTTGGTACCATTCCACCAGCCTGCCCTCGTCCTCTCCAAGTCTATCACGATCTCCTTCACGGTTCACAATGCTCACAGGATTTGTGTCTGCAGATTTTGAAATTATGTCCTGTGCAGCCCAATGTAAGCTGCTAAGAAATACCACAAAAAAGCTGTGGTCGTAATGCCGGCCTCTGGGGGAGCCGACTTCCAAAAATCAACCTTTCACCCCTGCTGTCCAAAGGAGACTTTGGATTCCCTTTCTTGTTAGCTGACAGCATATTTTCAGACTCTGATCTTTGCCCATCTCATTTCTCTCCTCACTTCACCTCAAAACTTTCTGTACCCAGTCCGATTCTCATCTGTATTGCATCCACTTTTCCTGCTACATCTTTCTCTCGATCTCTTTCAGCATCTAGGGTACTCTGGTTCTGGCTGCTGCCTATTCCCCTTCATGGGAATGTACGTTAGCTGAACTTAAACTCTTTCATCCTAAAAGCAGCCATTGCTCGATTCCACAGTCTTCCAGCTCCTGTATTTCAGTGCTGTTTATGGGGCCTTGCTATTTGTCTGCTGAATTTCTCTACATTACAGCAATGATACTTCATGTTATTTATTTGGTTGTAAAGTGTTATCTTGAGCTTGTGAATGGCGCTATACAACATACATTCTTTGTTCTCTTCTTTTAAACAAGTCATAATAAATAATTACATTTTTATATTTTACATCCAGCCCCAGTCCAAAATTAGACACACATAGCTGACCCAAGCTCCGACAAATCCAGAGTCTCATTACTTTGTGCAGTGATCGAGAATTCATCCAGCTTCATTATTTGTTTAGTGCAGCTGATCATAATGGATATGACTGATGCATTTATAATTTGGCTTAACTTAAAGAAACAAAATACTTAAATTTCGATAGCGGCTTACACAACCTCAGGACATCTTAAAATACTGCAGAGCCAAAGAGTGACTGTTGGAATTTATCACAGCACCCATTTTACTGGCAGCAAGATCCCACAATGTGATAATGATCATGGTATCTTTTACATCCAACTCAGAGAGGAGATGCACCTCAATTTAACTTCTCATCCAAAAGACAGCAACTCTAACAGAGAGCAGCTCTCGCTCAGTACTGACCCTCTAACAGAGCAGCACTCCCTCAGTACTGACCCTCTGACAGAGCAGCTCTCCCTCAGTACTGACCCTCTGACAAAGCAGCGCTCCCTCAGTACTGACCCTCTGACAGAGCAGCGCTCCCTCAGTACTGACCCTCTGACAGTGCAGCACTCCCTCAGTACTGACCCTCTGACAGAGCAGCGCTCCCTCAGTACTGACCCTCTGACAGTCCAGCGCTCCCTCAGTACTGACCCTCTGACAGTGCAGCGCTCCCTCAGTACTGACCCTCTGACAGTGCAGTGCTCCCTCAGTATTGACCCTCTGACAGTGCAGCTCTCCCTCAGTACTGACCCTCTGACAGAGCAGCACTCCCTCAGTACCGACCCTCTGACAGAGCAGCACTCCCTCAGTACCGACCCTCTGACAGAGCAGCACTCCCTCAGTACCGACCCTCTGACAGAGCAGCACTCCCTCAGTACCGACCCTCTGACAGTCCAGCACTCCCTCAGTACCGACCCTCTGACAGAGCAGTGCTCCCTGATTACTGACCCTCTAACAGAGCAGCACTCCCTCAGTACCGACCCTCTGACAGAGCAGCGCTCCCTCAGTACTGACCCTCTGACAGTGCAGCTCTCCCTCAGTACCGACCCTCTGACAGAGCAGTGCTCCCTGATTACTGACCCTCTAACAGAGCAGCACTCCCTCAGTACCGACCCTCTGACAGAGCAGCGCTCCCTCAGTACTGACCCTCTGACAGTGCAGCGCTCCCTCAGTACTGACCCTCTGACAATGTAGTGCTCCCTCAGTACTGACCCTCTGACAGTGCAGCGCTCCCTCAGTACTGACCCTCTGACAGTGCAGTGCTCCCTCAGTACTGACCCTCTGACAGTGCAGCACTCCCTCAGTACTGACCCTCTGACAGTGCAGTGCTCCCTCAGTACTGACCCTCTGACAGTGCAGTGCTCCCTCAGTACTGACCCTCTGACAGTGCAGCACTCCCTCAGTACTGACCCTCTGACAGTGCAGTGCTCCCTCAGTACTGACCCTCTGACAGTGCAGTGCTCCCTCAGTACTGACCCTCTGACAGTGTAGTGCTCCCTCAGTACTGACCCTCTGACAGTGCAGTGCTCCCTCAGTACTGACCCTCTGACAGTAGTGCTCCCTCAGTACTGACCCTCTGACAGTGCAGCGCTCCCTCAGTACTGACCCTCTGACAGTGCAGCGCTCCCTCAGTACTGACCCTCTGACAGTGCAGTGCTCCCTCAGTACTGACCCTCTGACAGTGCAGCACTCCCTCAGTACTGACCCTCTGACAGTGCAGCGCTCCCTCAGTACTGACCCTCTGACAGTGCAGTGCTCCCTCAGTACTGACCCTCTGACAGTGCAGCACTCCCTCAGTACTGACCCTCTGACAGTGCAGTGCTCCCTCAGTACTGACCCTCTGACAGTACAGTGCTCCCTCAGTACTGACCCTCTGACAATGCAGTGCTCCCTCATTACTGACCCTCTGACAGTACAGTGCTCCCTCATTACTGACCCTCTGACAGTACAGTGCTCCCTCAGTACTGACCCTCTGACAGTGCAGTGCTCCCTCAGTACTGACCCTCTGACAGTACAGCGCTCCCTCAGTACTGACCCTCTGACAGTGCAGTGCTCCCTCAGTACTGACCCTCTGACAGTGCAGTGCTCCCTCATTACTGACCCTCTGACAGTGCAGCACTCCCTCAGTACTGACCCTCTGACAGTGCAGTGCTCCCTCAGTACTGACCCTCTGACAGTGCAGTGCTCCCTCAGTACTGACCCTCTGACAGTACAGTGCTCCCTCAGTACCGACCCTCTGACAGTCCAGCGCTCCCTCAGTACTGACCCTCTGACAGTGCAGTGCTCCCTCAGTACTGACCCTCTGACAGTACAGTGCTCCCTCAGTACTGACCCTCTGACAGTACAGCACCCCCTCAGTACTGACCCTCTGACAGTACAGTGCTCCCTCAGTACTGACCCTCTGACAGTGCAGTGCTCCCTCAGTACTGACCCTCTGACAGTGCAGTGCTCCCTCAGTACTGACCCTCTGACAGTACAGTGCTCCCTCAGTACTGACCCTCTGACAGTACAGTGCTCCCTCAGTACTGACCCTCTGACAGTGCAGTGCTCCCTCAGTACTGACCCTCTGACAGTACAGTGCTCCCTCAGTACTGACCCTCTGACAGTGCAGTGCTCCCTCATTACTGACCCTCTGACAGTACAGTGCTCCCTCAGTACTGACCCTCTGACAGTACAGTGCTCCCTCAGTACTGACCCTCTGACAGTACAGTGCTCCCTCAGTACTGACCCTCTGACAGTGCAGTGCTCCCTCATTACTGACCCTCTGACAGTACAGTGCTCCCTCAGTACTGACCCTCTGACAGTGCAGTGCTCCCTCAGCCCTGCAGTGGAATGTCAATTTCTGTGCTCAGATCTCTGCAGTGGATCTACTCCCAAAGCCCCCTGACTCAATGTTGAACAACCCCATAACCCCAGCTTCAAGGCTACTTAATGATCAGGCTAATGACTTTTTTTTGCCGTTATAGACACCCAATGGGATTTTGTTGACACCAAGCCCCTTACTGTCCAGTATTCATTTCTGGAGTACATTAAGTCCAGTGGCTCCCTTGAGTCCGGCCAGACTACAGGGCTCAGGGTCTTTGTTTCAGGTATGTGCCCATTGTTAAACATTAATATCAGAACCATCACCTCAAACAGTTTAACTAACTGTGCCTACTATATGTTAATTGGAAGAAATAACCTCGGTGGATGTACAGGTTTGCTGTTGGCGATTATAGATTTGCCGATCATCTGTTGCCAATTTTGCTTCAAAATGTCTACGAGCTGAACTTTATATGACCCTTGGGGATGGAAGCCAGCAGCCTGACAAAATGTGAATGTGTTGGAGGATGCCCATCATCTTCTCCCCACCATCCCAATTTGCTCAGGGTAGTGGGTACGATGGCAGACATGTTGCACACCAAGTTCCCAGTTGGCTAATTTAGGATTTCTTCGCACTTTGGATCGGCGCAGGCTGGGAGGGCCGAAGGGCCTGTTCCTGTGCTGTAATTTTCTTTGTTCTTTGTTCTTTTACCATCTGCTGGAGGTGTGGGCCCACCAGGGAGACCACCACGGCAGCCTCCCAGTGGACTCCAGTGGGCACTTTGAGCATTCCTTTGCCCACATAGGGGCCCTGCGGTAGCAGTGGCGATCCCCTTCCCTCACTGGTCATTCCCTCTCACCCCCAGCTGACTGGCCCCGGTACCCCACTCATCTGCTTGTGAATGTGCTGTCCAACAATGTGCCCTCGTTCTCCAGATGCAGCCCCAGCAATAGCCACAGCCAGCTGCTGGCGCTGCTGAGCTGGCTGTCCTGTGATTGGGCCTGAACAACTTGTGGGCAGCGGACATCTTTAATAGGAATTGCTGCCCATAAAATGTGGCCCCAGTCCCTCCGCCCTGCTGGAGGGGAGTCATTCACCTGGAAAATCCTTTACCATTCAGAACCTGGGTTGGAAATGTATAATTTGTCCCAAGAATAATAACACTAATTTCACAGCCACATCATCTAAATTCATGACTGTCTGACATTGAAGCAGCTTTGTTTGTATATCCTCACTTTCCCCTCCGCTTTTGGTAAATGGTGGAAGGATTCATGAACACTCCTTCCCGACCGAACAAGTTCTGAAGTGGGACTTGAACTGGGAGCTTTGGGCCCACTGCGGCACAAGATGTCTCATGCTGCTGTATAATATGATGACTTGTATCAGTTCTTGGTAAAGTTGCTAACTCCCGATACTTGCTCGAGTTAAGGGGAATTGGACAGAAGGCAACAGCTCAAGAATCAGAATCTAATTGTCAACATTTGAGTTGTATCAATTTACTGTACCAGGTCACACTGTTTTCAATGTTAGAATATAGCAGGTAACTATTATTCAAATATTTATCTTGTTTACTGACTAATTATCACAAGCATTAATTGACAACTTCAAGGAGGGATTATTCTACCAAATACAATACAATACAAAATATTGACGTCCAGGGGTGTTTCTGCATGAATTATTGAAGGTGAGAAAGCAGGATGTGAAAGTGGTTAAAAAGGATCCTGGACGTCACAAATAGAGGCGTAGGGTGGAATATTCCCGATGGGATCTTTCGGTCCCGCCGAAATCAATGGTCATTTGATTGGCTCGCCACATCCAGCACGAGAGAACCCGCTGTGGCAGGGCCAGAACATCCTGGCCATAGAGAGCAAAAAAAAAAAGCAAGGAGGCTATGGTGAATCTTGATAAAACACATGCTCGTCCTCAACTGAAATATTGCATCTAATTTTAGGCACCACAGGTCAAAAAACATGTGAAGGCATTAGAGAGGATACAGAAGGATTTTGTGAGAATGGCTCCTGGGATGAGGGAGTTGAGTTTCCGTGGATGGATTGGAGAAGCTGGGGCTGTTCTCAGAAAAAGCAGGTTGAGGGAAGATTTGATAGGTGTTCAAAATCCTGAGGTGTTTAGACAGAATACAGAGAGAAGCAGAAGACCCTGATTACGGTTCAGACAAGGAATGCACTGCCCGGGAATGTGGCAGGTGCAGACCAGTTCAATCATGGCTTTCGAAAAGGAATTCAACAAACTCCCAAAGAGGGAAAAGAAATTAGGGCTACAAGGAAAAGGTGGGGAGTGGGACCAGCTGAGATGCTCTTGCAAAGAGCTGGCATGGACTCAAAAGAATGAATGTAACCATTCTTCGATTCTATGATACAAACAAAAATAGTCATCAGCAAAAAAAATCAGATTATAAACATCAATCATTGACATTTTCTTCAAAGTTAATGCTTCATGCAGTGTACAAAATGATAAAATTACCTCAAGGCAGCTGTAGGTTAGCAACGTTTACTTCTAATTTCCAACCTTACCTCAGTCGTATAAAGTCCACTTCTGAATCTTTCCTCAACTTCTCTTTAGGGGATAGGCAGTCAGCCAATATCTCTGAAAAGATAACGATTCCTATAGCCATCTCGATTACCCTTCTTCTCAACCTAACTCATTTAAAGACTGCATTTAATTCTCACAGTTCCTTTGTATCTGTTGCACCTGTTCTGATGATGCCTTCTTCCATACCAATAGTTTCCGATACATCTTCCTTTTTCCTCAGTCAAGGAGTCTCCTTCACCATGGTTCATGGGCGATCAACAATGTCCATCCATTTCCCGTGCTTCTGTGCTCAGCTCCCTCCCTCAAGAACCACAAGAGAGTTCCCCCTCTCCTCAGATTTCACCCCACCAGCCTACATATTCAGTGGATCGTTTTCTGCCATTTCCACTTCCTTCTGCCGACAAACACATCTTGCCCTTTCAGTGTTCTGAAGGGCTTTCTCTCCAAGACACCACAGCCCACTTGTCAATCACTCCCAGCTCCCTTTCCAGGTAACTGCAAGGTTTACTGTCTGTCTGTCCAGATTTACTGATACGGCTTTTAATTTACTATACTTTTTTTATCATTATTCTTTCATGGGATGTGGGCATCAGCTTGTTGCCCATTCCTAATTTCTCTTGAACTGAGTGGCTTACTAGACCATTGCAGAGGGCAGTTCAGAGAAGTCAGTCTGGAGTCACATGTAGGCCAGACCAGATAAGGACGTTAGTGATCCAGGTAGGGCTTTTTACAACAATGGTCACCATTATTAAGACTAGCTTTTAATTCCAGATTTATTAATTTAATTTAAACTTCACCAGCTGCCATGGGATTTGAACCCATGTCTACTTTTTTTGAGTTTTTGGAGGAGGTGGCAAAGATGATTGATGAGGGGAGGGTGGTGGATTTTGTTTACGTGGATGTCAGTAAAGCTTTTGACAAGGTGCCTCATGGCAGACTGTACAAAAGGTGAAGTCACACGGGATCAGAGGTGAGGTGGTAAGATGGATACAGAACTGGCTCGGTCACAGAAAGCAAAGGGTAGCAGTAGAAGGGTGTTTTTCTGAATGGAGGGTTGTGACTAGTGGTGTTCCACAGGGACCTGTGCTGGGGCTTTTTGTTTGTAGTATACATAAACGATTTGGAGGAAAATGTAGCTGGTCTGATTAGTAAGTTCGCGGATGACACCAATATTGGTGGAGTGGCAGGTAGTGGTGTGGATTGTCAGATGATACAGCAGGACATAGATAGGTTGGAGACTTGGGCAGAGAAATGGCGAGTGGAGTTTAATCTGGACAAATGTGAGGTAATGCATTTTGGTAGGTCTAACATAGAAGGGAAATATACAGTAAATGGCAAAACTCCTAGGAATATAGAAAGTCAAAGAGATCTGGGCGTGCAGGTCCATAGATCTTTGAAAGTGGCAACACAAGTGGACAAGGTAGTCAAGAAAGCATACGGAATACTTGCCTTCATTGGACGGGGCATCGAGTATAAAAACTGGCAAGTCACGCTACAGTTATATGGAACCTTGGTAAGATCGCACTTGGAATATTACGCACAATTCTGGTTGTCAAGCTACCAGAAGGATGTGGAGACTTTGGAGAGGGTACAGAGGAGGTTTACCAGGATGTTGCCTGGTCTGGAGGATGTTATTTATGTGGAGATACTAAATAGACTTGGACTGTTTTCATTAGAAAGACTGAGGTTGAGGGGTGACCTGATAGAGATTTTGAGGGGCGTGGATGGGTAGGTACTCTTTCCCAGGCTGGAGGGATCAGTCACCAGGGGCATATGTTTAAGGTCCTTGTTTAGAGGAGATGTGCGAGACAGATATTTTACACAGAGGGTGGTGAGTGCCTGGAATGCATGGCCAGGGTAGGTTGTGGAAGCAGATACATTAATGGTGTTCAAAAGGCATCTTGACAAACACATGGATTGGATGGGTAAAGAGGGATACGGCACAAGGAAGTGCTGAGGGTTTTGGCAAAGGTTGGTATCATGACCGGTACTGGCTTGAAGGGCCGAAGGGCCTGTTCCTGTGCTGTATTATTCTTTGTTCCCCAGAGCATTAGCCTGGGCCTCTGGATTACTAGTTGTGATATTACCATGACACCATCTCTCTCATAAACTGTATTTGCTGCTCACAATGTAGCCTCCTCCAAATTGGAACAGAGCAGGAGGCTGAGGACATGGGAGGTTAGTGCGGGTGTGTATCAGGGAATTAAGCTGAAAGGTGACCAGAAGCTCAGGGTGACGGTTGTGGACCGAACAAGCACATCAGCAAATAAACTATCCAATCAGTGTCTGGGTCTCTCTAATTGGAGGCCTGCATTGTGAGCAGTGAATACAGTATAGTAATTTCAAAGAAGTACAATTGCTGTTTTACATGGAAGGAGTGTTTTGAGGTTCTGAATGATGAAAAGCAAGGACGTGCAGTGGAAGGGGTGTGGAGAGTGTTGAAGGTGAGTAAAAAGGGGGCCAACAGTCCCTTTGGAACGCTGAAAGCGGAGGGAAAGGAGAAGATGTGTTTGGTGGTGGAATTACACTGAAGTGGTGGAGATCGATCTGTCGAATGAGGAGGCTGGTGGAGTGCAAAACAAGATCTAGGGCAATCTTCTTATGGTTCTGGGGGGGTAGGGGTGAGGACAGAAACACAGGAAATGGGACAGACACGGTTAAGAATCTTGTCAATCATGGCGGGAGGGAATCCATAGTTGAGGAAAAGTAAGACATTTCGGAAACATAGGTACGGAAGATTACATGGTCAACAGATGCAATGGAGACAGATATTCGTAGATTGGAATAGAGTTCTTGCGGGTAGTGAGTGTGAGGAAGTTTAGTCAAGGTAGATGTGGGAGGCACAACGTTAATAGGAGATATTATTGATTGACATCCTATTCTTAGAAATGGAAATAGAGAAGTCCAAGTAAGGAAAGGGAAGATTCAGAGATATACCATGGGAAGATGAATGAGGGGTGAAAATTTGAAGGTACGTTGACTGAGTTTTCCAGTTTGGTGCAAGAGCAGGAACAGCGATACATCCATCAATATATCAGAAAAAGAGTTGAGGAAAGGATTCCGAGTGGGATTGGACCAAATAATTTTGTATACATCCCATGAAAAGGCAAACACAGCAGGACCTTTACAGGTTCCCATGGCAACAGACTTTCGGCATAGCTAGGACCCATATGGGTTCCCATAGCAACACCGTTTCCTATGTAAGTTACAGTGAATTTCATCACTATATTTGTGGAGCAAACAGCAGCAATTTATTTAAAGTCAGATTCCTTCCGTCACCTAGTTTGAATTCAGAATTATTTCAAACAAAAGGGAGTGTCTATACCTGCTGCAAATTGCTTTGGATGTACCCTGTGTAATTCTTGAAAAGGACACTACCTTTTTGACGATGTTCAAATTGGTTTGAGTAACGAGAGGGTGGGCAGTTGATGTATATGAACTTTCAAAAAGATGATTTTTTTTAACAAACATTTTATAAAGGCATTTATGGTTTTATAACAACAAAAGATGCGAATACAAATGTAAACATAATTCAGTAATAACACCCCCCAACCAACAACTGTACCCCACCAACATAGCTTATACACACAACTCCCAAGTCCCTCCATCTCCTCTCATTGATCCTGCCGAAACTCCTCTACCCCCTTCATTTCCCCTTTATTGAATCTGCGAACAGTTTAGTTTTCCCCGAAGAAGTCGATAAACGTCTGCCACCTCCGAACGAACCCAAACATTGATCCTCCCAGGAAAAACTTGATTTTCTCAAGCCTGAGAAACCTGGCCATGTCGCTAACCCATACCCCCGATTTCGGAGTCCCTCCACGCTAGGAAGATCCGTCTCCTGGCTACCAAGGAGGCAAAGGCCAAAACGTCAGCCTCTCTTACCCCCTGGACTCCAGGGTCTTCCGGCACTCCAAAAATCGCCACCTCTGGACTTGGCACCACTCTCGTTTTTAGCTCCGTGGAAACGACAGCGGCAAATCTCTGCCAGAATCCCCTAAGCTACGGACATGCCCAAAACATGTGGACATGGTTTGCTGGCCCTCCTGCATACCTCACACGCCTGTCCTCTACCCCAAAAAACCTGCTCATCTGGACCACTGTCATGTGTGCCCGGTTAACCAACTTGAATTGTATCAGACTGAGCCTGGCACATGATGAGGGCGTGTTGACTCTGCTCAGAGCATCCTCCCACAGACCTGCCTCTAGCTCCGTGCCTAGCCCTTATTCCCACTTGCACTTCACCAATTTCCAAGACCTTCCCCTCCCCGACCCCCATTTTTGAAATTACCTTATCCTGTATCCCCTGTGGCGGTAGAAGTGGAAAGATCGAAACCTGCCTTCGAACAAAGTCCCTCATCTGTAGATATCGAAACCCATTTCCTCCCGGCAATTCAAACTCCTCCAAATTCTCCAAACAGGGAAAGCTCCCGTCGATAAACAGATCACCCAGCCTCTCAATCCCTGCTCTCAGCCACCTCCAAAACTTCCCATCCAACCTCCGTCCTCACACCCGCCACTGGCGCCTGGTACAGCAACCGGACCCACAAAGTCTACAAAGCCCTGCCCAAACCCAAACTGCCCAACGACCTCCCACAAATACTTCCACTCCACCCGGTCAAAAGTCTTCTCCACAGCGACCACCACCCTCCCTCCCCTCGGAGGGCACCATGATGACATTCAAGAGCCTCCTAACGTTGGCCGTTAACTGCTTCCCTTTTACAGATCCCATCTGGTCTTCCCCGATCACCCTCGGAACAAAATCCTCTATTCTCAAGACCAAAAACGTGGCCAGCAATTTCGCGTCTACATTTAGTAGAGAGATTGGTCTATATGACCCGCATTGTTCTGGGTCCTTCTCCCGCCTCAGAATCAGTGAGATCGAAAACTGTGACATTGTTTGGGGAAGAACACCCCGCTCCCTAGCCTCATTCCCTCACCAACGATGGACTCAGCACCCCAGAAAACTTCTTATAGAATTCCACTGTGTATCCATCCGGCCCCGGGGCCTTGCCCGACTGCATGGCCTCCAATCCCTCCACTACATCAACAATCCCTATCGAGGCTCCCAGCCTCTCCACCAACCCTTCCTCCACCTTCGGAAACTCCAAACCCTCCAAGAATTGCCTCATCCCCTCCACCGCAGCAGGGGGCTCCGGCTCATACAGCCGACTGTAAAATTCCGCGTTCACCCCCCCCGCTGGATCCAAAATCGTGTTCCCCCCTCTATCCTTCACTCTTCTTATCTCCCTGGCCGCCTCCTGTTTCCTGAGCTGGTGTGCTAACATCCTGCTGGCCTTCTCCCTAAATTCATACACCACCCCTCTCACCTTCCTCAACTGCCCCACCGCCTTCCCTGTGGATATCAGACCAGACTCCATCTGCAGCTCCTTCAACAACCCCGCCTTCGGGACTTCCGAGTACCTTCTGTCCACCTGGAGGATCTCCCTAACCAGCCTATCCATCTCTGCCTGCTCCACCTTCTCCCTACGAGCCCGTGCCGAACTCAGCTCCCTCCTAACTACTCCGTTCAGTGCCTCCCACACCATTGCTGCCGAAACCTCCCCTGTATAATTTTCTTCACATAATTCTGAATGGCGTCCTTCACCCGCCCGTACACCTCCTCATCCGCTAACATTCCTACATCCAATCTCCATTGCGGGCACTGACCCCCCTCCTTACTCATCCATAAGTCCACCCAGTGTGGGGCATGGTCCAACACAACAATTGCCGAATACCCGGCATCCACCACCCCCGCCAGCAAGGCCCTGTTCAAAATGAAGAAATCAATCCGGGAGTAGACTTTGTGAACATGGGTGAAAATACCTCCTTCGCTGTTGGCCATCCGAATCTCCGCGGATCTACATCTGTTCCATAAACCCCTTTAGCTCCTTCTCCGCGGCTGGCACCCTCCCTGTCCTGTCCTGCACCGATCCAACCTCGGATCAACGACCGGATTAAAGTCCACCCCCCCATGATCAACCTATGTGAGTCCAGGTCCGGGATCTTCCCCAACACCCGCCTCATAAACTCTGCATCATCCCAGTTTGGGGCATAGATATTCACTAATACCACTGGCATCCCTTCCAGCTTGCCACTCACCATAACGTACCTGCCCCCCCCCACATACCATCATCGACGCCCCAATTTGTCTCCAAGCGCCAGTCCCTCCCCTGTCAGCAGATCAATACCCCCTCCTTGCCCCCTCCCTCCCCCCAATAACAACATAACAATCCTAAACCCCCCCCCCCCCCCGCTCGAATATACATATGCAAATATCACAATCCCAACAAACACAAAGAGGAAAATTCCACCCACCATCCCCATTAAGAACAATGTTAACCCGCAAACAAAAGGGAGTAACGGCCCCAAACTTAGTAAAACAATACATACAAAACCCAAAGAGAAAAAAAATTTAGCAGCATATCAGGAACATATCGCCCCCAGGTTCAATATCCCCCATCACCTGCCAGTCCCCTGTCCTTAAAGTTCATCGCCTCATCTGGTGATCCGAAATAAAGTTCCTGGCCCTCATAAGTGACCCACAAATGCACGGGGTACAGCATGCCAAACTTCACCCCCTCCTTAAAGAGGGCCTTGTTGAAACTCTCCCTTTATTTGGCCAGTTCCGCACCCAAGTCCTGGTAAATATGTACCTCGCTGCCTTCCCATAGGCAGCTCCTTATCTGCCTGGCCAACCTCATTTGCCTGGCCAACCTCAAGATCTGTTCCTTGTCCAGGAATTGGTGCATTCAAAGAACAAAGAAAAATTACAGCCCAGGAACAGGCCCTTCAGCCCTCCAAGTCTGCGCCGATCCAGATCCTCTATCTAAAACTGTTGCCTATTTTCTCAGGATCTGTATCCCTCAGCTCCCTGCCCATTCATGTATCTGTCTAGATACATCTTAAATGTTGCTGTTGTGCCAGCCTCTGCCACCTCCGCCGACAATGCGTTCCAGGCACCCACCACCCTCTGCGTAAAGAACTTTCCACACATATCTCCCTTAAACTTTTCCCCTCTCACCTTGAATCCGGGACCCCTAGTAATTGAGTTCCCCACTCTGGGAAAAACCTTCTTGCTATCCACCCTGTCTATACCTCTCATGATTTTGTAGACCTCAATGAGGTCTGCCCTCAACCTCCGTCTTTCTAATTAAAATAATCCTAATCTACTCAACCTCGCTTCATAGCTAGCGCCCTCCATACCAGGCAACATCCTGGTGAACCTCCTCTCCAAAGTATCCACATCCTTTTGGTAATGTGGCGACCAGAACTGTACGCAGTATTCCAAATGTGGCCGAACCAAAGTCTTATACAACTGTAACATGACCTGCCAACTCTTGTACTCAATACCCCTTCCGATGAAGGAAAGCATGCCGTATGCTTTTTGCCCACTCTATCGACCTGCGCAGCCACCTTCAAGGTACAATGAACCTGAACACCCAGATCTCTCTGTACATCAATTTTCCCCAGTGTTTTTACTGTAAAGTTCGCTCGTGAATTGGATCTTCCAAAATGCATCACATCTCATTTGCCCGGATTGAACTCCATCTGCCATTTCCCCGCTCAACTCTCCAATCTATCTATATTCTGACAGTCCCCTTCACTATCTGCTACTCCACCAATCTCAGTGTCATCTGCAAACTTGCTAATCAGACCACCTATACTTTCCTCCAGATCATTTATGTATATCATAATAACAAACAACGGTGGTCCGCGCACAGATCCCTGTGGAACACCACTGGTCACAGTTTTCCATTTTGAGAAACTCCCTTCCACTACTACTCTCTGTCTCCTGTTGCCCAGCCAGTTCTTTATCCATCTAGCTGGTACACCCTGGGCCCCATGAGACTTCACTTTCTCCATCAGTCTACCATGTTCTGTGCTGTACTGTTCTATGTTCTATGGGGAACCTTCTCAAACGCCTTATTGAAGTCCATGTATATGACATCTACAGCCCTTCCCTCATCAATCAACTTTGTCACTTCCTCAAAGAATTCTATTAAGTTGGTAAGACATGACCTTCCCTGCACAAAACCATGTTGCCTATCACTGATAAGCCCATTTTCTTCCAAATGGGAATAGATCCTATCCCTCAGTATCTTCTCCAGCAGCTTCCCTACCACGGACGTCAGGCTTACCAGTCTATAATTACCTGGATTATCCCTGCTACCCTTCTTAAACAAGGGGACAACATTAGCAATTCTCCAGTCCTCCGGTACCTCACCCGTGTTCAAGGATGCTGCAAAGATATCTGTTAAGGCCCCGGCTATTTTCTTTCTCACTTCCCTCAGTAACCTGGGATAGATCCCATCTGGACCTGAAGACTTGTCCACCTTAATGCCTTTTCGAATACCCAACACATCCTCCCTCCTTATACCAACTTGACCTAGAGTAATAAAACATCTATCCCTAACCTCAACATCCGCCATGTCCCTCTCCTTGGTGAATACCGATGCAAAGTACTCGTTAAGAATCTCACCCATTTTCTCTGACTCCACGCATAACTTTACTCCATTGTCCTCGAGTGGGCCAACCCTTTCTCCAGTTACCCTCTTGCTCCTTATATATAAATAATAGGCAAACAGGGTTAAGGATTTTCCTTAACCCTGTTTGCTAAAGATATCTCATGACCCCTTTTTAGCTCTCTTGATTTCTCGTTTCAGATTGGTCCTACATTCCCGATATTCTTCCAAAGCTTCGTCTGTCTTCAGTTGCCTAGACCGTCAGCGGGATTCTCCCGTACCTGGCGGGCGGGGGGTCCCGGCGAGACGGAGTAGCGTGAACCACTCTCGGCATTGGCCCGCCCCAAAGGTGCGGAATCCTCTGCACCTTCAGGGGCCAGGCCAGCGCCGGAGTGGTTTGCGCCCCGCCGGCCATCGTGGAAGGCCTTTGGCGCCGCGCCAGCCAGGGCCAAAGGGACTCCGCCGGCCGGCGCGGGTCCGTGCATGTGCGGGAGCGTCGCCGGCTGCTGATCGGTGGGCCCTGATCGCAGGCCAGGCCACCGTGGGGGCACCCCCAGGGCCAGATCGCCCTGCGCCCCCCCCCCCCCCCCCCCAGGACCTTGGAGCCCGCCAGCACCGCCAGGTCCCGCCGGTAAGGGACCTAGTCTAATTTACGCTGGCTGGACTGGCAAAGAACGGGTGGGACTTCAGCCCATTGCGGTTCGGAGAATCGCCGGGGGGGTGGGGGGGACTATGAGCGGCCGCCGACTGGCGTGATTCCCGCCCCGCCAGCGGGATTCACTCCGCCCCCGGCGATTTTCCAACCCGGCGGGGGGGTCGGAGAATCCCGCCCCTTATGTATGCTTCCTTTTTCCTCTTAGCTAGTATCACAATTTCATCTGTCATCCATGGTTCCCTAATCTTGCCATTTCTATCCCTCATTTTCACAGGGACATGTCTGTCCTGCACTCTAATCAACCTCTCTTTAAAAGCCTCCCACATATCAAATGTGGATTTACCCTTAAACAGCTGCTCCCAATCCACATTCCCTAGCTCCTGCTGAATTTTGGTAAAGCTGGCCTTCCCCCAATTTAGCACTCTTCCTTTAGGACCACTCTCTTCTTTGTCCATGAGTATTACGGAATTGTGATCACTATTCCCAAAGTAATCCTCTACTGAAACTTCAACCACCTGGCCGGGATCATTCCCCAACACCAGATCCAGTATGGCCACTTCCCGAGTTGGACTATTTACATATTGCTCTAAAAAACCCTCCTGAATGGTCCTTACACATTCTGCTCCATCTAGACCTCTAACACTAAGTGTATCCCAGTCAATGTTGGGAAAATTAAAATCTCCTATCACCACCTCCCTGTTGCTCCTACATCTTTCCATAATCTGTGTACATATTTGTACCTCTATCTCACGCGAGCTGTTGGGAGGTCTGTAGTACAGCCCCAACATTGTTACCGCACCCTTCCTATTTCTGAGCTCTGCCCATATCGCCCACTGCTCAAGTCCTCCATAGTGCCCTCCTTCAGCACAGCTGTGATATCCTCTCTGACCAGTAATGCAACTCCTCCACCCCTTTTACCTCCCTCCTCTATCCCGCCTGAAGCATCGATATTCTGGGATATTTAGTTGCCAATCATGCCCTTCACTCAACCAAGTCTCAGTAATAGTAATAACATCATACTCCCAGGTACTAATCCAAACCCTAAGTTCATCTGCCTTACCTACTACACTTCTTTCATTAAAACAAATGCACCTCAGACCACCCTGTCCCTTTGCGTTCATCTGCTCCCTGCAGGAAATTATAGGCCAGTGAGTTTAACTTCGGTAATAGGGAAGATGCTGGAATCTATCATCAAGGAAGAAATTGCGAGGCATCTGGATAGAAATTGTCCCATTGGGCAGACGCAGCATGGGTTCGTAAAAGGCAGGTCATGCCTAACTAATTTAGTGGAATTTTTTGAGGACATTACCAGTGCAGGAGATAACGGGGAGCCGATGGATGTGGTATATCTGGATTTCCAGAAAGCCTTTGACAAGGTGCCACACAAAAGGTTGCTGCATAAGATAAAGATGCATGGCATTAAGGGTAAAGTAGTAGCATGGATAGAGGATTGGTTAATTAATAGAAAGCAAAGAGTTGGGATAAATGGGTGTTTCTCTGGTTGGCAATCAGTAGCTAGTGGTGTCCCTCAGGGATCCGTGTTGGGCCCACAATTGTTCACAATTTACATTGATGATTTGGAGTTGGGGACCAAGGGCAATGTGTCCAAGTTTGCAGATGACACTAAGATGAGTGGTAAAGCGAAAAGTGCAGAGGATACTGGAAGTCTGCAGAGGGATTTGGATAGGTTAAGTGCATGGGCTCGGGTCTGGCAGATGGAATACAATGTTGACAAATGTGAGGTTATCCATTTTGGTAGGAATAACAGCAAACGAGATTATTATTTAAGCGATAAAATATTAAAGCATGCCGCTGTTCAGAGAGACTTGGGTATGCTAGTGCATGAGTCACAGAAGGTTGGTTTACAAGTGCAACAGGTGATTAAGAAGGCAAATGGAATTTTGTCCTTCATTGCTAGAGGGATGGAGTTTAAGACTAGGGAGGTTATGCTGCAATTGTATAAGGTGTTAGTGCGGCCACACCTGCAGTATTGTGTTCAGTTTTGGTCTCCTTACTTGAGAAAGGACGTACTGGCGCTGGAGGGTGTGCAGAGGAGATTCACTAGGTTAATCCCAGAGCTGAAGGGGTTGGATTATGAGGAGAGGTTGAGTAGACTGGGACTGTACTCGTTGGAATTTAGAAGGATGAGGGGGGATCTTATAGAAACATTTAAAATTATGAAGGGAATAGATAGGATAGATGCGGGCAGGTTGTTTCCACTGGCGGGTGACAGCAGAACTAGGGGGCATAGCCTCAAAATAAGGGGAAGTAGATTTAGGACTGAGTTTAGGAGGAACTTCTTCACCCAAAGGGTTGTGAATCTATGGAATTCCTTGCCCAGTGAAGCAGTTGAGGCTCCTTCATTACATGTTTTTAAGGTAAAGATAGATAGTTTTTTGAAGAATAAAGGGATTAAGGGTTATGGTGTTCGGGCCGGAAAGTGGAGCTGAGTCCACAAAAGATCAGCCATGATCTAATTGAATGGCGGAGCAGGCTCGAGGGGCCAGATGGCCTACTCCTGCTCCTAGTTCTTATGTTCTTATGTACTCTTCCCCTTAGTCATGTACCACCATCGCCCTCGGCGGCTCATTCTTCAACAGCTTCCTCATCAGCGCTCTGTGCGCCCTGCCCACCTCCAAGGGTCGAGTAAATGCTCCATCCCCCAGCAGCTTCTCGAACGTACGCACCACATATGCCCCAGTGTCCGATCCCTCGCTGCCTTCCGGGAGGCCAGTGATCCTCAGGTCGCCTGTGTGACCTGTTCTCCAAATCCTCCACTTTCTCTTGTCGCCTTCTCTGGTGGTCCTTCATCAGCCCCATCTCCACCGCCATCGAGCCTAGCTGCTCATCGTGCTCAGCAACCTTTGGATCACCTGGCCCTGGGCTTCCAATCTCTGCTCCAATCACCGTCCTAATCGGATCCAGGTATTCCTTTCTTTGCTGAGCAAAGCTCTCCTGGAGAAAGGACACCAGTTATTCCGTTGACCACTGGGCTGGCAATTTCGGTTCCTGACCCTCCGCCATATTCTCCTGCACTGCGGACTCCATTTCAGTCTTCGACCAACAATCTCTCCTTTTCAGATCACTTCTGGTCCATACACAGGTGGGGAATCCTTCTCCTCTACTTCACCAGTCTCCTGTTTTGTTGATCAAATACACCGTAAATCAGGGAAATGGGTCCCAAAGGTCCACCACGAGCGGGAGCTACCAAATAAGCGACCACTCACTCCACGGCCGCCACCGGAAGTTTTCAAAAAGATGTTTAATTATATAATAGACTGGCTGGCAAAATTAAAAGGCAGCAGCCTCATGGATACAAAATTGATTCAGGGACAAGGAAAGCAGAGATTAGAGATTAGTGTTTATATTATTTCAGACTGGAGGGAAATATACAATAGAGGCCCTCAGCGGTCAGTATTGGGATCACTGCTTTTTGGGATATATTAATAGAACATACAATAACTTGGACTTGTGTATATAGTCATCATTTCAAAGTTGATGACTCACAACTTGGAAATGTAGCAAATAGTGGAAATGATAGGAATAGACTGAAGTTTTTTCATAGACACTGGTGAAATGGGCAGATTCATAGCAGATGAAATGTAATGCTGGGTTGAATCTGATTCCATGACTAACTGGGAAGTGATTCATTTCAGTAGGAGGAATGAGGTGGGGCAATACAAACAAAATTATACAATTTTAAAGGGGCCGAGGAACAGAGAGACATGTGAGGGCGAGTTGAGAAGGCATGTTAAAAAGGCCTGTTCATGTGTATTGCCTTTTCTGTGGCAAAACATTGAGTATTTAGCTGTTTACTTGCTACTGCAAAGTCATTTTAATATTGTCCCATTTTTCTGTCTCTAGTTTGTGACCCTAGTTAATGGACACATACCAATTCCCTTACATTTCTAATAAGAGGCATAGAGTACAAAAGGAGGTTACGCTGCAGCTTTAGAAAATGTTGGTTAGGCCTCAGTTAAAGCAATGTGTTCAGTTCTGCCCACCTCACTTTGGAAAAGATACATTTAGGTAGAGTACAGGGGAGGATTGGCTGAAGAAAAGAAGGGCTACAGCTAAATAGTTAGACTGGTATTGTTCTCTTAACAATGGGGAAGATTAAGAGGAGATTTGATAAGGTGTTAAAATTAAAAGTCTCACAGCACCAGGTTAAAGTCCAACAGGTTTATTTGAATTCACAGCACATGTGTGGAGTCTGCACATCCTCCCTGTGCGTGCGTGGGTTTCCTCCGGGTGCTCCGGTTTCCTCCCACAGTCCAAAGATGTGCCGGTTAGGTGGATTGGCCATGATAAATTGCCCTTAGTGTCCAAAAAGGTTGGGTGGGGTTACGGGGCTGGGCTTAAGTGGGGTGCTATTTCCAAGGGTCGGTGCAGACTCGATGGGCCGAATGACCTCCTTCTGCACTGTAAATTCTATGTTCTATATCGGATTGTGAATCTGCCTCCAATTCACCTGATGAAGGAGCAGGGCTTCGAAAGCTTGTGATTTCAAATAAACCTGTTAGACTTTAACCTGGTGTTGTGAGACTTCTTACTGGGCCCACCCTAATCCAGCACCAGTATCTCCACAAGAATGCTTTTGACAAAGTAAATAAGGAGACACTGCATGGACAGGTTTGCTAAGCAGAGGCCACAGATGTACGGTAATTTTCAAAAAAATTGGGCGGCACGGTAGTACAGTGGTTAGCGCTGTCGCTTCACAGCTCCAGGGTGCCAGGTTCAATTCCCGCTTGGGTCACTATCTGTGCGGAGTCTGCACGTTCTCCCCGTGTCTGTGTGGGTTTCCTCTGAGTGCCCCGGTTTCCTCCCATAGTCCAGAGATGTACAGGTTAGGTGGATTGGCCATGCTTCCTCCCATAAGTCCTGAAGGACGTAATGTTAGGTAATTTGGACACGCTGAATGTGTACCCTATTAAGCATCGGAGTCTGGCGACTCGGGGCTTTCACAGTGTTAATGTAAGCCTAATTAATAATAATCTTTATTGTCACAAATACGTCTTTCGGGACTTGTGGGAGGGAACCAGAGCACCCAGAGGAAACCCATGCAGACACGGGGAGAATGTGCAGACTCCGCGCAGACAGTGACTCAAGCCAGGAATCGAACCTGTGACCCTAGCGCTGTGAAGCCACAGTGCTTACCACTATGCTACCATACTTGTGACACTAATAAAGATTATTATTAAAAGAACCAGATCCAATAAGGGAAAGTTGCTATGATCTGGGATACAGGACATTAAGGGAAAGTTGCTACGATCTGGGATACAGGACATTAAGGGAAAGTTGCTACGATCTGGGATACAGGACATTAAGGGAAAGTTGCTACGATCTGGGATACAGGACATTAAGGGAAAGTTACTACGATCTAGGATACAGGACATTAAGGGAAAGTTGCTACGATCTGGGATACAGGACATTAAGAGAAAGTTGCTATGATCTGGGATACAGGACATTAAGGGAAAGTTGCTATGATCTGTGATACAGGACATTAAGGGAAAGTTGCTATGATCTGTGATACAGGACATTAAGGGAAAGTTGCTATGATCTGTGATACAGGACATTAAGGGAAAGTTGCTATGATCTGTGATACAGGACATTAAGGGAAAGTTGCTATGATCTGTGATACAGGACATTAAGGGAAAGTTGCTATGATCTGGGATACAGGACATTAAGGGAAAGTTGCTATGATCTGGGATACAGGACATTAAGAGAAAGTTGCTATGATCTGGGATACAGGACATTAAGAGAAAGTTGCTATGATCTGGGATACAGGACATTAAGAGAAAGTTGCTATGATCTGTGATACAGAACATGAAGGGAAAGTTGCTCTGATTTGGTCCAGGACATGAAGGGAAAGTTGCTATGATCTGGGACACAGGGCATTAAGGGAAAGTTGCTGTGACCTGTGTTACAGGGCATTATGGTGTGGTGGAAGTAAATGCAATGATTTTCAAAAGGAATTTATGTCATTACCTGACACAAGGAAACTGTACAGATCTATGGGGAAAGAGGAGGGGGGAAAGAGGAGTGAAGTTGGACTCATGGGATATCTCTAACAATACACAGAGCTATGAGGAGTTGAATGGCCTATTTCTGTGCTGTACAATAATCTAATAAATTCTTTATTAATGCAGTGCAGGAAAATTAAATAATTTAAAACATTAGTGGAGGAAACAAAAATGCAAGTCACAGATATTTACTTTTGTTCTCTCATGGTGTTGCACAAAGGGAGTTGAGACCAATAGATATATAGATAATTAAGTAGGATAATTCGACGAGGGTGAGTAGATGTAATTAATTTTAAAGTCATGCATTATGTCCATTTGAAATATTTCTGTCCACGTATGTAATAGAAAATGCCTATGTACACTGTTGAAATTACCCTCTTGCCAATGGTGGAACTGCAGCATTTCTATAAAATGTTTTCATCTTTACGTTTAAACTTGCTGGATGCAGTAGCAACAGATTGGTTGGAGCTATACTAAGCTAGCATTAGCTTTTTTTTTAACCACATTATTAAACAAGCAACTAGTAAGAACTAATACTTCCAGATTATATGGTTGCTGGGCAGGGGTGGGGAAAGGGAACATAATAAAGTGTGGAATGGAATGGTCAGACCACGTGGTCAGCTGGTCCTTCCCCGGTGCTTGTTCTGTATATTTGTGTGTATTTCATTTTCTGTTACTTAAATATTGAGCTGTTCACTTGCTCCTGCAAAGTAATTTTAATTTTGTTGCATTTTTTCTGTCTCCAGTTTCCGAACCTAGTGAATGGACACATGCCAATTCCAATCCCTAGTTTGGATGGGGTTTCTCCCTTCCTGATTTCATCCAATTCCCATAAATCATGATACTGCCTTACTGAAGGAGCAAAAGGGACCAATTAAATGCCAAAATGTAGGACAATGTTCGGTTTTAATTTTTATCGGTGATCTTGCATCATTGATACGAAGTTGTCAGTCATATTATGAAGTATGGAGTAAACACCCTTTTATGTGTGTTTTTGATTAGTTTTCTTCTTGTCGATAGTTTTCTCCTTGTTATTTTATAATGAAGTTGGCAATAAATATATAACCTTTTTCTGAACCTTGCGTTTTATGCACTGTGCTTTTCATGAATGTTAACCAGCTGTGCCTACTTATGCTTATATGTTTTATGTAACTTGTAAATTAACTGTAAACCTGTTGTAATTGCAGATTATTAGCATTATTAAATAATTGAAACTTTGTACCAGTTTTCAATTATTGGCTGTTAAAGGACATGATACTATGTATTAGCAAGTAAGATTGATGTTATTTTCAGTGTAAAAGTTTTTTTTAAATAAAAAGCATTGCAGTTTATATGTATTATAGGCAAGTTTGCCATGTATTTGTACTTTGGCTACAAGTTTGTACTTGACGTAATTCAATAAATGCTCGATTCTCAGCAAACCTTTTTCAAATCATTTTTCATGACACCAGGATAATAAAACAATTCTTTGAAGTCGCAAAGATGGTCAGGAACAGCAGTGCAATGGGATGACATTTTTAAATGTCCTCCTTTGTATATCATTATCAACATTAGAAGGGTCAATGGACTCGAAACGTTAACCCTTGTTTCTCTTTCCACAGATGCTGCCAGACATGAGTTTATTTTGTGTTTTTATTTCAGATTTCCAGCATCTGCCGTATTTTGCTTTGATATTAATAAATCACTGCTCAAATAGAAGAGGCTTTGTGCCTGATGCTAAAAATGTGATTCACAAAATAATCACTTAAATGTATACATTGAAGAGGGGCTACTTTGTGTAGTTTATTACATTTTTGACTCAGTAGTACTACTGTTTGAATTAGATTAAATAATAATAATGATTTATTTCAACACTTGAAATTCAACAGTAAGGCGAACTAGCCCAATCGTCTGTTAACACCACCTTATAATGTGTAATGAACTTCTATTAGAAATGCATGGGCAATCCCTCCCAAACAGAAGATAGGTGTTGGTGAGAAAATTCTGTCTTTCACATTATATGATTGTGGGACATGTTGGTGGGAAATCCTGCTTTTTACAATATATAACTAATTCTTAACTATGTTGCAAATTGTATCTAACTCTGCAGTTCAATTTCTGGAATAACAGCCGTGTGTGCAAAACAAATGACTCATCACCAGGTGTGTAGTCAAGACAAACTTTGTCCAAGGTCTGAATGCCTTAAGATATCACTGCTCTGCCCAGCTAGCCACAAGCTGAAGACATAGGAACAACAGGAAAAGATTGTAGATTACAAACTAATAACCATTTATGGCATGGACTGACATAATGGAGGACTAATTAGTTGTATATAATGAATTGTGACGTGAATTAAGGTGATTGGCTGTATATAAATGAGATGACAAACTGATTTTGCTTTCGAATCTGTGAACCTCAGCTCAAGTGAGAAAGAGGCTGTGGAGCCTTGGGCCTTTCTCCCAGAATTCTGATATAATAAACTGCTTCTTTACTCATTCAAAAGGCCTTCATGTGAATATTTTCACCTGTAACAATTGGCGTAGTTGGCAGGATGTTGCTGTGCTGACCGAGCCGCTGGACAAGGTGAGCAGCCAAACCTTTGACTGCCAGAAATTAGCGTCACACGGTGAGACGGATGGATGGTGAAGCAACATCCAATGAATCTGGTATCAAGGCCAAGTGAGTAAAAGACTCAGTTTAAAATTTCTTTTTTTGTTTTTGTTTTGTTGGTCCACTATACCATTTACTTTAGTACTAATCGGCTGCTCGAGGATCCATGCTGAGCCTGAATTAAGGGGGTAATTGAGCTCTCACGTGAAGGCCAGAGTTAGTTGGGAATCCGAGGCGCACAGACTGTAGAGTGTTAAGGGTCACAGAATTTGCCGTGACACAGTGACAAGCCAGGGCCACCACCCTACAGGAGTGGATGATAGGTAAAAGCCTCTGAGCACAGTTGCCCAGCATACCAGATACGCGGTTGATAATGGCGACACAGTTAACACATCATGGAAAAGAGGGGCACAAGGCCGCTTTAATGAGGTCCCCCGGGATCCATGAGTCTGGCGTATGGACAAGAGCAAAAGACTCTGGTACGGAAAATGATCAGAGATGGGTGGGACCCCGATGCAGCCCCCGTAGAACAAAGAGATTGGTGGGATAAACAAAAGCGAGATACGGCAATAAAAAAAAAGGCAGGAGTCATCTTAGTTCACCAGTTAGAAGAATAAGCGACAGAAAGTAAGTGCAGCGTTACACTAATAATGGAAATGACAGATATAAAGCCTTCACACTGTTTGAAAAACAGGCTATTTTAAAGGAATTGAGCTCTCACTCTCCCACATTCACAAATTATTTTAAGCATAGAAATAAAGCGAGAAAAGATAAGCGGCAGTACAGATTGTGCAAACCGGTGAAAGAATCACAGGAAACTGTTACAAGTATGGCTAACGACTGTAGGGTAAAGAGTAAAGTAAATACAAGATTAAGGTTAGAAACTTAACATGGATTCTGTAGTGATCTCTATATGTGCATGTACACAAGGGGTTAATGTGTAATCAGTAGCACCACATGATCACTAGAGGGCCGGACCAACAGGGGTATAAAAGGCAGCCACATTGGGTCGCTGTCTCTCTTGGGTGCACTGTGATCAAAGCAACAGCAGACTAGTTCAGATGGCTAGTGGAGTTACGTATAGTCACTGTAGTTAGATCTTGTTAACCTTATAACTAGTGTCATAGTTAAAGCAAAGAATTCATGTAAATATTGTTGCAGTTACTCAATAAACCTTTTGTTACGACTGGACGAGTTCGAATCTTCTTCATCGAGATTCAGAATACCTCATCACTAACCAAGGATTGAGTAGCACATGTTACCTACCACACAGGTAACAAAACAGATTCTTGTCCAGAAGAACTTCAGATCGTTTCAAATTTGCGAGATCGGATTTCAGTTTGAAATTGAGCCATTCAAGCTGTCCAGATAAACTCAACAGTAATTCAATTCATTTTTAAAGGGAAGAATAAATAAAGTTTGAGATCACTTAAAAGACGCAAATGGCATAATTCCAAGTTCTCCACCTATTCTCTGCCCCCTTAGGTTCTGTACATAATTTAACCATTTGAACAAGCAGGACATTTGGGGAAAAAAAATGTCTCTAAGAATAGCTAATAAAATCAATCAGTGGAAATTGAATTAAATGGAATAAAACAGATAACGTTTTATGATGAAGTAGAATGGAAGATCTTGTTCAGTATTTTAATTAAGCGATTGTGAAACTGCTGTCACTTTGAGAATCTGTTGCCATGAGGGTGCTAACAGCTAATTCTGATATTTGCGAGCTGTGAGAATGTGTTTGGTCTGTGAATGTTCATATATCTCTGCTAAGATTTATCTTCTGAGAAGTAACCTTGAGTTTATAATTTGGAACTTTAGAATAGGAACCATAAGGATTTTTACCTAACTAATTTTGGTTAAAGCACTGAAGTGCTAGGTTTCCTTTGTGAGTGTGGTGACATTTGTTTGTCATCTGACATTGTGATTTAAAGATCATAGTTTGAGTGTAATTAACAATTTTTCTTTTCGAAGGTTATCATTGACATTTCCAGGGTAATTTTGATACACGAGGAATTTTAATCAGGGTACAAAATCACGTATGTAAGAATAAGAAAATATTACTTTTATGGTGTTCATTGGAAGTTAGGATAGTTGAAATACATATGACCAATCCGGTGTTGGATATGTCCAGGGTGAAAACTTCCCTGACTGTAGAAGCCAGGTATTTCTAATACACTTAATATAGGTAAAAAGATAGCTGCTTAAAGCATAAATATTAATTCCCAGTTTTAAAATTAAAGAAAACATATATTTTGCAAACTCATTCTCATGATTTTGAAAGTAACACAGAAGTCTGATGAGACATAACTTCTCATTACATTTCTCCAAGGACACGCGCTGAATCCATGGCAACGAGGCAGGAGTGAGGTTCGACGGTTCTCACGTCGTTTGAGATTAGAGTGAATTACATCCCATGATTATACAAGCTGAAACATTTTAGACTGTGTTCCCTTGTTTTTAATAAATGGACAGTTAAAACATCGAATCAAATATATATATATATATATATATATATATATTTGATTCCAACATTCTCATTAAAACGATTTTATAAAAGCAGCATAATTTACTTTACTGAATTGAAATAGACAGTTTGAATTATATTTTTGGAGTTATGTCCAGCATGGCATGACGAGATAACATCAGGTCTCCATTGTGGCAGTAGGTAGGTCAGCATTAGACCAGTTTTTGCTGGTTTTTGATAAAGCACAATATTGCATTCTTTAACATGCAAAAGTAAGCAGGCAGGCAACAATTAGAAGTAATGTTACATATATATATAAATGGACAGCTTGCCATCAAATCAAATGTGTTTGCATCTAACTCAAACCAATTAGGATTATATTGGGGTGTGATCAGATCGCCTAAGACAGATATGAAATAGTATATCCATCGGGGATTTGGCCACCATTTTAGAAAGAAAAGAAAGGAAAGGAAAGGAAAAGAGTTAGAAGAGTTAGGGGAGAGAGTTAGAAAAGAGTTGGAAGAAAAAGGAGGAGAAAGAGCGACAGGAGTTCCAAACACAGACAGAGAGAGAGAGAGGGAGTTTTAGGCATCTATAGAGAGGGAGTTTTAGGCATCTATGCTTTGATCTGAACTATTTGCTGTCTCTCTGTATTCATGTTTCATTTTCAGACTTTGACTTCAGACTTTGACTTTTAAAAGTTGTGATCGAGCTGTTTGTCTCAGAAGATAATTCCTGTGATTCTTTGAAAGCTTCAAATTGTCTACAAACTGCCTTCTAAATGACTTTCAAGTTGTAATCAATAGAAGCCAAATAAAACAATTCTTATTTGCACCTGACAAGTTTTAACTTGAATTTCTACTGAGTTTCAGCAATGCACAAGAACGGCCGGTAACCTTGAATCATATGGTTTTAAAATCCCTCAACTGACTGAGTCCAGTCGTAAATCCTTCACTGACACAACACAGATGTATTAATTCTGAGATTGCAGAATTAAGTGTAAAGGACAGATGGATAAATAAACTATGTCCATGATCATGTTTCTTGTTTAAACAAAAGGGTGGTGACAAAATGACGTCTGGTAGGGAACTCTTACTCCATCCTTTTCAAACCAGCAGAGAATTGACCCGTGCTTGTTAATGCCTGGATCTGGTACGTCTCTCTTGTGGGGACCATGAATTGGATTCAGTTGAATTGGTTTTTGGAGCAGGCCAGGAGCTGGATGAGGGGTTTGCCCCTGTCCACACTCTGAGCTCTGGCTTTGTAATTCTGATAAAGTAATAACAAAAAACAGCTGAAGATGTATTTTTAATTGGAACTTACAAATCTTAAGTTTTGAATTGTCAGATATATTCGGATTAGTTAACCCACTCTGTCCCAAGCAGGATGGATCTTTTGTGTTTTACTTTTTACTTTATAAGTGGAACAATATTTGCAGTAGCTTCAGGAATTTGATAGTTGAGTTATTGTAAACTGGCTAATTAAACAGGCACAAGCATGTCAAGGTTGGGTTCAAGCGCAACAGAATCAGGCGTGTAACCACGAGGAAAATAGATATGAAAAGGTTGTAAAATATGAGAACTACTAATCCCTGAATAGCAGACATGTTCAGCCCATGCAGGAAAAGCTTTATACGAACAACACCTAACACCTGGTGACGACCAGGACACTTTTCCACTTTTCCTTTAAATATTTAGATTAAACATTCAAAAAAGGCTGGAACGACAGCAGCAGCTGTGGGGACTCGTGATGGCTCTTGAGATTTCAGAACAACTACAAGCACCTAAGAGCGCAGGAACATCACTGATTTCACAACGGACACAGGATGAACGTAGCTATATGAACTATGGTGCTTTATATAATTTTATTGACGGGATGTGCATCCCAGCAGCCAGAGACTGGAACAATGGTAGAACTTATTTCAATGCATGGCTGCAGCTACATTTGGGAAAGACAGCAGATGCATATACAAATTGTGTCTGTACACAGGGTTAGAAGAGGCATAATCAATGATGCCGTGACATGACTTAACACAGAAACTTCTGTGGTAAAATCACTAGACATACAAAGGTTAAATGCACAGGTGGAACAACTTACAGGAATAAGGAAGAGGATATTAGAGAATGCAGAGAAAGGTCTGGTCAGCTTTGCAGAAGGAGGCCTGGATATACAATTGAATGGGACAATTGTTTGGGACACACACTAAGACAATCAACAATAGTTAACAAACTCATCGACTGAGAAAGGGAGACAGCTAGAAGGCTCTGACAGGGGCAGCTGAGCCACAACCTTGATCTGATCTAAAGATGATCTGATGGAATAGACAGCCCACAACTGGCTAAGCTTACCAAATGACAAGGGATGCTGGACAACCGTACTCTGAAGGCAGTAACCGGAGTATACTCAGCGATCCCCGACTGTAGAATGGACGAGATAACGGGGGTGGGGATGGTCCTGATGATCCCTATCATCACACTGGACTCAGGGTAATTCCCTCAGAACATTGGAATCGTACAGGCGAACACCTCCTTCAGGTACTATCTCACCGAGACCTCTGCTATACACAGGAATAATATTATGGGATCTCCTTCACGGGGTGTAAAGAGAAAGGGGACATTACTGTGTGCCCCCACCCGGTAGGACAGGGAGAGTTGGACGAATGTTGATTAATCAGAACTCACGGTTGTGTCTGAGAGATTAGACTTGCCCCCGTGCATTTTAAGTTTACGGAGGAAAAGGAAAATACTGCGTCTCCGCCACCGTAACCTCCTATCGCTATAACTTTTATACCCCTTAGGCCCACCACTATAGGCCTAGCAAGGATCACTTGAGATTGGATTTTAAAGAGCCAGAGATGGTCCCACATCTTGCAGAAACTCTGAAGGAACGAAGACTCAAGGGGCAGCAGGGTAGCATGGTGGTTAGCATAAATGCTTCACAGCTCCAGGGTCCCAGGTTCGATTCCCGGCTGGGTCACTGTCTGTGTGGAGTCTGCACGTCCTCCCCCTGTGTGCGTGGGTTTCCTCCGGGTGCTCCGGTTTCCTCCCACAGTCCAAAGATGTGCGGGTTAGGTGGATTGGCCATGCTAAATTGCCCGTAGTGTCCTAATAAAAGTAAGGTTAAGGGGGGGGGGGGGTTGTTGGGTTACAGGTATAGAGTGGATACGTGGGTTTGAGTGGGGTGATCATGGCTCGGCACAACATTGAGGGCCGAAGGGCCTGTTCTGTGCTGTACTGTTCTATGTTCTATCGGTTAATCAGTTAAGCTTTACCACCAGTTACCGAGAAAGAAAAAATCCATGCTTTGAAATTTTTTTTTAAAAGACACAGAGGAACTAGTTCAGAGTGAAAGTTGGTGGCAGAGAGTGTGGGCCTATTAGATGAGCTTACTTCAAAACTGCTATGAATAACATCATTTAATGACAGACAGTAGAGATAGTCAGGGACGCAGGAATGATTGATACGAAGGCATTAAATGTGACATACATGGGTTCGTTTGAGGGGTGATCTTTGAATCACATGCACGGTGTATGTACGGAACATCTGGGAGGTTACATGCCCCAAAGGCTGTATTAAAACGCACCCTGCAGCCCTCATATCGAATCATTGTGGTCATTTGGGATTCAGTAAACATCTTACATGACCAAAAGGAGGGGATGTTGGTGAGAAAATTCTGTCTCTCACATTATATGATTTTGGGACATGTTGGTGGGAAATCCTGCTTTTTACAATATATAACTAATTCTTAACTATGTTGCAAATTGTATCTAATTCTGCAGTTCGATGTACTTTCTGTGTCTGCTACTGGACTAACAGCCCTGTGTGCAAAACAAATGACTCATCGCCAGGTGCGTACTCAGAGACAATGGACTATTAACAAACTTTGCCCAAGGTCTGAATGCCTTAAGATATCCCTGCTCTGCCCGGCTAGCCACAAACTGAAGAATTAGCAACAACATGAAAAGGCTGTACATTACAAACTAATAACCATTTATGGCATGGACTGACATAATGGAGGACTAATTAGTTGCATGTAATGAATTGTGACGAGAGTAAAGGTGATTGGCTGTATGTAAATGAGATTCCAAACTGATTTCGCTTTCGAATCTGTATATTAACCCGTGTGAACCTCAGCTCAAGTGAGAAAGAGTGCTGTCTAAAGGCTGTGGAGCCTCAGGCCTTTCTCCCAGAATTCTGATATAATAAACTGCTTCTTTACTCATCCAAAAGGCCTTCATGTGAATATTTTCATCTCTAACACTAAGTTACCTATATGGGCAGATTGCAATTTCCCAGCTTTATCTGATTCAAAATGTCTGAACTTTCAAACTTTGCTGATACCAAACTTGAAGATGTGGTCAATAGTGAGGGTCATACCAATGGACTGCAACAGACCACAGAGTCCAGTAGAATAGGCAGACCAAAAATGGCAGATGGAATTTAATGGACCATTTTGCCAGAAGAGACAGACAACATAGACTGACTCAGTGTAAAGTTTTGGCCCAGGGAATGAATGTGGGCTCTTCTGGTCTCTGCAGCATGCAGTGGATTTATCCAACTGAGTGTTAAAACCAATGCAAAAATTATACAATTTGACAATTACAATGATAAATATAATAATGAATTGACAACTAATGATACTTTTACAAATGAGGAAATGTTTTGACTCATCACTTTCCATGTCAGAGCATGCAAACATTGGAGAAATTTGCATCTTGCTGCTTCCAATTATTATTATAGAATTTTACAGTGCAGAAGGAGGCCATTCGGCCCATCGAGTCTGCACCGGCTCTTGGAAAGAGCACCCTACCCAAGCCCATACCTCCACCCTATCCCCATAACCCAGTAACCCCACCTAATACTAAGGGCAGTTTGGACCCTAAGGGCAATTTAGCATGGCCAATCCACCTAACCTGCACATTTTTGGACTATGGGAGGAAACCGGAGCACCCGGAGGAAACCTACGCACACACGGGGAGAACGTGCAGACTCCACACAGACAGTGACCCAAGCCGGGAATCGAACCTGGGACCCTGGAGCTGTGAAGCATTTGTGCTAACCACTATGCTACTATGCTGATCGGCAGGGGAAGGGGGCGGGCAGGTGGTCATGTGGAACATGAGTGGGTTGAATGGGCCAGTTCAATGGTCACGTGTGCTCACGCATTTGAGGACTTTGAAGGAGGATGCGGCCTTTTTGCAGGAGACGCACCTGAAGAAAGGGTCCCAGACGAGGCTGAGAAAGGGATGGGTGAGACAGGTATTCCATTCAGGGCTGGATAGGAAAACGAGGAGGGCGATGTTGGTTAATAAGTGAGTTGCATTTGAGGTGGGGAGAGGAGAGAGAGATATAGAGTGAGTGGAAAGTTGGAGTGGATGCCGGTGATTCTGGTAAATGTCTCAAAGGTACCTCAGGAAGGACAATAGACTTTGTCACCAATGTCTGTGTCCAAAATGGAAAGAAACTCCACTGAAATGATGGGAATTGGTATGTGTACAGAGATAATGGGTATTTACATCTGAGTGCGGATGTGAGTTTGGACATTGGCAGCTGGAATCATGAAAGAAAAATACAGCTGATGGTATCTGTGGAATCCTATATGTTTAACAAGTATTAATTGTCTTGAGCGGGAGCCACCAAATGTGCGACCACTCACTCCATGGCCGCCACTGGAAGTCCTCAGCAGATCTTTATGTAAGTAAATGTAATCCCAATCAAGCCTACAGTCTTGTCCTAGATGCTATTGAGCCTGGAGATTGTTATACTTATCCAGGCTGGTGAAGAATATTTCATCACACTCCCGACTTGCGTTTTGTAGATGATGGAGAAGATTTTGGGAGTTAGAAAGTGAAGCACTCTCAGTAACATATCTAACAACCTAGACATTCATGTGGTTAATCCAGCAGTATTTCCAATTGGGAGATTTGGCAATGATAATGTTAAGTAAAGGCAGTTAAACTCTCACTTGTTGAAGGTGTGCCTTAAGTGGCAAGCAATATTGTACCACATAGCAGCTCAAGCTTCAATGTTGTCCAGGTCTTGCTGTCTGCAGGCATGGATTGCTTCATTATCTGAGAAATTGTGAATATGTAATAATCAAGGAACAGCGCCACTTCTGAGTTTACGATGGATGAAAAGGCATCGATGAGTCAGCTGAAGATAGTTAGGCCAAGGACGCTGCCCTAAGAAACTTTTGCAGTGATGTCCTGGTGGCTGAGATGTTTGACCTCCATTTGCCCTGATTCCCATTCAATTCAGTTGGAGTCAGGCTTGGTAACACACAATTCAGAGGTCAACTAGGTCAACCATCTTTGTGTGGGACTGGAAAAACATATGTATCAGAATATTGATCATCCCTTATAGAAATCACAAGCCTTTAATCTGCCCATCATGAAGCCATGTCCTCAGGTATTCAGTTACTCTGCTCAACTATTAAATTTTCTTTTACAGGAGTGAAGAGAGAACGTATAGGAGACAGTACTGCAAGTGAGACTGCCCCAATAAAAATGTGTGTTTTCATGTTTCATATTCACCTCTATTGGGAACATAGTTGCATTCAAATACATTTGAAGACAAGGCCCATCCCTTGGACAGAACCAGAGAGCGTTTTAAAATTTTGTACATAATCTCATGTAGCTGATCTTATTCCATACATTTGGGGGCATTAGGCAAAGCTGTGTAACCAGGATATATGGCACTTATAAAATTATTTACATGAAGCTGATTAGATTTGTCATCAAATTTCAGGAGTTTGGGTTAGGCTGTACCTCCAGAATTAGCCTGGGCTTTAACAACTGGATACAAGTGCTCCAACAGTGACATCTGCTCAGACCTCACTATAGGAAGGATGTGGAAGCATTGGAAAGGGTGCAAAGGAGATTCACCAGGATGCTGCCTGGTTTGGAGGGTAGGTCTTATGAGGAAAGGTTGAGGGAACTAGGGCTTTTGTCTTTGGAGCGGAGGAGGATGAGAGGAGACTTAATAGAGGTTTATAAGATGATGAGGGGGATAGATAGAGTGGACGTTCAGAGACTATTTCCTCAGGTGGATGTAGCTGTTACAAGGGGGCATAACTATAAGATTCAGGGTGGGAGATATAGGAGGGATGTTCGAGGTAGGTTCTTTACTCAAAGAGTGGTTAGGGTGTAGAATGGACTGCCTGCTGTGATAGTGGAGTCGGACACTTTAGGAACTTTCAAGTGGTTATTGGATAGGCACATGGAGCACCCCAGAATTACAGGTTTCAGACATGGCTCGGCACAACATCGAGGGCCGAAGGGCCTGTTCTGTGCTGCACTGTTCTATGTCTATGTTATAAGGTCTTGTTGAAGCTAGCCCAGTGTTTTATTTTGTTCAGATTGTTCTGCTTTGTGGTAGAAATCTTTAGAGGTTGGTTCCACGTTGCTTTCCTTCTGAAACTTTTTCTGTGCAAGAGTTCCTTTCAAAGGGAAAATTGGATCAAATTTAGTTTGTTAATTCCCAAATTGCATATTTTGATTGAGAAAGAGCACATTGTAACGAGACATCATTTGCAGGTCCAAAGACATTTCAGGCGTTAACTGCAAGCCAGGAACTCTGTGTACAGACCACACCACTCCTACCTGACTCGATCAGACGAGACTCTTCATTTCCTTCCCTTCATTGCAGTGTCTGAGCTTGCCATCTGCTGCAGCCTCTAACTGCTCTACTTAAAGTCACCATTACATTAAGCACTCTCTGCCATAGGTTCTTGATCATTGCTGAAGTCAATTGCCAGATGTGCCAGTAGGAAGCTTTGTCCTACATAAATGACAGATGCTGTGTTGAATTGGGGAAATAACTTTTATCACTTTCTTCATGAAGAGGCAGAAACTGGAGAGAACTATTGATGTTAAACATGCCTTACTCTCCAGTACCCTTGATAATCATGTTTCACATGACATGGCTTGATGTATAAGGTCGTGTTTTGTTGCCAGTCCATTTTGTTTCTATGTAAACACAAATACAAATTAATTGGCGCGATTTACTGGCTGCGTTGCACCTAAGCAAGAGTGCAGCGAGGCCGTAAGATCGCAAACGAGAACTGCGGCAGGCGGCAATCGGTTTGCAATCTAACCGGCCTGCTCCCGTTGCCGAAATCCGAATCCCGCCATAGTGTAGCAAGAAATCAATAATCACCACTTAAGGCCAATCTCCATACAATTAACAGGAGTGACACCCATCTAACAGCCTTCTGCGATCTAACTGCCTCCCCAGCAAGTGGTCACACGGGCAGTGATTAGTATACATTTTTAAAAACGTGAAGCTGGCAGAAGGACTGCTGCAGGGATCGGAGGTGGTGAGTAGCCATCTTCGATCCCGGGCAATGGGCCCGGGGCACTGGGCTTCTGCCCCGGACTCGGTTTTGGCGGGGCGGGGGGGGGGGGGGGGGGGGGGGGGGGGGGGGGGGGGGGGGGGGGGGGGGGGGAAAGAGAAGCCCGCGGGGGAGCTGGTCTCGGTCGCCCACCATCAATGGGGGGGGGTTGGCAGGCGGAAGGGCGAGAGGAGATGGGTGAAGAGGCTGGCAATGGCCTAAAGTGTACAGTGGTCTTTCGGACATAATGTGCCTCAGGATGCTCCGCCTCAACAAGGGGATGATGCGGCACCTGTGCTATGTCCACTTGAGAGGGACTTGTGTGGCATCTCACAAGCTACAGTCCACAAGTGCATCTATGAAGTCACTGATGCCCTGTTTGTCCAGACAGTGAAAAAATAAACTTTGACATGGACCAGGCTCAACAGGATGCCCGGGAAGCAGAATTCTCCCTAGGTCCAGCGGGTAACACGCATCGCCTTGCACGCACCGGGCCGTGTGGGAGTGCCCTACACCAACAGGAAGGGGTTCCACTCACTGAACGTCCAGCTCGTGTGCTACACGATTGGCTCTTGGGAGATAAGGGATACCCTTGCTGAGGCCCTGGCTAATGACACGAGTACGGAGGTTGATGACCAAAGTGGAGACTCGGTAGAATGAGGCCTATGCGGCCCATGTTGGACGAGGAGGGGAGGATGCGCAGGACCAGCCGGAGGATGGAGGTCTGTGTAATGTCACCCCAGGGTGATGGGACTGTGTCAATCAATGGGTCACTGCCGAGGGCAACCTGCTGAGCACTGATACTCCTCAATCTATTCTATAATCTGTCTCCTGCCTGTCTGCTGAGTGCTCGCTCACACCCATCACTTGCCCGTACTGTGTCTGGTGTGTGTGGGTGCGTGACAGAAAAGAAGCATCCAGGACCTCCATGTCTGCGAGCTGGGGCAGGGGATTGGTACTCACGGAAGCGCCAGAGGTGTCATATTTCTCAAATGCAACATTTTAAAATGTTGTGCATGTGTCCTCCAACTGGCCCAATCCCCCGATGGTGCTGCCCCCTTCCCCACCCCTCCCAACTCCTTCCCCCCCCCCCCATTGCATCCTCCCCCCTACCCCCATGCCCTCTCAGTGTTCCACCGCTGCGCCTAGGTGTCCCCCCAGGATGCACATCAGAGGTGGAGGTAGCTTGCCGCCTACCGTGAGCCGTGGGCTTCAATGCCCCTGGCAGGCGTCCTCTGGGGTCAGAGGGACCCAACCCACTTGCCAGTGGCACAAGTCCCACTGTGACACCCCGTTTCGGGTGCTGACTCCAAGACGCGCCAATGTCAGTGGCTGGGTCTTGGTGCAGCTGGTGGCCACTATTGCCACTCCGTAAGGTGGCTCTGCGTTGGCAGCCGAATGAATGCCTCCTCCTCCCGGTCGGTACCCATAGGATCTTGGGGTTCACCTTGGGACAAAGGGGCAGCTGGATCGAGCCCCGGATTGGTGTCTGTATGGCATTAACAACTCACGTGTAATAGGTCATCTGGGTGGGGGCCGGTGTAACCTCACCTTTGCGCCAAAAGCCAACCTCTACATCAGTGACAGATCCTTTATTTTTATTTAATAAACAGATTGAGGTATTTTTGGTATAGTAACAACCTAATAAACAATATACATGAAACCATAAACATAGTAAAAAAGCCATTTACCTCATACAGGTCCCTCCCTTATCGACCCCTACTCTAATCTAAACTACTCCACTCCCCCCCCCCCCCCCCCCCCCCCGTCTGCTGACGATTAATTTCCTGCAAAGAAGTCGACGGACGGTTGCCACCTCCGGGTGAACCCTAACAGTGACCCTCTCAAAGCAAACTTGATTTTCTCCAAACTAAGGTAGCCATGTCCGATAGCCAGATCTCCGACTTCGGGGGCTTTGAGTCCCTCCAAGCTAATAGTATCCGTCTCCGGGCTACCAGGGAAGCAAAGGCCAGAACGTCTGCCTCTTTCTCCTCCTGGATTCCCGGGTCTTCTGACATCCCAAAAATTGCCATCTCTGGACTCAGCGCCACCCTTGTTTTAATATTTTGGACATGACATCTGCAAACCCCTGCCAAAATCCCCTAAACTTTGGGCATGTGGACATTGTTCACCGGTCCTCCACCCCAAAGAATCTGCTCATCCGGGCCACTGTCATGTGAGCCCAGTGAACAACCTTAAATTGTATCAGGCTGAGCCTGGCACATGTTGCGGACGTATTGACTCTACTCAACGCGTCCGCCCATAGACCAGCCTCTAACTCACCTCCCAGCTCCTCCTCCCACTTGTGCTTCAGCTCCTCGGCCTGCCACTGGGCTGGTGGAGTACCATACTGGCTGGAAAGGCAGAGGCGCAGTTACCAACGCCCCCAAACTAGTGCCCTTACATAAAGCCACCTCCATACGCACCTATGCCGACCACTCCCCCACCACCCACTTCCTGATCATGGCTATATTAGCTGCCCAGTAATAGTTGCAAAAATTTGGCAGCGCCAGCCCGCCCTCTCCCCGACTCCGCTCAAGCATTAACCTTCCTTACTCGCGGGGTCTTGCCCACCGAGACGAAGCCTGTGATCACTCTGCTGACCCGCTTAACAAAGGAATAAAGGTGGGGAGACACTGAAATACAAATAGGAATATCGGGAGGAAAGTCATCTTCAACAGATCCTTTATGAGGAATGGACCACCCCCACAATCTCCAGGGCCCGTTCCTCGTAGGGGGCTCTGATGTCCGGCACCCCACCACCCACCTGGGCACTCTCCCGTATGTTGTTGGATCAACCTCTCCTGCAGGGACATCGCGAGCTGCACACGTCGTTCATTGCGGGGGGGGGTAGTATTGGGGGGGCGGCACGGACGGCACTGCTAGATATGGGTGAGCCGGGGCATGCTCGTAGGGGGTGGGGGGTCAGGGGTGGTGGACAGAGCCTGGTAGAGGTCATTGACCTTCTTACATCCTGGTGACGCTCCCCGAGCGGAGCCGCTGCCACTTTCTCCAAGCCCTGCGGCTGCCACCCCGTGGAACAGGACATTCCGTCTGATTTCGACTGTGTCCAACAGTCTGGTCAGATCGGCATCCTCGAGGCGTGGGGCTAGTCTCCTCGGTGGCATGGCTACAAGCTGTGTGTGGTCGGCTGGGCAGGAGCGGTTACTCTTCCTTGTTAGCGGGGGTTGCCGAGTGTGGTCCAAGCCTGTGGGACAGCCATTTGCAGCGTGAAATCCGTGGGGCTTTGTTTCGTGGTCCAATTAGCGTTTTATAGCAGTGATGGCCTCACTATGCCAATGTTGCAGTTCCATTAAATCCCACCCAATATGCTTGTTTCTGACTACAACAATTAGCGTGATTCTCCACTTGGCGTGATTCTCCATTTTGCCGGCACCCAGGAGTTTCCTGACAGCGTGGAGCTGAACCCCATTGACCAGCCGGCGTAACCGAGAATCCCCTTGGCGGGTCAGGGCAGAAATGTGGCGCGGTGGTGGGGGCGGGGGGGGGGGGGGGGGGGGGGGGGGGGAGAATCCCACCCACTATATCTACCTTATGTTAATGGTTGGTAGTCAGAGAGCAAACAGTGTTTCAGTTCTGGATTTGAAAAGATGTTACTGAAATATTCTGCAGGGAAAGATGAGAGAACTAAAACGGTAAAGATGCATCAAGTAAGGTATGAATATATAGCACCTGAAGAAAATAAGCATTTTAGACAGCAAAGGTTTCATAGAATTTACAATGCAGGAGGAGGCCATTCGACCCATTGGGTCTGCACCAGCTCTTGGAAAGAGCACCACACCCCCATCCAATCGCCGTAACCCAGTAACCCCACCCAACCATTTTGGACACTGAGGGCAATTTAACAAGGCTAACATGCACATCTTTGGACAGTGGGAGGAGACCGGAGCACCCGGAGGAAACCCACGCAGACACTGGGAGAAAGTGCAAACTCCACAGTGACCCAAGTCAGGAATCGAACCTGGGACCCTGGAGCTGGGAAGCAACTGTGCTAACTACTGTACCTCCAATTTGGTCGTGGAATTACAGAATCTTACAGCATAACCATGGCAGACTGGTACAAAAACTAAAATCACATGGGATTAGGGGTGGGCTGGCTAGATGGATACAGACTGGCTTGGTTACAGAAGAGAGAAGCGGTGGGAGGGTGTTTTTCAGAGTGGAGATCTGCAACCACTGCTGTTCCGCAGGGACCTCTGATCATATATATATACATTATACATAAATGTTCTGGAGGAAAATGTGGGTGGTCTGATTAGTAAGTTTGCAGATGGCATGAAGATTGACGGAGTTGCTGATAATGCCGAGGGTTGTCAGAGGATACAACAGGATAGAGATAGATTGGAGACTTGGGCACAGAAATGGCAGATGGAGTTTAATCCGGACAAATGCAAGGTGATACATTTTGGAGGATCAAATCTAGGTATGAGTTGTAATGTAAATGGCAGAACCCTTCGGAATATTAACAGAGGGGACAGAGGCTCAAGGTGAGAGGTGGAAGCTTTAAGGGAGATGTGCAGGGTAGGTTTTTCATGCAGAGAGAGGGGTGGGTGCCTGGAACGCTCTGCCAGAGGATGTGATGGAAGCAGGCACATTTATCAACCTTTAAGAGGCATCTGGATGGATACATGAATAGGAAGGAAATAGATGGATACGGACTGAATAAGGGCAGAAGGTTTTTTTAAAAGTTAGGGCATCATGATTGGCACAGGCTTGGAGGGCCGAAGGACCTGTTCCTGTGCTGTACTTTTCTTTGTTCCTCGAGCTCATGTTGAGCTGCATCGGGACAATGTAGGCTCATGAGGACAGGAAGGTCAGAGAGAGAGAGAGAAAGAGAGTGAGAAGAGAGAGAATTAAAATGACAGGCATCCAGAAGCTTGTGGTCACAAGAACTGAATGAAAGTTTTCCACAAAGCAGTCACGTAATCTATGTTTCGTCTTCCCAGTTTGAGGAGACTGCATTGAGAATAGGGATGGAAGTGGAACCCTACAATAATTCTAGGAAGGAGGGAGACAGGTGAGGGCAGAAGCATGGGAAATGGAAGAGATACAATTGAGGACCCTGTCAGCCATGACAGGGTGAATTTCCGTTCTCGGCCCCACCTCCACCCCATTCTCCCCCCCCCCCCCCCACCCCCCACCCCATTCTCCCCCCCACCCCACTCACCCCCTCTCCCCACCCCATTCTCCTCCCCACCCCACTCACCCCCTCTCCGCACCCCATTCTCCCCCCCACCCCACTCACCCCCTCTCCCCACCCCATTCTCCCCCTCCCCCTACCCCATTCTCCCCCCTACCCTCCCCTCACCCCATTCTCCCCCCTACCCTCCCCTCACCCCATTCTCCCCCTCTCCCCCTACCCTCCCCCCACCCCATTCTCCCCCTCTCCCCACCCCATTCTCCCCCTCTCCCCCTACCCTCCCCCCACCCCATTCTCCCCCTCTCCCCACCCCATTCTCCCCCTCTCCCCACCCCATTCTCCCCCTCTCCCCACCCCATTCTCCCCCTCTCCCCACCCCATTCTCCCCCTCTCCCCACTCCATTCTCCCCCTCTCCCCACTCCATTCTCCCCCTCTCCCCACCCCATTCTCCCCCTCTCCCCACCCCATTCTCCCCCTCTCCCCACTCCATTCTCCCCCTCTCCCCACCCCATTCTCCCCCTCCCCCCACCCCATTCTCCCCCTCACCCCATTCTCCCCCTCTCCCCCCTACCCTCCCCTCCCCCCACCCCATTCTCCCCCTCTCCCCACCCCATTCTCCCCCTCTCCCCACCCCATTCTCCCCCTCTCCCCACCCCATTCTCCCCCTCTCCCCACCCCATTCTCCCCCTCTCCCCACCCCATTCTCCCCCTCTCCCCACCCCATTCTCCCCCTCTCCCCACCCCATTCTCCCCCTCTCCCCACTCCATTCTCCCCCTCTCCCCACCCCATTCTCCCCCTCTCCCCACTCCATTCTCCCCCTCTCCCCCTCTCCCCACCCCATTCTCCCCCTCTCCCCACTCCATTCTCCCCCTCTCCCCACCCCATTCTCCCCCTCTCCCCACTCCATTCTCCCCCTCTCCCCACCCCATTCTCCCCCTCTCCCCACCCCATTCTCCCCCTCTCCCCACCCCATTCTCCCCCTCTCCCCACTCCCCACTCCATTCTCCCCCTCTCCCCACCCCATTCTCCCCCTCTCCCCACCCCATTCTCCCCCTCTCCCCACCCCATTCTCCCCCTCTCCCCACCCCATTCTCCCCCTCTCCCCACCCCATTTTCCCCCTCTCCTCCCTACCCTCCCCCCACCCCCCTCTCCTCCCCCCACCCCACCCCACTCTCTCCCCCACCCCCCCCATTCTCCCCCCCCACCCATTCTCCCCCCCCCCACCCCCCCATTCTCCCCCCCCACCCATTCTCCCCCCCCCCACCCCCCCATTCTCCCCCCCCACCCATTCTCCCCCCCCCACCCCCCCATTCTCCCCCCCCACCCATTCTCCCCCCCCCACTCTCCTCCCCCCCACTCCACTCTCCTCCCCCCCACCCCACTCTCCTCCCCCCCACTCCACTCTCCTCCCCCCCCACCCCACCCCATTCTCCCCCCCCCCCACCCCACCCCATTCTCCTCCCCCCCCCAATCTGAGAAGTCAGTACTCCTCCATTGGGAAGTAACACAGGAGAGTGGCAAAGATTTTTAAAATTCTGAATAAGGGACTTCAATGTCCATCACCAAGAGTGGCTTGGTACCACCACTACTGACTGAGCTGGCCAAGTTCTACAGATATAGCTGCTAGACTGGGTCTGGGCAGATGGAGTGGGAACGGAAAAGAGGGAAAAACATAGTTGACCTTATTCCCACCAAACTGCCTGCTGCAGATGCATCTGTCCATGACAGTATCAGTAGGAGTGACCACTGCACCGTCCTTGTGGAGACAAAGTACCATCTTCACCTTGAGGATACCCTCCATCATGTTGTGTGGCAGTACCATCATGTTTTAAAAAAAAAAAATGTGCAGCAATCATCAAGCTCGGCAATAGTTTCCACAGGGGCTAAATGGAGCTCTCTTGAGCCCTCCGCTGAATTTTGTCAAGGGGCAGCCTTCAATGATGAGTCATTGATTGGGGTGCACCACAGCTGCAGTCCAGGTTCCATGCAAGGTCCCAATTGCACTGATTTGCTACATAAAGGCCTTGGCCAGTGTGGAAATGGTTGAGGAGTACCCAACATTGGTGTGGCAGGTTCAGGGGCAGCACGGTAGCACAGTGAAGTACTGTTGCTTCACAGCTCCAGGGTCCAAGGTTTGATTCCCGGCTTGGGTCACTGTCTGTGTGTAGCCCGCACATTCTCCCCGCGCCTGCATGGGTTCCCTCTGGGTAAGTCCCCAAAGACGTGCTGTTAGGTAATTTGAACATTCTGAATTCTCCCTCTGTGTACCCGAACAAGCGCCAACCTGCTGAAGTTACAACACAAGACTCCTTGTGCCGAACAGCATGAGCACCAAGTGATAGACAGAGATCTGAGAGTTGTAGGTCATCACTGCAGGAATTTCTCAGGGTAGTGTCCTTGGCCCAAACATCTTCAGCTGCTTTATCAATAACCTTTCCTCCAACATAAGGTCATAAGTGGTTGCCAATTTCACAATTTTCGTGCTGAACATTTATGGCTCCCCAGCTACTGAAGCTGTCCATTCCTATATGCACCAAGACCTGAACATCATTCAGGTTTTGCCTGATAAGGAGCAAGTAACATTCTCGTCATACGAGTGCCAGGCAATGGCCGTCAAGAGAGAATGTAACAATTAGCCCATGACATTCAACAGCATTATCATCGCTGAATACCCAACTATTGGAATCCTGGGGGTTACCATTGACTAGAAGCTGAACTACATCAGCCACATAAATACTGTGAGTACAGGTCAGAGGCTAGGAATTCTGCGCAAAGTAACTCATCAATATTTTTTGTTTTTCATTTCATCTCCTTACTCCCCAAAACCTGTCCACCATCTAGAAAACACAAGTCAGGAGTGTAATCGAATACTCTCCATTTGCCTGTGAGTGCAGCTCCAACAACGCAAAAAGTGCGATACCGTCCTGGACAAATATACAGGAAATTCTGGAGGGGGAGGTGAACATTAGTACAAACAACATAGGGAAAAAGGGATGAGTTCCTAAAAACAGATAGAGGGAGTTAGGAAGAAAGATGAGAAGTCAGACCTTAAAGATAGTGATCTCAGGATTACTACCAGTGCCACGTGCTAGATGGAGTAGAAATAGCAGGATATATTGGATGAATATGTGGCTGAAGAGATGGTGTGGGGGGCGGGTTTCACATTCCTGGGGCATTGGGACTACTCCTGGGAGAGGTGGGACCAGTACAAACTGGATGGATTATGCCTGGGCAGGACAAGGACTGATGCCCTGGGGGGAGTATTTGCTGGAGTGGTTGGGGAGGGTTTAAAGTAAAATGGCACAGGAATAAAGAACAAAGAAAAGTACAGCACACGTACAGGCCCTTCGACCCTCCAAGTCTGCGCCGACCATACTGCCTGTCTAAACTAAAATCTTCTACACTTCCGGGGTCCATATCCCTCTATTCCCATCCTATTCATGAATTTACAGGAGCCTATGCAAGGAGTCAAAGGAGGGGAATCAAGGACAAAAACAAAAAGCAGAAAGGGGAATAAGAAACGCGATGGGCAGAGAAACTAAGAGCCAGATTCAAACAGAGCTAGTGACCAATTGTGGGAATGGGAAAGCAATATTAAAAAGACAAGCCTTAAGGTTTTGTGACTTAACGCATAAAGCATTCACAATAAAGTGGATGAATTAATTATGTAAATAGATGAAAATGGGTGTGATATAGTCAGGATTATGGAGACATGGCTGCGGGGTGACCAGGGATGGGAATTGAATATTCAGCAGTATTCAATATTTCGGAAGGACAGATAAAAAGAAAAAGGCAGTGGTGTTGCATTGCTGGTTAAAGAGGAAATTAACACAATAGTGAGGAAAGATATTATCTCCGACAATGTGGAATCTGTATCGATAGAACTGAAAAACATCAAGGATCAAAAAACCTTAATAGGGTTGGATATAGACCCCCAAACTGTTGTGGTGATTAAAAAGAAAATTAGAGATGCATGCAATAAAGGAATATCTGTAATTATCGGTGATTTGATTCTGCATATAGATTGGGTAAATCAAATTAGTCACAATACCAAGAGGAAGAATTCCTGGAGTATATTCGGGATGGTTTTCTGGATCAATACATTGAGCAACCAACTAGAGAACATCCTACACTGGATATGAATGTGTAATGAGAACGGAATCATTGGCAATCTAGCTGTGTGAGAGCCCATGGGGATGGGTTTTTCACCCAGATGGAGAGTGATGTAGTTGATAATGAGACGAGGGTCCTGAATCTAAAAAGGAGGAAACTACAATAAGAGTTGAGAGTTGGATTTGATGGATTGGGAAACAATCCTTAAAGGGATGATGGTGGACAGGCAATGGCAAAACTTCAAGGAGCACATGGGTAAACTGCAGCAATTGTTTATTGCTGTCTGGGGCAAAAATAAAACAGAAAAGGTGGCCTAACCATGACTTACAAGGGCAATTAGAGATAGTATTAGATCCAAGGAAGAGGCATACAAATTGGCCAACAAAAACAACAGGCCTGAGGATTGGGAACAGTTTAGAATTCAGCAAAGGAGGACCAAGGGATTGATTAAATAGGGGAAAATAGAGTGCGAGTGTAAACTGCGGTGAACATAAAAGCTAACTGTAAATGTTTCTGAAGGTATGTGAAGAGAAAAGGTTTGGTGAAGATGAATGTCGGTCCCTTACAGCCAGAAACAGGAAATGGCTGGCCAACTAAATGCATACTTTGGTTCTGTCATCACAAAGTGTGTCACAAATAACATGCCAGAAATGTTGGGAACACAGGGTTTAGTGGAAGGGAGGAACTGAAGGAGATCAGTATTAGTAGAGAAATTGTTGTGGGGAAATTGATGGGATTGAAGGTTGATAAATCCCCAGCACCTGATGACCTACATCGTACTTAATAATCTTTATTAGTGTCATAAATAGACTTACAGCAGTTACTGTGAAAATCCATTAATCACCATACTACGCACCATATGGTACACTGAGGGAGAATTCAGAATGTCCAATTCACTTAACAAGCAGGCCTTTCGGGACTTGTGGGAGGAAACCGGAGTACCTGGAGGAAACCTACGTGAGAACATGCAGACTCCGCAGTGACCAATGCCGGGAATTGAACCTGGGACTCTGGCGCTGTGAAACAACAGTGCTAACCACTGTGCTGCTGTACCAATCATAAGGAAGTGGATCCAGAAATAGTGGATGCATTGGTGGTCATCTTCCACGATTCTATAGACTCTGGAACAGTTCCTACAGATTAGAGGGTAGCCAATGTAACCCCACTATTTAAAAAAGGAGGTAGAGAGAAAACAGGAATTATAGACCAGTAAGCCTGACCTCGGTAGTGGGGAAAATTCTAGAATCTATTAGAGCACTAGGAAAACAGTGACAGGATTGGACGTGGATTAATGAAATACTTTGTGACAAATCAACTGGAATTCTTCAAAGATATAACTCAAGAGTTGATGAAGGGGAGCCAGTGGATGTGCTTTATTAGGACTTTCAGAAGGCTTTTGATAAAGTCCCACATAAGAGATGATTGTGTAAAATTAAAATTTAGGGGTAATGTATTAAGATGGATCGCAAAACTGATTGGCACAGGAAACAAAGAGTAGGAATAAATGAGTATTTTTAAAAAAAGGCAGGCAGTGACTAGTGAGGTACCGCAGGGATCGGTTGTGGGACCCCAGATATTCGAAAATGAAAAAATGATTCACAATACATATCAATGATTTAGATGAGGGAATGTAGTATTTCCAAAATTGCAGATGACACAAAGCTGTGCGGGAGGGTGAGCTGTGAGGAGGATGCAGAGATCCTTCAGTGTGATTTGGGTAAATTGAGAGTGGGAAAATTAATGGCAGATGCAGTATAATTTGGATAAACGTGAGGTTATTCACTTTGCATGAAAAACGGGAAGGCAGATTATTGTCTGAATGGCTATAAATTAGGAGAGAATGTGCAGCGAGATCTGGGTGTCCTCATACACCAGTAGCTAAAGGTATGCATGCAGGTGCAGCATGGCAGTAAAGGTGGTAAATGGGTTTCGTAGCAAGAGGATTAGAGTACAGGAGCAGGGGTGCCTTGCTGCAATTATATAGGTCCTTGGTGAGGCCACGCCTGGCATAGTGTGTGCAGTTTTGTTCTCTTTATTTAAGGAAGGATGTTGTTGATATAGATGTAGTTCAGGCAAGGTTTACCAGACTGATTCCTGGAATGGCAGGATGAGGAGAGATTCAGGCGGTTAGAATTGTATTCACTGGATTTAAGAAGAATGAGGGGAGATCCCACAGAAACATACAAAGTTCTAACAGGTCTAGACAGTGTAGAAGCAAGAAGGTTGTTCCTGATGGTGGGGGTGAGCAGAACCAAGGGTCACAGTCCGAGGATATGGGGGTCGATCATTTAGGACTGTGATGAGGAGAAATGTCTTCACCCAGAGAGAGTGGTCGGCAAAAGGAATTTTCGACCACTGAAAGCAGCCGGGGCCAAAATACTATCTTTTTAAGAAGGAGTTAAATATAGCTTTTGGAGAGAAGGGGATCAAAGGATATGGGAGGAAGGCGGAATCAGGCTATCGAGTTGGATGATCAGCCATGATCCTAATGAATGGCAAATCAGGCTCGAAGGGCCGAATGGCCTCCTCCGGTTCCTATTTTCTGAGTTTCTAAAGCACCTCCCTTGATTGGCTCCCCGTCCATCACCAACAACATCCACTCGCTCCACCATCGGTGCACAGTGACACATCTAAAAGATGCACTGCACGACTTCCGGTGGCGGCCATGTGCGGGTAGGTCGCGTTTTTGGCAGCTCCCGCCGCTAACGGACTAACGGCCCCTTTTCGACTCAAATTGGCAGGCAAATGGTGCAGGAAGGCTCCCCACAGCAGTTTATGGAGGGGACCAGGAGCAGGACGGCCAAACGACCAGTGAGAAGCGGCAGGAACGGGCACGGGAACAGAAAATGGCAGCCGGCTTGGATCAGGCAGCGTGGGCCCAGTGGTCACGGGAACAGCAGGAGTTCCTGAGAAGCTGCTTTTCTGACCTGAAAATGGAGATGCTGGCCCCAATGAAGAAAATGGTTGAGACCCAGAAAATGCAGAAGGTGATCAAGGAGATTGAGCAAAAAGATCTTGGATAATGAAGATGAGATACTGGGCCTGGCCGTCAGGGTGGAGGCACACGACGCCCTACATAAGGGGTGGCAGGAGTGGCTGGAAGACCTTGAAAACAGGTCCAGGAGGCAAAACCTGTGCATTCTGGGCCTACCTGAGAGTCCACGGAGGGGTCGGACGTGAACGCATTTGTGATCACGTTACTGAGGACCCTGATGGGGCCAGGAGCATTCCGTAAGCCTCTGGAACTGGTTGGGGCGCACAGAGTCCTCGCAAGAAAGCCCAAAACGAAAGAACCGCTGATGGCCATGGTGGTACGGTTCCTCCGCTTCTCGGATATGGAACAAGTCCTGCGATGGGCTAAAAAGGAGCAGAGCAGCAGGTGGGAGAACAGCGTAATCTGCATCTACCAGGACCTGGGAGCAGAACTGGCCACGAGGCGCGCTGGATTCAACCGAGCTAAGGCAGCCCTCCACAGCAAAGGGGTGAAGTTCGGGCTGTTACATCCGGTGAGGCTGTGGATCACGCATCAAGATCTCCACCACTACTTTGATACACCGGACGAGGCGTGGAATTTTATCAAGGAAGAAAAGTTGGACTCGACCTAAAGGACGGCCACACTGGAACGTTACTCTGGTGGGGATTGTAATTGCCGAGTAGCCGGAGGGAGCAACATTATTTTTATTTGTTCCCTGTTTCTTCGGCCATGTTTTCGGCTTTTTCAGAACTCAGCTGCAGAGGGAGGAGAGGGGCCCGGCACATGGGGCTGCTCTCCTGGCAGCTGGAGCCGTTTCTTTTGGGGGGGCTAAGTTTGCACCCGGGGTTTGTTGTTTGTTTCGTTGGGGGAGGGGGGCGGAAAATGTTCTTTGGGGGCCGTTGAAGCAGATAAGTTGGGCTTTCCACAGGGAGGGAGGGTCCCGAAAAAGGAGGCATCTGAATAATCGGAGACAGAGGCGGGAGAGGCTGGGGTCAGCATGGGTCAGCTGACTCACGGAAGCTTAAGGGAGGAGAGCCAGTGTCAAGCGGGTGCTTGACTTGGGGGTTTGGGATGGGATGCTGCTTTGCTGACAGAAAAGGAGCCAACATGGGGGAAAGAGAGGGAGAGTCATGGGAGGGGGTCTCCAATGGGAGGGCTCGAGTAAACGGGGGACGTGGGCTCGTGGCTGGCCGAAAAAGGGAGATGGCTAATTGGCAGGGGAGGGGGTGATCCAGACTGATCACGTGGAATGTGCGGGGCCTGAATGGGCCGGTCAAGAGGGCTTGCATGTTCTCGCACCTAAGGGGGTTAAAGGCAGACGTAGCCATGCTACAGGAGACGCACCTAAAACTTTCAGACCAAACAAGATTGAGAAAAGGGTGGGTGGGCCAGTTGTTCCATTCGGAGCTGGATTCAAAGACCAGAGGAGTAGCAATCCTGGTCAGCAAACGGGTGTCTTTTGAGGCAGGGAATATTGTGGCTGACAAGGGGGGCAGATACATAATGGTTAGCGGGAAGCTGCAGGGGACTCAGGTGGTACTAGTGAATGTTTACGCCCCAAACTGGGACAAAGTGGAATTTATGGGTAAGATTCCGGACTTAAGACTCACACAAGCTGATTATGGGGGGTGACTTTAACAGTTATAGACCCTGTACTGGACTGGTCTAACCCCAGGTCGGGGAAGAGACCAGCGGCGGCTAAAGAACTGAGGGGATTCATGGAACAGGTGGGGAGCGTGGACCCGTGGAGATTCGCCCGACTGAGGGCGAAGGAGCTCTCTTTCTTTTCCCATGTCCACAAAGTTTACTCCCGCATAGATTTCTTTGTGATGAGCAGGGCGTTAATCCCGAGGGTGGAGGGGACAGAATAATTGGCCATTGCAGTCTCCGATCATGCTCCACACTGGGTGGATTTGCGTCTTGGGGAGGAGAGAGGTCAGCCCCACTATGGAGGCTAGATGTGGGGCTGCTGGCAGACGACAAGGTTTGTGGGCAGATAAGTAGGAACTTTAAAAATTACCTGGAAACTAATGATACGGGGAGGTAGCGGCGTACACGGTGTGGGAGGCCCTGAAGGCAGTTATCAGAGGTGTGTTAATCTCAATCAGATCCCATAGAGCGAAAGAAAGAGCAGAGAAAGGCTAGTCGAGGAGATACTCAGAGTAGACAGGAGCTACGTGGAGACCCCCGAGATGGGGCTACTGAACGAGCGCCGGACGCTGGAGGTGAAATTCGACCTGCTGACCACTGGGAAGCCGGTAGCACAGCTGAGGAATGCCAAAGGGGCTGTCTATGAATATGGGGAGAAGGCGAGTAGAATGCTGGCGCACCCAACTTCGCAAGAAGGAGGCGGCCAGGGGAATTGGGGAAGTACGGGATAAGGAGGGCAAAACGGTCACAGACCCAGAGGGGATGAACAGTCTTTAGGGCGTTCTACGGTAAATTGTATGAGTCAGAGCCCCTGCCAGAAGGGGAGGGGATGAAGCAATTCATCGACCAACTGAGGTTTCCAAAGGTGGAAGAGGATCTCGTGGAGGGACTGGGGGCCCCAATAGAGCTGGAAGTAAAGGGTCCAGGGAACATGCAGTCGAGCAAGGCCCCGGGGCCGGATGGCTACCCTATAGAATTCTACAAGAAATTTTCAAAACTGCTGTGCCCACTCCTACTAAGGACCTTTAATAAGGCCAGAGAGAGGGACCCTCCCCCCAATGTCACAGGCTTCGATTTCACTCATCCTCAACGAGAGAAAGAGCCACTACAGTGTGGATCTTATAGATCGATATCGCTCCTGAATGTAGATGCAAAACTGTTGGCCAAGATCCTGGCTGCTAGAATTGAGGATTGTGTCCCTGGGGTGATAGGGGAGGATCAGACAGGCTTCGTCAAAGGCAGGCAATTGAACTCCAATGTATAGAGGCTCCTAAACATTATCATGATGCCCTCAGAGGGAGGGGAGGCAGAAGTAGTGGTGGCGATGGAAGCAGAGAAAGTCTTTAACCGGGTGGAATTGGAGTACCTGTGTGAAGCGCTGCAAAGGTTCGGATTCGGTGAGGGGTTCATAGGTTGGGTCTAGCTACTCTACCAGGCTCCCGTGGCAAGTGTGTGCACGAACAGGGTGAGGTCGGAGTACTTTAGGCTCCACCGGGGGACGAGGCAGGGGTGCCCCCTCTCCCCGTTATTATTCGCCCTTGCGATAGATCTGCTGGCTATAGTGCTGCGGACGTCAAAGATCTGGCAGAGGTTGGGTCGGGCGGGGAGGGGAGGGGGAGGAGCTGAGGGTCTTGCTTTATGCGGATGATCTGCTCCTGTACATCTCGGACCCACGAGAGGGGATGGGGGAAGGTCATGCAGATTCTGAGGGACTTTGGCAATTTCTCGGGGTACAAACTAAACGAGAAGAAAAGCGAGATGTTCGTGATCCAAGCTAAGGGGCAGGAAAAGAGACCGAGAGAGAGCTTCCGCTGAAGATGGGCGATAAGAACTTTCGGTACCTTGGGATACAGGTGGCTCGAAAGTGGGATGCCCTCCACAAGCTCAATCTATCTCGGCTGGTAGAGCAGATGGAGGGGGACTTCAAAAGGTGGAACATACTCCCGCTCTTTAGTGGGGAGTGCACAGACCGTTAAGATGACGGTTCTCCCCAGATTCCTGTTCGTCTTCCAGTGCCTTCCCATCTTCATCCCCAAGTCCTTCTTTAAGCGGGTGAACAAGATCATCTCGGGATTTAAGAACATAAGAACTAGGAGCAGGAGTAGGCCATCCGGCCCCTCGAGCCTGCTCCGCCATTCAATGAGATCATGGCTGATCTTTTGTGGACTCAGCTCCACTCTCCGGCCTGAACACTATAACCCTTAATCCCTTTATTCTTCAAAAAACTATCTATCTTTACCTTAAAAACATTTAATGAAGGAGCCTCAACTGCTTCAATGGGCAAGGAATTCCATAGATTCACAACCTTTTGGGTGAAGAAGTTCCTCCTGAACTCAGTCCTAAATCAACATGGTTTTGTGCAGGGAAGGTCATGTCTTACAAACCTAATAGAATTCTTTGAGGAAGTAACAAAGTTAATTGATGAGGGAAGGGCTGTAGATGTCATATACATGGACTTCAGTAAAGCGTTTGATAAAGTTTGATGAGGGAGGGGGAGGGGGAGGGGGAGGGGGAGGGGAGGGGAGGGGATTGTTGGGTTACGGGTATAGGGTGGATACGTGGGTTTGAGTAGGGTGATCATGGCTCGGCACAACATTGAGGGCCGAAGGGCCTGTTCTGTGCTGTACTGTTCTATAGAGAGTAGTGGTGGAAGGGAGTGTCTCAAAATGGAGAAGGGTGACTAGTGGTGTTCCATAGGGATCTGTGCTCGGACCACTGTTGTTTGTGACATACATAAATGACCTGGAGGAAGGTATAGGTGGTCTGATTAGCAAGTTTGCAGATGATACCAAGCTTGGTGGAGTTGCAGATAGCGAGGAGGACTGTCAGACAATACAGCAAAATATAGATAGATTGGAGAGTTGGGCAGAGAAATGGCAGATGGAGTTCAATCCAGGCAAATGCGAGGTGATGCATTTTGGAAGGTCTAATTCAAGAGCGGACTATATGGTCAATGGAAGAGTCCTGGGGAAAATTGATGTACAGAGAGATCTGGGAGTTCAGGTCCATTGTACCCTGAAGGTGGCAACGCAGGTTGATGGAGTGATCAAGAATGCTTACCTTCATCGGACAGGGTATTGAGTACAAGAGTCGGCAGGTCATGTTACAGTTGTATAGGACTTTGGTTAGGCCACATTTGGAATACTGCGTGCAGTTCTGGTCACCACATTACCAGAAGGATGTGGATGCTTTAGAGAGGGTGCAGAGGAGGTTCACCAGGATGTTGCCTGGTATAGAGGGTGCTAGCTATGAAGAAAGGTTGAGTAGATTAGGATTGTTTTCGTTGGAAAGATGGAGGTTGAGGAGGGACCCGATTGAGGTCTACAAAATTGAGAGGTATGGACAGGGTGGATAGCAACAAGCTTTTTCCAAGATTGGGGGTGTCAATTACAAGGGGTCATGATTTCAAGGTGAGAGGGGGAAAATTTAAGGGAGATGTGCGGGGAAAGTTTTTTTACGCAGAGGGTGGTGGGTGCCTGGAATGCTTTGCCAGCGGAGGTGGTAGAGGCGGGCACGATAGCATCATTTAAGATGCATCTAGACAGATATATGAACAGGCGGGGAACAGAGGGAAGTAGACCTTAGAAAATAGGAGACAGGTTTAGATAAAGGATCTGGATCGGTGCAGGCTGGGAGGGCCGATGCCTGTGCTGTAATTTTCTTTGTTCTTTGTACTTCCCCCTATTTTGAGGCTGTGATTTGTATGGGCAAATAAGACCCCGCGAGCAAAGAGACTACCTGGAGCGCAGTTTGGGGGGTGGGGGTTGCTGGGCAGGGGCTGCCGAACTTTTGCAGCTACTATTGGGTGGCTAACATAGCCATGATCAGGAGATGGGTATTGGGGGAAGGGGTCGATGTGGGAGCAGTTAGAGGCGGCCTTTATGCAATGGTACCAGCCTAGGGGCACTTGTAACGGCGCCTCTGCCGTTCTTGCCGGCCCGCTACTCCTTCAGTCCAGTGGTGGTGGTGGCATTAAAGATCTGGGGTCAGTGGAGAAGACACATGGGGGTGGAGGGAGCCTCAGTTTGGATCCCGATACGCAAGAATCACTGATTTGTTCCGGGCAAGATAGACGGAGGGTTTCAAAGCTGGTATAGAGCAGGCATTAAAATGGGGGACCTGTTCATTGAATGGACCTTTCCCAGTCTGAAAGCGCTGGAGGAGAAATTCAGTTTGCCCCCTGGAAATGCTTTCAGATACCTTCAGGTGCGCACCTTTCTCAAAAAACAGGTGGTATCATTTCCGCTGCTACCCCCATGCAGGATATAGGATAGGGTGGTCTCCGGCACCTGGGTAGGGGAGGGGAAGGTTTCAGACATCTACCAGGAACTTCAGGAGGTGGAAGAAGCCCCAGTGGAGGAACTGAAGGGCAAATGGGAGGAGTAGCTAGGCGGGGAGCTGGATACGGGCCTGTGGACAGATGCCCAAAACAGGGTCAATTCCTCTTCATCATGTGGCAGGCTTAGCTTAATCCAGTTTAAGGTGGTCCACCGGGCACACATGACAGCAACCAGGATGTGCAAGCTCTTTGGGGTTGAGGATAAATGTACGAGGTGTGCGGGCATGCCCGGCTCTTAAGGGATTCTGGCAGGGATTTGCTGAGGCGATGTCCAAGATCGGGGACACGCGGGTGGTGCCGAGTCCAGAGATAGCGATCTTTGGTGTGTCAGACGATCCGAGAGTTCAGGGAGTGAAAGAGGCCTTTGCCTCCTTGGTAGCCCGGGGACGGATCCTTTTAATGTGGAGGGACTCGAAGCCCCCAAGTGCAGAGACCTGGGTTAGTGACATGGCTGGGTTTCTCAGTCTTGAGAAAGTAAAGTTTGCCTTGAGAGGGTCCATGACTGGTTTCTTTCGGAGGTGACAGCTGTTCCTCGACTTTCTAGGAGAGCAGTAAAGGTCAGCAGCAGCAACCGGGGGGGGGGGGGGGGGGGGGGGGGGGGGGAAGAGAGAGAGTGTTATGTAGTATTGTTCTTTTCTGTGTGTATATGGTTGACATTTATTTGTTATGTTAATGATTGCGAATGGTTATACAAATAATTATGTTTTTGACAAAAATGTGAATAAAAACAATAAAAAAAATAAAAGATGCACTGCAGCAACTCATTAAGGCTCCTTTGACTGTACCTTCCAAACCCGTGACCTCAACCCCCTAGAAGGAAAAGGGGAGCAGAGGTATGGGAACACCACCACCTGCAAGGTCCCTTCCAAGACGCACACCATCCTGACCTGGAAATCTATTGCTGTTGCAAAATCCTGGACCTCCTCGCTAAGAGGACTGTGGGGGTATTCCAGTGCTTCAAGAAGGCACCTCATCACCACCATCTGATAGGCAATTACAAATGATCAATAAATGCTAGACTAGCCAGTGACACCTACTTCCTGTGAAAGATTAAAAAGAAAAAGATATATCTGAAGCACTGGTATGGAAAGTGGCATGTGATGGAGAAGGCGAAACTGGGAGAATGAAAGAGACTCCTTCCAGCAAGAAGTGTAGTTGAGATAGCTATAGGTGTCAGTGGGCTTGAAGTGAATTTTACCAATCATCATCATTGACCGCAGCAACACTTTAGTTTCAGAAACCAGAACAGGTCACACAATAGGCCACAAAAAACAATGATCAGTTAAAACAAGGAATCACTGTAATATTCATACTTTCAAAAAATAGTACTGTCAGTCAGAAATAGCACAGCAGTTTTAGTTAGATACACCGATCTCAGCCTGGAATAATTTTGATGAACAGTAGTGGTCCAATGTACAATGTTACCAATGAATCTGTTTCTATTTTCCTCTTACAAAATTCCAATTAAAATCAGTCACAAGCAACACAAAATACAAGTAAACAATTTTCAACATGCCATCATCACAGTTCACAAATAAAATTAAACATACAAAATATTCTTAACACTGTTAAATAACTATGTAAATTTATGAAAATGATAGGACCCTGAATAAGTTTACAGTAAAAGTCCAGAAAAAAATGTCATCAATGATTATTTGCATTTGCTACAAATCTGATTTTTTAAACAATTATATATTAACAGTAATCCTAAAATGTAGGTTCACTAAAACCATTATTTAGAAAGGCAAACATACGTACAAATACTGTTACTGTTAACAAAAGCCTACTTATGATACTCATTGAGATACACAAGTTCTGTAGTGAAACCATTACAAATTGATGCAGGTGTAACAGCAAAGATCAGATATAAAACTGAACCATCAAAATTTCCATGTCTTCATAAAGTGACATGGAAACAATAGGTGCAATTAATTTGCTAATCTTTAGTAATGAAAAGGCAGATTTGATGTTGAATTCCTTAAATAGATTTTTTTTAAAAACACTAATCAGTTTCCCTGTTGGCCACACAAGATTTCAAAACAAATTTAAAAGTTCACTAAGGTTCCTCATCACAATTCTATTTTTAAAGGTGAGGCTCTGCAAATTTTCAAGAGAATGTGTAACTAAATACAATGAGAAAATCTGCAAAAAGCTGGAAATAGTCATTAGAAGAAACAGATGCATTCACATGCTACAAGCCACTCACATTTTCCGCTATACCACCACAATGTGGTTTATGGACAGTAGTCGTTTAGCAGCAATGATTCCTAATAAATAAGCACTTTGTTTCCAGTAATGTACAAAACTGCATCTAAAGTTACAACAGCAGCTGTAACCACTGGCTCTAAAACAACAAAGGTGAACCATAAAACTTTTTTTCTGTTTGTGTACATGTGTAAAATGTATATATGTACATACACAATATTACACATATATAAATTTCCACACACAAAAATGTCTCATTGACTTGCGAATATTAAACAATCTACACATCAGACTACATCGCAAGAAGGGCAGTAAAGGAGACACGTTCATATTCAAGTTATGATCCACTCTAACTTATGGAAATTGTTGTCTTCAAATCAAAATCCTGGGTAACTGTGATGTAAATGGCAAGCCAATGGAACTCAAGTCTATTATTTTGCAAGATAGCCTAGAACAGCATACTCTGTCTTCTGTTTTTCCCATGTGCTGGAAAATAAAGAAAGATGCATTGAAACCAGTTTGATGGCAGGCAAGTTGTTGCACTCAGTATTTCTTATGATGCATGTATGAGGGTCACAAAGAACAATAACTGACAATTTTGTATGTATAACTGAAGTCAGAATCATACATTTTTATAAATGTTTTTTTTATTGAGTTTTCATATTTTATATATGACAAATTACAAATTATTAGAGAAAAAAAGAAAACACAAAAATTTAACATGAATATTTACAGGTAAGCATCTTCATAACAGCAATTGTGGCCGCCCCCTTTAGCCAGCATACATATTTTACATTCCCCAATATGGCCGGGGCACATGTTTATAGGCATTTATTTATAGTTTGGTTTTGGGCCTTAGCTTGCCATCAAACCCCCGTAACGAGCCCGTAAACCCCCCCCCCCCCCCCCACCTTCCCCCGAGTCCCGTCCATTTTCCCCTGATTCTTGGCCACCCGACTATTCTTCCTCTTGTACGTTGGCCACAAACAGGTCCCGGAACAATTGCATGAATGGCTCCCACATTCTGTGGAAGCCGTCGTCTGACCCTCGGATGGCGAATTTGATTTTCTCCATTTGGAGAGATTCCGAGAGGTCGGACAGCCAGTCTGCAGCTCTGGGTGGTGCTGCTGACCGCCAGCCAAACAGGATTCTACAGCGGGCGATCAGGGAGGCAAAGGCAAGGGCGTCCGCCCTCCTCCCCAGGAATAGATCTGGCTGGTCTGAAACCCCGAAGACCGCCACTATCGGGCATGGCTCCACCCTCACCCCCACCACTTTGGACATAGCCTCGAAGAAGGCTGTCCAGTACTCCACAAGTCTGGGGCAAGACCAGAACATGTGGGCGTGGTTGGCCGGGCCTCTTTGGCACCGCTCACATCTGTCCTCCACCTCCCGGAAGAACCTACTCGTACGGTTTCTCGTTAAGTGGGCTCTATGTACCACTTTTAGTTGCGTCAGGCTGAGCCTTGCGCACGTGGAGGTGGAGTTGACCCTATGCAGTGCTTCGCTCCAGAGTCCCCACCCTATCTCCATCCCCAGGTCGTCCTCCCATTTCCTTCTTGTTGCGTCCAGTACGGTGTCGTCCCTATCTACCAGTCGGTCATACATGTCACTACAGTTCCCTTTCTCTAGGATACTTGCGTCCAGTAGATCTTCCAGTAGTGTCTGTCGTGGCGGTTGTGGGTACGTCCTTGTCTCCTTTCGTAGGAAGTTTTTGAGCTGCAGGTACCGCAGCTCGTTCCCCCCAGCTAGCTGAAATTTCTCTGTCAGTTCGTCCAGTGTTGCGATCCTGTCGTCCGTGTATAGGTCCCTGACTGTCAGTGTCCCCCCGTCCTGCCTCCACCTTTTGAAGGTGGCGTCAGTCAGTGCTGGTTTGAACCTATGGTTGTTGCAGATGGGAGCCTTGTCCGACATTTTGTACAGGCCAAATTGCTGCTGCAGTTGGTTCCAGGATTGGAGGGTGGCTGTCACCACTGGGCTGCTGGAGTGTTTTTTGGGTGGGGATGGGAGTGCTGCCGTGGCGAGGGCCCGGAGGGAGGTTCCCATGCAGGAGGCCTCCTCCGCACGCACCCACTTGGCCTCTGGCTCCTGGATCCATCCCCTTACTCACTCGGCTGTTGCCGCCCAGTGGTAGAATTGTAGATTCGGGAGGGCTAGCCCCCCCCTGGATTTTGTTTTTTGTAGGACCTTCTTTGGGATCCTAGCATTTTTACCCCCCCATACGAATGCCATGATAAGTTTGTCCAGCGCTTTGAAAAAGGCCTTGGGGATGTAGATCGCAATGGATCTAAACAGGAAGAGGAACCTGGGCAGTACGTTCATTTTGATCGTCTGGACTCTCCCCGCGAGGGAGAGTGGGAGTGTGTTCCATCTTTGCAGGTCCTTTTTAACTTCCTCCGTCAGGCTGGTGAGGTTCCATTTGTGGATCCCTTTCCAGTCATGGGCTATTTGGATCCCCAGGTAGCGGAATTTATGTCGGGCTTGTTTGAACGGCAGCCCCTTTAGTGCTGCCCCCCACCCCCACCCCCCTTGCGGGTGTACTGGGAAGATCTCACTTTTGCTCATGTTGAGTTTGTAGCCCGAGAAGGCTCCAAACTCTTTCAGGAGCGCGATGATTCCGTCCGAGATATAGAGGAGCAGATCATTCGCATAGAGTGAGACTCTGTGCTCTCTACCTCCCCTTCGGATCCCCCTCCAATTTTTTGCTGCCCTGAGCGCGATTGCTAGCGGTTCGATTGCTAGTGCGAACAGCAGCGGGGACAGTGGGCATCCTTGTCTGGTGCCCCTGTGCAGCTGGAAGTATTGGGAGTTGGTATTGTTGGTCCGTACACTCGCCATGGGAGCGTTGTATAGGAGCTTTACCCAAGCGGTGAACCCTGTTCCAAGCCCAAACCGCTCCAGTATCTCTATGAGGTATTTCCATTCGACTCTGTCGAAGGCCTTTTCTGCGTCCAGGGAGACAATCACCTCTTGTGTTCTCTCCCCGGAGGGGGTCATTATCACGTTCAGCAGGCGCCTGATGTTCGCGGTAAGCTGTCTACCTTTGACGAAGCCCGTCTGGTCCTCTGTGACCACCTCAGGTACACAGTCTTCTAGCCTTTTGGCTAGGATTTTGGCCAGTATTTTGGCGTCTGCTCAGAATCATACATAATGGATTCTTTTGAACTTGCATACCCTTAAAATTACTCTTGCTTAAACATTGAAAAAATTGCTAATGAATAAATGAGATTTAAAAACAAATATATTTTACGATTTATAGCAACAATCTCTGCCTGAGCCCGAAGAAGCAAATTTGAGAATGAGCCCAGAGATAGCTTTCCTGACGATGCACCTGTTTGAAGCTAGTTCTGCTATTGATTGCAATCGGATTTTTTTTGTTAAGGCACCAGGTCACTGATTCAAAAGTAGAGTATTCTAGTTAGAAATAATATGAATTGTATATGGTCAGCGACACAATAGGGATCAATTTAACAAATTGCTCAGGTCCTATAAGATTCTATAAGGGGCTGGTTTAGCACACAGGGCTAAATCGCTGGCTTTTAAAGCAGACCAAGGCAGGCCAGCAGCACGGTTCAATTCCCGTACCAGCCTCTCCGAACAGGTGCCGGAATGTGGCGATTAGAGGCTTTTCACAATAACTTCATTTGAAGCCTACTTCTGACAATAAGCGATTTTCATTTCATTTCATTTCAAGATCCTCCCACATCCTTCTAAATTCCAACGAGTACAGACCGAGTCTACTCAACCTCTCCTCGTAATCCAACCCCCTCAACTCTGGGATTAACCTAGTGAATCTCCTCTGCACACTCTCCAGCACTAGTACATACTTTCTCAGGTAAGGAAACCAAAACTGAACACAATACTCCAGGTGTGGCTCACTAACACCTTAAACAATTGCAGCATAACCTCCCTAGCCTTAAACTCCATCCCTCCAGCAATTGAGTACAAAACTCCATTTGCCTTCTTAATCACCTGTTACCTCTGTGAACCAACTTTTTGCGACTCATATACTAGCACACCCAGGTCTCTGCACAGCAGCATGTTTTCATATTTGATCATTTAAATAATAATCCCTTTTGCTGTTATTCCTAACAGCACCGTATTCTATATCATACGGACTAGGGGTCTCTCACTCCCCCTCCTGTCAATCATGATCACTGCCCCTAGCCCTACACAGCGAGCAGGACACCACCCCTACCCCTTGTCACCATCAGTCAACTGCCCTTCCCCCTTCTAGAATCCCCCCAACCACTTCCTCTCAAAACCACTCACCCCCACCCCCATCAGTCGCACCTCCCAGGTCCATCAAAACCCACCCACACATGTTCAGATGCCGTGGTCTCTCCCCCACCTTGCTCCCATTCACCAACCAACTTGCGTTAGCTAGCGAGGTGGCCTGTCAGAGCATCCTACCTCAAATATGCCAAATACCGAAAAAAAACAACATAAAGGCCCCCCCCACATCAGACTTTCCAATCTTCCCAAAACAGACCCTCAAACAAAGGAAAACAAATCCAAACATATTATTAACCCTATGCCCCAAACCATCCCCTCTCAAATACACCCATGAGGAAATAAACTGAGTTCAGCCCCAGTCCTTCAACCTTCATGAACATCTCCATCGCCATCTCAAAGTAATTGTTCCTATAACTCAGGAGTTCTCAACCTTTTTTAACCCATGGACCCCTTTTCCTCTTAATTTTTTTTTGTGGACCCCCATAGCCATTCCACAGAAAAAAAAGCTTCTTATATGCGTGGTAAACTAATCCTAAAGTCCATCTACCTTACCGTGAGGGTTGGAAACGGATTAGCGGTATTTTCGTCCGTTGCCAAACTTATTCTAATATGAAAAGTAATGAAAAAAACTTTTTACTGACTAAATTGAATTAAATTACTCTAAAAATAACCAATTCATATCAAATACACACAGTTTCTAGTGATTACTGTGTTAAATCATTCATTAAACTTGTCAAGGAGAAACGTGGCATAAGCGTCAGGTCAACCGTGGGTATTTAATAAGCTGCTTCTGTCATTAAAGGTCCTCCGGGCTGTTCCTAGGGGACAATAGCCCGGGCAATCTTCAACAACAACTGTCATTAAAGCACAATAAACCCATTTGTCATCAACCAGTATGGATTATAATCTCTCTTTGACCTTTGTCAGTGCGAGAGAGAGAGAGAGAGAGAAAGGTGAATATGCATCATGAAAACAAACATTTTTTTCTTCTACTTGATTCTCAGTAATAACAATTGTTCTGAAGTAGAATTGCTCTATGGACCACTAAAATATCACCATGGACCCCCAATTCGATATTTTTTTTGTGTGGACCCCCAGTAATGTTACATGGACCCCCAGGGTCCATGTGGACCCCGGTTGAGAACCACTGCTATAACTCTTAACTTCGCTGGGTAGACCACTCCATACATCACATTGCTCTTGTACAACATTGCCATCACCCTTCCAAAGGCCCCCCCCGTCATCTTGTCAGCTCATCCGCGAGATGTTGGATATACAAATCCGTTACCTTCGCACCTCATCTCTCGATTCTGCTTTGCCCATCTCAACACTTTCTCCTTCACCTGGTAGCTAAAAAAGCAGACTATCATAGCTCTTGGTGGTTCATTCGCCTTCAGCTTTGGATGGAGCAACTGATGAGCCGTATTCAACTCATAGGAGGGGATTTCTTTCCCCCTCCCCAAACTTGGCGAAAATCGCCTCAAAATACTCCATTGGCCACCAGCCTTCCAGCCCCTTAGACAATCCCACAATCTGCAGATTCTGCCATCGTGACCTGTTCTCCAGGTCGTCCACTTGTGTCCTTTGCTATTCTCTTTCACAGCTCCTCACCCATTGATGTGAACTGGCCGCTGTGCCGTGACAATGCCTTCTCTTCCCCCCCACACCCACCTTCAACACCTCTCCTTGCTCCTTAATTGCCACTGACATCTTTCCCAAAGCTTCTTTTATCGGGCCCAGTGCATCATCCACCAACTCCTTGAGTAAGACCATCATTTCCTTCTGATGTTTGGCGAACAGCTGGTCAAACACATCATCTCAGCCAGCATGTTCACTGTAAAGGGCGCAGACCAACCCAGCAAGCTTGCTCCCGTCATCTTTCGTCCCACAGAACTCTGCACCGAACTCGAGCTCTCGGACGGACTATTGCTCACACCTTTTTGCCCCATATTCTTCTTCGGGGTTTTTGACATTCTTTAGTTGCCGCAGGGTTTCTAGAGATTGATCATATAAAATTTTCCCTCCAAATTTGTGTGAATAGGGCCAAAAAGCGAAAGCTCTAGTAGAGGCTACTCAACGTTTGACCTCCACCTACATGTCGCCACCGGAAGTCCCCACTGTCATTCCGTTAAGTAATGCTCCCCAATCGATCAAAGCCAACTCATGCCTTATATAATCGTAGTTTCCTTTGAAGATTCAAGGACCTAGTCTCAGAATCGACTACTACACTCTCCATCTCGATGAAAAATTCTATCATATTTCAGTCACTCACCCTCAAGGGGTCTTGCACAACTTGATTGCCAATGATTCCATTCTCATTATACAGTACCCAGTCTAGGGTGGCCTGCTCTCTTGTTGGTTCCTCACGTATTGGTCCAGAAAACCATCCCGTATACACTCCATGATTTCCTCCTCTAAGGTATTGTGGCTAATTTGATTTGCCCAAAGTATGTGCAGATTAAAATCACCCATAATTACAGATGTTCCTTTATTGCATGCTTCATCATGTTGCTGATACCTGGGTAGTTTGCTGTCCAATGTTACAAACAGGGATAGTGTTTCTCCTTCCGTTTGGAATTGCATTTGGCCTTTTCCCCAAAGCACATTTTTGAACATTATTACGGCTAAATAGAGCAAAATGGGAATCATAGCATGGTTATGTTGTTACTGGACTATTAATCCAGAGGCCTGGACTAACATTCCAGAAATTTGAGTTCAAATCCTACCATGGCACGTAGGGAATTTTAGGGGCCTCACGGTAGCATAGTGGTTAGCATCAATGCTTCACAGCTCCAGTGGTCCCAGGTTCGATTCCCGGCTGGGTCACTGTCTGTGTGGAGTCTGCACGTCCTCCCCGTTTGTGCGTGGGTTTCCTCCGCGTGCTCCGGTTTCCTCCCACAGTCCAAAGATGTGCGGGTTAGGTGGATTGGCCATGCTAAATTGCCCGTAGTGTAAGGTTAATGGGGGGATTGTTGAGTTACGGGTATACGGGTTACGTGGGTTTAAGTAGGGTGATCATTGCTCGGCACAACATCGAGGGCCGAAGGGCCTGTTCTGTGCTGTACTGTTCTATGTTCTATGTTCAGATGAGCTGAGGCAAGGGAGAAGATGTGCGATATCATGGATGTGGGAAACAATTTGTCTAACTGTAAGCACCAATATGTGGTTGGGTGCTCAGCTCGGGTTCAAACATGACAAAGATTCAAACAGTCTGGTTGCATCTCAGACAGTTGCCCCCGGGGGAGGGAGTAGCTAGCTAAGGAACAGATTACGGAGAGAGGACGAAAGAAAATGGCTTCCATCCCACTTCAACCCAGCCCTGTGCAAGAATCATCCTCCTCCACGAGGGATTGTTGGCAGATGTGGACCTAAATCGCCTGGGCTAATAAGTGGCAAGTAACCTTTGCGCCACACCAAGTGCCAGACAATGACTATCCCCAACAAAATAGATTCGAATCACCTTCTCTCGAGATTCAACAGCATTAGCAAAGCTGGAAATTTCACCATCAACATCATAGGTAGACTACTGACCAGAAACTTAACTGGGCCAGTCACAAAAATACTGTGGCTGCAAGAGTAAGTCAAAGATGATAATTCTGCAGTAAACTACTCGCCTGCTGACTCCCCAAAGGCTGTCCACCATCGATAAGGTAAAGAGTGTGATGGAATACTATCCATTTGTCTGGATGAGTGTAGCTCCAATAACACTCAAGCAGCTTAATACCATCCAAGACAAAGCAGTCAGTTCGATTGACAAACCATGACCGTATACATTTACGGGACCCACTACTGGTGAACAATAGCAGCCATTTGCATGTATTACAGGATGCATTGTAGCTAGGCCCCTCAAAAACACATCTCCAAATCTTTCATCTAGAACTGTGTCTGCGTGGGTTTCCTCCAGGTGCTCTGGTTTTCTCCCACAGTCCAAAGATGGTGGATAAGCCACGCTAAATTGCCAATTGGGATGGAGTTGCAAAAATAGGAGGGGGGGATTGGGCTAGGCAGGATGGCCTTTGAAAGGGTCAGTGCAGACTCGACGGGCCAAATGGTCTCCTTTTGTACCCTAGAGATTCTATGAAGAACAGGGCAGCAGGCAGATGGTAACACCACCACTTGTCATCCACATCATACATCATTCTGACCTGGAAAGATATTGTCGTTCCTTCAATTTCACTGGGTCAAAATGCCATAATTGTTGCCCTAACATCATTGTGAGTGTAACAGTTATGGTTTGAAAAGATCGCTCACCACCATCCTGCCAAGGGCAATTAGGATGGGCAATAAATGCTGGTCTTGCTAATGGCTCATATATCCCATGAATGCATTTAATAAACAATTGGATTGGATATTTTACTGTAAACTGGGGGGGGGGGGCACTCCAAAACAATTTGAGCACAGGGCTAAATTGCTGGCTTTGAAAGCAGACCAAGGGAGGCCAGCAACATGGTTCAATTCCCGTACCAGCCTTCCCGAACAGGCGCCGGAACGTGGCGACTTGGGGCTTTTCACAGTAACTTCAATTGAAGCCTACTTGTGACAATAAACGATTTTCATTTAATTTCAAGTTGTTATTATGTGGAAACAGAGTGGCACGATAGCGCACTGCTGCCTCATGGCGCTGAGCATTCGGGTTCAATCCCAGCCCTAGGTCATTGTCCATGTGCAGTTTGCACATTTTCCATGTGTCTATGTGGGTCACACACCCACAATCCAAAGATGTGGGTGGATTGGCCACGCTAATAATAATAATCTTTGTTATTGTCACAAGTAGGCTGACATTAACACTGCACGAAGTTACTGTGAAAATCACTTCGTCGCCACACTCTGGTGCCACACTCCAGTGCCTGTTTGGGTACACAGAGAGAGAATTCAGAATGTCAAATTCACCTAACAAGCACGTCTTTCGGGACTTGTGGGAGGAAACCCACGCACACATGGGGAGAACGTGCATCCAAGTAGCACAGACAGTGACCCAAGCGGGAATCGATCCGGGACTCTGGCGCTGTGAAGCAACAGGGCTAACCACTGTGCTACTGTGAATTGCCCCTTAATTGGAAAGAATGATTGGGGTACTCTAAATTTATTTTTAAAAGTTTGCGTGGAACAGAAAATCATTTAATCAAAAACATTTTCTTTTAAAAAAGAGGCCATATGCTCTTACTGTGATGCACACCTGAATAACTTGCATATGACGCCAATATAGAAGCAGGCGAAGGTTGGTTTCTTGGGTAGAAGTAGAGCAGCTAACTGCTGCAATTCTTTTCAAATGAGCCATTTCAGTTTCATAAACAATCAATATTACCTGTCTCTGGATACGATGAGGTTTTGTAGCCAGGATCCTTTTGCAACTGAATTTCACTGAGCGAGAAAACTGAGGCACCTAATACAAAGGGGGTAACGATAAAAAAATAAGTTGTGAGGACAGACATATCAGAGATTACTGGATCTGAACACTCCCAAAAAATGGTAATTCCATCCAAGAAACAAAAAAGATCTAAAAGAAAATAAATGTTCACTTAAATGTTTTTAATTATAACAGGTAACGTTCCAGCCTCAGATTTTGCTTCCCTCTCCACAATGAAGATCTAATGTTAATTCTTCATGAGTTGGTTAGTGAGGTTTTCCATGCATCTGGACAAAAAACACTGCCACAGAGTAAATAACAGCATCAGTCATGTTTGCTACGATATGTATTCAGCATAACGTATGCAAAGACATGATGAATAATATTACAATTTTAAATCTTTTATCTGTTCTAGTTGAGTTCCTGATGTCATACTTCGGTCCACATTTAACATGTGCATCACCAGTGTAGAGTTGCAGGAACAGGAGTAGATCATACAACGCCTTGTTCTGCCATTTACTTGGATCACAGTTAGTCATTAGCTCAACTTCATTTCCCAGCCTTTGATTCATATCCCGTGATACTGGAGGTAGTGACCACAATTCTGTGACTTTCACTTTAGTAATGGAGAGGGATAGGTGCGAGCAACAGGGCAAGGTTTATAATTGGGGGAAGGGTAAATACAATGCTGTCAGACAAGAATTGAAGTGCAGAAGTTGGGAACATAGGCTGTCAGGGAAGGACACAAGTGAAATGTGGAACTTGTTCAAGGAACAGGTACTGCGTGTCTTTAATATGTATGTCCCTGTCAGGCAGGGAAGAGATGGTCGAGTGAGGGAACCATGGTTGACAAGAGAGGTTGAATGTCTTGTTAAGAGGAAGAAGGAGACTTATGTAAGGCTGAAGAAACAAGGTTCAGACAGGGCGCCGGAGGGATACAAGATAGCCAGGAGGGAACTGAAGAAAGGGATTAGGAGAGCTAAGAGAGGGCATGAAAAATCTTTGGCGGGTAGGATCAAGGAAAACCCCAAGGCCTTTTACACATATGTGAGAAATATGAGAATGACTAGAGCGAGGGTAGGTCCGATTAAGGACAGTAGCGGGAGATTGTGTATCAAGTCTGAAGAGATAGGAGAGGTCTTGAACAAGTATTTTTCTTCAGTATTTACAAACGAGAGGGGCCATATTGTTGGAGAGGACAGCGTGAAGCAGACTGATAAGCTTGAGGAGATACTTGTCAGGAAGGAAGATGTGTTGCGCGTTTTGAAAAACTTGAGGATAGACAAGTCCCCCGGGCCTGACGGGATATATCCAAGGATTCTATGGGAAGCAAGAAATGAAATTGCAGAGCCGTTGGCAATGATCTTTTAGTCCTCGCTGTCAACAGGGGTGGTACCAGAGGATTGGAGAGTGGCGAATGTCGTGCCCCTGTTCAAAAAAGGGAATAGGGATAACCCTGGGAATTACAGGCCAGTTAGTCTTACTTCGGTGGTAGGCAAAGTAATGGAAAGGGTACTGAGGGATAGGATTTCTGAGCATCTGGAAAGGCATTGCTTGATTAGGGATAGTCAGCACGGATTTGTGAGGGGCAGGTCTTGCCTTACAAGTCTTATTGAATTCTTTGAGGAGGTGACCAAGCATGTGGATGAAGGTAAAGCAGTGGATGTAGTGTACATGGATTTTAGTAAGGCATTTGATAAGGTTCCCCATGGTAGGCTTATGCAGAAAGTAAGGAGGCATGGGATAGTGGGAAATTTGGCCAGTTGGATAACAAACTGGCTAACCGATAGAAGAGAGAGAGTTGTGGTGGATGGCAAATATTCAGCCTGGAGCCCAGTTATCAGTGGCGTACCACAGGGATCAGTTCTGGGTCCTCTGCTGTTTGTGATTTTCATTAACGACTTGGATGAGGGAGTTGAAGGGTGGGTCAGTAAATTTGCAGATGATACGAAGATTGGTGGAGTTGTGGATAGTGAGGAGGGCTGTTGTCGGTTTCAAAGAGACATAGATAGAATGCAGAGCTGGGCTGAGAAGTGGCAGATGGAGTTTAACCCTGACAAGTGTGAGGTTGTCCATTTTGGAAGGACAAATCTGAATGCGGAATACAGGGTTAATGGTAGGGTTCTTGGCAATGTGGAGGAGCAGAGAGATCTTGGGGTCTATGTTCATAGTTCTTTGAAAGTTGCCACTCAAGTGGATAGAGCTGTGAAGAAGGCCTATGGTGTGCTAGCGTTCATTAGCAGAGGGATTGAATTTAAGAGCCGTGAGGTGATGATGCAGCTGTACAAAACCTTGGTCAGGCCACATTTGGAGTACTGTGTGCAGTTCTGGTCACCTCATTTTAGGAAGGATGTGGAAGCTTTGGAAAAGGTGCAAAGGAGATTTACCAGGATGTTGCCTGGACTGGAGAGTAGGTCATACGAGGAAAGGTTGAGCGTGCTAGGCCTTTTCTCATTAGAACGGAGAAGGATGAGGGGCGACGTGATAGAGGTTTATAAGATGATCAGGGGAATAGATAGAGTAGACAGTCAGAGGCTTTTTCCCCGGGTGGAACACACCATTACAAGGGGACATAAATTTAAGATAAATGGTGGAAGATATAGAGGGGATGTCAGAGGTAGGTTCTTTACCCAGAGAGTAGTGGGGGCATGGAATGCACTGCCTGTGGTAGTAGTTGAGTCGGAAAATTTATGGACCTTCAAGCGGCTATTGGATAGGTACTTGGATTAGGGTAGAATAAGGGAGTGTAGGTTAACTTCTTAAGGGCAGCACGGTAGCATTGTGGATAGCACAATTGCTTCACAGCTCCAGGGTCCCAAGTTCGATTTCGACTTGGGTCACTGTCTGTGTGGAGTCTGCACATCCTCCCCGTGACTGCGTGGGTTTCCTCCGGGTACTCCGGTTTCCTCCCACAGTCCAAAGATGTGCAGGTTGGGTGGATTGGCCATGAAAAATTGTCCAAAATTCTATGATTAACCTAGGACAAAAGTTCGGCGCAACATCGTGGGCCGAAGGGCCTGTTCTGTGCTGTATTTCTCTATCTATAACTCTTAACCAATAAAAGATGGTTCCCAATCCTTAAAAAAAAAATCAGTTGTGCCCCAGCATCCACAATCTTTTGAAGGAGTCAGTTCCTGATTTCCATTACCCGAGTGTGAAAAGTGTTTCCTGGTTTCACTCTTAAATGGTTCTGCTCGCCTTAGAAAAAGTGAGTGTCTCTTTTGAGACATGGACCTGGATTTCACAAATGCAAAACAAAGGCGCTCAAAGAAAGCTGCCAATAAAGATCTAGCTACCTCTATGATGTGGATTTCCTGTTTCTCAATGTCAGTTTGAATATGGTGCCATATTCAAGAAGATCTCAAAGATATGCAATTATGATGTCATCAAAACGCATAAGCAGGTAATTACATCGACATATTCTCACAGAACGCAAACCAGGAAGTAAAATTAATTGAATTTTTACATTTTTAAATTAAACCTTCCAGAGAGTGAAATAATTGTGACATACACTTGGGATGAAGGTAGAATCCGAAATATCAAACAAGCTATATTTTGTAATATAAACTTGAAAGTAGAATTTTAAATATCACCAGTTTTAAATATTTTATAAATTTGAATATTTTGGATGTTTTTCGGAGAGAAATATAGAAATATGAAATTCACAATTTTTTCAGAGCTAGCGTGGTTGTTCAACATGACCCGAGTATGCTGTTAAAAAACCTTCATTCAACAAGGTGCAACTTTTTCAAGGGTTCTTTTTAAAAAAAAACCAAAACATTTTATTGAGATATTTTTGGTTTTACAACAACGACAAACTAAACATACATAAGTCTACAAAACATAGTGCAAAAAGCCTGATTCCTCCCTTACAGGTGCCACCTTTCTTAACCCCGCCCCCCCCCCCCCAAAAATCGCCACATCCGGACTTGGTGCCCCCCCGCCGCCCCCCGCCCGCACAGCTATCTTCTACACCAAAGAACCTGCTCATCCGAGCCACTGTCATGTGAGCCCGGTGAACGACCTTGAACTGTATCAGGCTGAGCCTGGCACATGTTGTGGACGCGTTGACTCAACTCAACGCCTCCGCCCAGAGACCATCCTCTATCTCTCCTCCTAACTCCTACTCCCACTCCCACTTGCGCTTCAGCTCCTCGGTCTGCGTGTCCTCTGACCCCATGAGCTCCTTATAGATGTCGGAAACCTTCCCTTCTCCCACCCACACTCTGGAAACTACCCTATCCTGAATCTCCCTTGGTGGTAGGAGGAGGAATGTTGAGAACATTCTACGTAGGAAGTCCCATACCTGCAGGTACCTAAATTTGTTTCCCCTCGCCAATCCAAATTTCTCCTCCAGCTCCCTCAACCTAGGAAAGCTCCCTTCCATAAACATATCCCCCATCCTCTCAATTCTTGCTCTCTGCCATCTTCAAAAACCCCCGTCCATCCCTCCCGGGGCAAACCGGTGATTATTACAAATTGGAGACCAGACCGATGCTCCCTCCGCTCCCACATGCTTCCCCCATTGCCCCCAAACTCTCAGGGCTGCCACCACCATGGGGCTGGTGGAGTACAGTGTCGGCGGGAACGGCAGAGGCGCAGTTATCAATGCCCCCAAACTGGTGTCCTGACATGAGGCTGCTTCCATTCGCTCACATGCCGACCCGACCCCAACCACCCAACTTCCTGATCATGGCTATATTCGCCGCCCAATAATAGTTACTGAAGTTTGGCAGTGCCAGCCCGCCCTCTCCCTGGCTCCGCTTAATCATCCCCTTTTTTACTCGCAGGGTCTTGCCCGCCCATACAAAGCCCGTGATAACTTTGTTGACCCATTTAAACAAGGTCCGCGGAATAAAGATGGGGAAATACTGGAACACTAACAGGAATCTCGGAAGGACCGTCATCTTCACTGTCTAGACCCTCCCAATTAGTGACAATGGGAGTGCGTCTCACCTGCGAAAATCGTCCTACATTTGGTCCACCAGATGGGCCAGATTAAGTTTGTGCAACCGTTCCCATTCCCATGCCACTTGGATGCCTAAATACTCAAAACTTCCCCCTACCACTCTAAACAGCAGTTCTTCCAGTCATCTCTCCTGTCCCCTTGCCTGGATTGCAAACATCTCACTTTTCCCCATATTTAGTTGTATCCCGAAAACCGGCCAAATACCCAGAGAATCCTCATGAATTCTTCTATCCCCTCCACTGGGTCCGATACATACAGGAGCAGGTTGCCTGCGTAAAATGAGACTCTGTGTTCCACTCCCTCCCAGACCAACCCCTTGAGGCTCACAGCGCAATTGTAGCCAGCGCGAACAACAGTGGGGAGAGGGGGCATCCCTGTCTCGTCCCCTGGTGCAGCCTAAAACAGTCCAATTTCGTACTATTCATCCGTACTTTCGCCACAGGAACCTGATACAGCAACCTGACCCAGTCAATAAAGCCCTGTCCAAATCCGAACCGTCCCAGTACCTCCCACAGATAATCCCATTATACCCAATCAAAAGCCTTTTCTGCATCCATTGCGACCACTATCTCCACCTCCCTACCTTCTGGAGGCATCATGATCGCATTTAGCAACCGTCTTACATTGGACACCAACTGCCTTCCCTAAACCAACCCCGTCTGGTCCTCCCCAATCTCGTCCGGAACACAGGCTTCAATCATAATTCAGCCCCCCCTAGGAAGTGCCTCATCCCCTCTGGCCCCGGTAGGGGTTCCGACCCACACAGCCGACCATAAAATTCCTTAATTGCCTTATTCACCCTTGCTGAGTCTCCCACCAGGTTCCCGTCTCCATCCTTTATTTTTTCTATCTCCCTGGCTGCCTCCCTCTTTCTAAGCTGCTGTACAAGCATTCTGCTTGCCTTCTCTCCATGTTCATAAATCGCTCCCCTCGCCTTTCTCAGCTGCTCTACCGCCCTCCTTGTGGTTAACAAGCCGAACTCCGCCTGTAGCCTCCGCCTTTCCCTTAAAAGCCCTGCCTCTGGGGTCTCCGCATACCCCCTGTCGACCTGTAGTATTTCCTTTACCAGTCGGTCCGTCTCCGTCCTGTCTACCTTCTCCTTGTGGGCCCGTATCGAGATCAGCTCCCCTCTAACCACCGCCTTCAATGCCTCCCAGACTACCGTTGCCGAAATGTTCCCTGTGAGATTGACCTCCAGGTAATTCTGAATACATTTCCTCAACCGCCCGCACACCTCCTCGTCCGCTAAAAGCCCCACGTCTAACCTCCAGTGTGGGCGCTGATTACTATCTGTACTAATCTGTCGGTCAACCCAGTGCAGGGCATGGTCTGAGATTGTGATCTACCAGTACCCCGTGCTCACCAGCCCCGTCAGTAGAGTCCTGCTCAGAGTAAAGCAATCGATCCAGTACACTTTATGCACATGTGAGTGGAAGGAGAACTCCTTTACTCTTGGCTGCCAAAATCTCCACAAGTCCACCCCCCCACCCCCATCTGCTCCATGAACCCTTTTAGCTCCTTAGCCATTGCTGGCACCCTGCCAGTTTTTGAGCTTGACCGGTCTAAACCAGCGTCAATAACTGTGTTGAAATCCTTTCCCATGACCAACTTATGCAAATCCAGATCCGGTATCTTCCCCAGCATACTCCACATCGTCCCAGTTTGGCGCGTATACATTTATCAGCGCCACCTGCACCCCCTCCAATTTCCCACTGACCATAATGTACCGGCCTCCCATATCTGAAACTATTCTTCCCGCCTCAAACACCACTCGCTTGTTGATCAGGATCGCAACCCCTCTAGTCCTCGAGTTCAGTCCCGAGTAAAAAACCTGTCCGAGCCAACCTTTCCTTAACCTAATCTGGTCAGCTACTTGAAGGTGCGTCTCCTGCAGCATTACCATGTCCGCCTTCCGTCCTCTCAAATGCGCGAACACGCGTGCCCTCTCGACCGGTCCTTTGAGCCCTCTTACATTCCAGGTGATCAGTCAAGTTGTGGGGCTCATCACCCCCCCCTTCGCCAATGAGCCAACCCCTCTCTTGGGACAGTCGCCAGCCCGCGCCCCACGCCTCCACCGGCCTGTCCCCAGGCAGCCTCCGCCCCTGACCTCCTCACTATCCCTCAGCAAAAGTCCCTCCCTCGTCAGCAGAACATTCTCTCCCCCCCCCCCCCCCCTCCCCCAGTAACAGCACAAAATAAATCAACCCCTTTGATAAGCCTAACATTTGCTCATCCGCCACTACGCTTTCCATAAGCTAGCTCGCCCAGCTAGTTTGGTGGCCCTCGCCCCTGGCACCAGACAATCTCCCAACTATTGTTCCCTCCCTCCCCCGCTCATACATACATATTCAAATGAAAAATAATCTCAGTACAATTGTCCGACAGAGATAAAAAAAAACCCAAGTTGAGCACAAAAAAAAGATCAAGCAAAAGATCCAGCATCTGAACAAACACACCTCCATCCCCCAACAGTGCAAATGTAAACTTTACCTCACTCAGCTCTGCAGCTGGCCCCAGATCCATACAGCAGGCATAACAAGTAACGTCCGAAGAAGCAAGAAACGAGAAACCTTTTTTTGAAAAACATAAACACTACAGCAAAATTCTAAGTTCAAAGTTCTCAGTCTGATACCAGTCCTTTCCTCGAAGTCCAGTGCTTCCTCAGGCAACTCGAAATAGAAATGTTGCTCCTTGTGTGTGACACAGAGGTAGGCCGTATACAACAGCCCAAACTTCACCTTTTTCTTGAAAATTGTCGACCTGATCTGGTTGAACCCCGCTTTTCTCCTGGCCACCTCCGCACTCAGGTCTTGATAGATCCACAGGAAACCGTTGCCCCATTTGCAGCTGTCTGCTTGGCCCACTGTAAAACGCGCTCCTTATCCAGATATCTGTGAAATCTCACCACCATTGCCCTCGTGGCTTCCTCGCACGCGCTCTGTGAGCCCTGTCCACCTCCAAGGGAATTCCCCATCCCCCAGCAGCTTCTCAAACATGTTCGCTATGTATGCCCCAGTGTCCGCTCCTTCGGATCCCTCCGGGAGCCCAATGATCCTCAAGCTCTGCTGACAGGACCTGTTCTCTAGGTTCTTCAACTTCTCCAGGAGCCTTTTCTGCTGGTCTCTTAGCATTCCCACCTCCAACTCCACCGCTGTTTGATGTTCCTCCTGGTCAGCCAGCACCTTCTGGATCGCCCGATCTTGGGCATCTAATCTAAGTTTCAGCTGCGAAACTGCCTCTTTAATCGGGTCCAAGCAGTCCCTCTTCTGCTTGGCGAAGCCCTCCTGGATAACTTGCATCAACGGCTCCGTTGATCGCTGGTTCGACAAGCCAGAGGTCGGGTCCTCCACCATGCTTCCTTCCGGTGCTGCTTCAGCCCAAGCCTTCTCTGTCCTTCTGTTTCTGTCTTTGCGAGCACTTCTAGTCCTCCTCTCCATGCACCGATGTGGGAATTCAGTTCACAATTGCCTCTGTTATCAATTTTTCAGATCAACTCCAGTAAAACAAATCGGGGGAAAAGGTCCAAAAGTCCGACCCGAGCGGGAGTCACCAAATGTGTGACTTACTCCTTCATAGCCACCACCGGAAGTCTTTCAAGGGTTCTTACAGGGATACCAATATTGTAGAAGGGCAAGCTCTAGTCAGTTCAGCGATTTCAACTTGTTTGCAGTATGGGGCAACTTCAACCTCTCATCCTGCGAGGAAGGGTAGAATCACTGACAGAAACTTCTGGATTTCCACATTATTCCATCTATGTTTGGATTCCAGAAGTTGTTGTCAGTTTGATAGTTGTATTGGCAATGAACACTGACAGTTTTTCTGAGATATAGAAACAAATAATGGCAGAAGGAGAAAGAAAAGAGGAGTTTTTTTTTCCCCCTTCATATTTTAATTTGATGCTTTAAAATAGAATTTTGAAGTGACCAAATTATCTTTGCGGAAACCAGATAGGATGGTAGGGTAAGAGAGATAGGGGAGTGGCAGATTGGGAAGAGACCTCTCCTCACCTATCCTTAGTGGGAGTAAAGGGTGAATTAAGTGTTCGAACAAGTGTGCTGAGAGAATATGAGCACGGAGCAGGTGGCTCAAAATAGAAGAGGATATGCCAGGATGGGGAATGGGAAGGTGAAAGAGTCGGAAATATAATGAAAGCAGTGAGATAATGGAAAAGGGAGTTGCTTAGGGGCCACATTTTCCCCATAATCCACATTCCAAATGCCATATTATGTGCCACCACCCCCAAAATAAAAAAGGAGAAGCAGGAGACAGAACCAGAGGAGGATGAGGAGAGAGTGAGTGAAATTTTGTGCTAACTTGCTGTTAACGCTTCCATCATAAATTCCTGTATCCACATTTAGAATGAAAATTGCTTGTGGAAATTAGTCCTATTGTAATTGCAAGCTTCTGCTGGTGTAGTCATTTTTTTTTTTTTAAATAATTTTTATTGAGAAATTTTGATTTTATACAACATTGACGCACCTTAGTAAAATACCGAAAATAACAATAATATTAACAATCATATACATTCGCCCCATCCCCATGAACAACCCAGCATTTTAACAACAACGCATATTAACACACTATAAAGTTACAGAATAAACACTACAATAATGCACCCCCCCCCCCCCCCGGGTTGCTGCTGCTATTGACCCAGTTACCTATCTCTGAGCCAGGAAGTCCAAAAAAGGCTGCCATCGTTTATAGAACCCTTGTATTGATCCTCTCAGGGCAAATTTGACCTTTTCCAATTTTATAAATCCCGCCATGTCGCTGATCCAGGTCTCCACACTTGGGGGCCTTGCATCCTTCCATTGTAACAGAATCCTTCGACGGGCTACTAGGGACGCAAAGGCCAGGACACCGGCCTCTTTCGCCTCCTGCACTCCCGGCTCTACCGCAACTCCAAAAATCGCGAGTCCCCACCCTGGTTTGACCCTGGATCCAACCACCCTCGACACCGTCCCCACCACCCCCTTCCAGAATTCTTCCAGTGCTGGGCATGCCCAGAACATATGGGCGTGGTTCGCAGGACTCCCCGAACATCTGGTGCACCTGTCCTCACCCCCGAAGAACCTACTCATCCTAGTCCCGGACATGTGGGCCCGGTGCAGCACCTTAAATTGGATGAGACTAAGCCTCGCACATGAAGAGGAAAAGTTGACTCTCTCCAAGGCATCCGCCCAAGTCCCGTCCTCTATCTGCTCCCCGAGTTCCTCCTCCCATTTAGCCTTCAGCTCCTCCACTGACGACTCCTCCACCTCCTGCATTACCTTATAGATGTCAGACACCTTCCCCTCTCCTACCCACACCCCCGAAAGCACTCTGTCCATCGCCCCCTGCGAGGGCAGCAAAGGGAATCCCTCTACCTGTCGCCTAGCAAACGCCTTTACCTGCAGGTATCTGAACATGTTCCCCTGGGGAAGGCCAAATTTATCTTCCAGTTCCCCCAGGCCCGCAAACCTCCCGCCAATAAACAGGTCCCTCAATTTGCTGATGCCCGCCCTTTGCCACCCCCTGAAACCCCCATCCGTGTTCCCCGGGATGAACCGATGGTTGCCACCCAGTGGAGCCTCCATCGAGCCCCCTGTTTCCCCCCGATGCCGTCTCCATTGTTCCCAGATTCTTAGGGTCGCCGCCACCACCGGGCTCGTGGTAAACCTCTTAGGGGAGAGCGGCAACGGTGCCGTTACCATGGCACCCAGGCTCGTACCTCTACATGACGCCATCTCCATTCTTTTCCACGCCGCCCCTCCCCCCTCCATCACCCATTTACGCACCATTGACACATTGGCTGCCCAATAGTACCCCAGAAGGTTGGGCAGTGCCAGCCCACCTCCATCCCTTCCTCGCTCCAGGAACACCCTCCTCACTCTCGGAGTCCCATGTGCCCACACAAAACTCAGAATACTGCTAGTCACTCTCCTAAAGAAGGCCCTGGGGATAAATATGGGCAGGCACTGAAAAAGGAACAAGAACCTCGGAAGCACTGTCATTTTGACGGACTGCACCCTCCCCGCCAACGACAATGGCAGCATGTCCCACCTCCTGAACTCCTCCTCCATCTGATCTACCAGCCTGGTAAAGTTATGCTTGTGGAGAGTCCCCCAGTCCCTGGCCACTTGCACCCCCAGGTACCTAAAGCTCTCCCCTGCCCGCCTAAGCGGGAGCCTACCAATTCCTTCCTCCTGGTCTCCAGGGTGCACCACAACACCTCGCTCTTGCCTAAGTTTAATTTATAACCTGAGAAGGTCCCAAACTAGGCTAGTAACTCCATCACTCCCGGCATCCCTCCCACCGGGTCCGCCACATACAGTAACAGGTCGTCGGCATACAACGACACCCTATGTTCCTCTCCACCTCGCACCAAGCCTCTCCACCTCTCTGAATCTCTCAATGCCATCGCCAGCGGCTCGATTGCCAGTGCAAACAACAAGGGGGACAAGGGGCAACCCTGCCTGGTCCCTCGGTAAAGCCGGAAGTACTCCGACCTCCTCCTATTCGTAGCCACGCACGCCATCGGGGCCTCATATAACAGCCTTACCCATCTAATGAACCCTTCACCAAATCCAAACCTCCCCAACACCTCCCATAGGTACCCCCACTCCACTCTATCGAAGGCCTTCTCCGCATCCAGTGCCACCACTATCTCTGCCTCCCCCTCAATCGCCGGCATCATAATGACATTCAGCAATCTCCGCACATTCGTGTTCAGCTGCCTTCCCTTCACAAAACCTGTCTGGTCCTCGTGCACAACCCCTGGCACACAGTCCTCTATCCTGGTGGCCAGGATTTTTGCCAGCACCTTAGCGTCCACGTTGAGGAGAGATATGGGCCTGTATGAACCACGCTGCTGGGGGTCCTTGTCCTTCTTTAAAATTAACGAGATCAGCGCCCGTGACATCGTCGGGGGCAAAGTCCCCCCTCCCACGCTTCATTGAGTGTTCGCACCAGCAAGGGGCCCACTAGATCCACAAACTTTTTATAAAATTCCACCGGGAACCCATCCGGCCCCGGTGCCTTCCCTGACTGCATCTGCCCGATCCCCTTAACTAGCTCCTCCAGCTCAATCGGCGCACCCAACCCCTCCACCTTCTCCTCCTGCACCTTCGGGAAAGAAAGCCCGTCAAGGAACCTCTCCATTCCCCTCCTCTCCCCCGTTGGCTCCGACCGGTACAGTTCCCCGTAAAAATCCTTGAAGACCTCATTCACCTCTACCCCCTTCCGCACCACATTCCCACTCTTATCTCTCACTCCAGCAATCTCCTTAGCCGCATCCCGCTTACGCAGCTGATGAGCCAGCATCCTACTCGCCTTTTCACCATGTTCGTACACTGCCCCTTGTGCCTCCGCCTTTCTAGTGGTCAGCAAATCAAATTTAGCCTGCAGGCTGCGCCTCTCCCCCAACAGTCCCTCCTCTGGTGCCTCTGCATACCTCCTGTCCACCTCCAGCATCTTTCCCACCAGTCTATCCCTCTCACTCCTTTTGCTCCTCTCCCTGTGTGCCCGGATGGATATCAGCTCCCCACGAATTACTGCCTTCAGGGCTTCCCAGACCATCCCCACCTGAACCTCCCCCGTATCATTCACCTCAAGGTACCCCTCAATACTTGCCCGGACCCTCCTACACACCTCCTCCTCCGCCAACAACCCCACATCCAACCGCCACAACGGACGTTGGTCTCGCACCTCTCCCATCTCCAACTCTATCCAATGCGGAGCGTGGTCGGAGATTGCAATGGCCGAATACTCGGCCTCCTCCACTCTCGGAATCAGTCCCCTACTCACCACGAAGAAATCTATCCGAGAGTAGACCCTATGTACGTGGGAGAAGAAAGAGTACTCGCGTGCCCTCGGCCTTACAAACCTCCATGGATCCACCCCACCCATCTGGTCCATAAACCCTCTCAGTACCTTGGCCGCCGCCGGCCTCCTACCCGTCCTAGAGCTGGACCGATCCAGTGAAGGATCCAACACCGTATTAAAGTCCTGGGGGGTGGAGATGGTGACGGGGGACGGTGACCGTATTAAACCCCTCATCTCTGTCCCCCCAGACCTCCCGCCTCCAGATCCGGGATCCGTTCCAACATACGCCTCATAAAGCCCGCATCGTCCCAATTTGGGGCATACACACTAGCCAGTACCACCTTCTCTCCTTGTAGCCTGCCCCTAACCATCACATACCTACCCCCCTTATCCGCCACCACCTCCGATGCCTCAAACAACACATTTCTCCCCACCAGAATCGCCACTCCCCGGTTCCTCACATCCAACCCCGAGTGGAAAACCTGCCCCACCCATTCCTTCCTCAGGCGGACCTGGTCCGCCACCCTCAGGTGGGTCTCCTGAAGCATTGCCACATCCGCCTTTAGCCCCTTCAGGTGAGCCAGTACCCTCGACCGCTTTACCGGCCCATTCAACCCTCTCACATTCCAGGTGACCAACCGGATAAGAGGGCGTCCCGCCCCCCTCCCCCGTCGGCTAGCCATAGCCCGTTGACTGCCCGCCCCAGGCCAGCACCCCCTGCTCGACCCAGGCCAGCACCCTCTGCTCGACCCCGTCCCCATAGCGACAACCCCTCATCTCTGTCCCCCCAGCCCCCACCAGCAGCAACCCTTTCCCCCCCTCCCTCCCCCCCCCAGGCTAGGAACCCTCCCAGCCGCGAACCGTCCTCCATTGTACTTCCGTGGGTCAGCTAACTTCTGCTGACCCCGGAAACTCCCGCCAATAGCCCGACCCCTCCCGAAGTGGGATCATCCCCCAATCTATCCCTCCTCCTGGCACCGCTCCAGCGCGGGGAAGAACCAGTTAAGGCACCGCCTCCCCCGTCACCATCTCCACCCCCCAGCCCCGCAGCACGGGAAACCAGAGGAAAGCCCGCGCTTTTGCACTGCCCCACCACACCCTTCTGACGCAGCTCCCAAATATCAGCCCCACTCCATACCCCCACTCCGGCATAGAATACAACATACCCCCCCGACCCTCCCCTCAAGATACACAGCCCAGACAATGTCCCACAGCACAAAAACAAAAACATAGCAGAACAACCACTCCGTAAATAACCCTATCAAAATTGCAAAAGTACTAAAACAAGAAGAAAACAACAGAAGAAAAAGAGAACACAGCAACAGCAGAATCCAGCACTAATATCTTACAGCCGACCTCGCAACCCCCAACCCCTAGTTCAAGTCCAGTTTCTCCGTCCGCACGAAGGCCCACGCCTCCTCCGGGGAATCGAAATAATGGTGCCGATCCAAATAAGTTACCCACAGGCGCGCGGGCGGCAACATTCCGAACTTTATCTTTTTTCTATAAAGCACCTCTTTCGTCCGATTAAATCCGGACCGCCGCTTAGCCACCTCCGCACTCCAGTCCTGGTAGATCCGCACTACCCCATTGTCCCAATTGCTGCTCTTCACCTTCTTGGCCCAGCGCAGCACGCACTCCCGATCACTGAACCGGTGGAACCTCACCAGCACCGCACGCGGGGGTTCATCTTCCTTGGGCCTCCTGGCCAGCACCCTGTGCGCTCCCTCCAGCTCCAAGGGCAGATGGAGAGATCCGGCCCCCACTAGCGAATTCAGCATTACAGCCACATAGGCTGTCAGGTCCGATCCCTCCAGCCCCTCTGCAAGGCCCAAGATCCGCAGGTTTTTCCGCCTCATGCGGTGATCCAGCTCCTCAAAGCGTTCCTGCCACTTCTTGTGGAGTGCTTCGTGCCCCTCCACCTTACTCACGAGGACCACGGCCTCCTCCTCTCGTCTGCAACTTCTTGATGGCAGCACCCTGGGTGGACTGAATCTCTGACAGCCTTCTGTTCGTTTCCTGCAGAGAGCTCAGTACTTCATCCTTGAATTCTTTAAAGCAGCGCAGGAGATCAGTTTGTTGTTCCTGGGCCCAGAGTCTCCATTCCTCTGGAGCTCTGTCGGTGGCCATCTTGGATCCCTTCCCCCGTTTTTTCTGAGGAGCTGCTGCTGTTTTTTCCCCCTTTCCACTCCGAGTTCGAGTCATGGACTGCAGGGAAAGTCGTTCAGCACACCTTCCCCCACCGGGAGACGTCGAAAAATTTCCGTTTTGGGCTCTCAAAAGAGCCGAAAAATCTCTTTAAAACGGGAGCTTCCAAATGTGTGGCTTACTGATCCATCACAGCCACCGGAAGTCCGCTGGTGTAGTCATATCTTACCAGCAGTGGGTGTTAACATAGAATAGCAAGCTTACATAGACAGTTTCCATTACAACTATGGAAAAAGAGATTTAGAATGAAAAATAAAAATAAGGACAGAATGCTTGACTTTAAAATGAGAATTTAATTGCTACGAAACTCATCTCCAAGCTCCGTTGCCTGGGCCTCGGCTCCTCCCTCTGCAACTGGATCCTGAACTTCCTAACCCACAGGCTACGATCAGTAAGGATAGGCAACAATACCTCCTCCACGTTCATCCTCAACACCAGTGCCCCACAAGGCTGTGCCCTCAGCCTCATACTATACTCCTTATGACTGTGTGGCCAAATTCCCCATCAACTCGATTTTCAAATTTGCTAATGACACCACAGTAGTGGGTTGAAATGAAATGAAAATGAAAAACTTTTATTGTCACGAGTAGGCTCCTGTTCGGGGAGGCTGGTACGGGAATTGAACCATGCTGCTGGCCTGCCTTGGTCTGCTTTAAAAGCCAGCCATTTAGCCCAGTGTGCTAAGCCAGTCCCCACAAAACACATCTCCAAACTCCGTTGCCTGGGCCTCGGCTCCTCCCTCTGCAACTGGATCCTGAACTTCCTAACAAACAGGCTATGATGAGTAAGGATAGGCAACAATACCTCCTCCACGTTCATCCTCAACACCGGTGCCCCACAAGGCTGTACCCTCAGCCCCCTACTATATTCCTTATACACCTATGACTGTGTGGGTTGGATCTCAAACAATGATGAGACAGAGTACAGGAATGAGATAGAGAATCTGGTGAACTCTCCCTCAGTGTCAACAAAACGAAGGAGATTGTCATCGACTTCAGGAAGCGTAGTGGAGGACATGCCTCGGTCTACATCAAAATGGAATGAAGAAGAAAGGGTTGAGAGCTTCAGGTTTTTTGGTGTCCAGATCAACAACAACCTGTCCTGGCCCCCCCATGCCGACACTATAGTTAAGAAAGCCCACCAACGACGACTTTCTCAGAAGACTAAGGAAATTCGGCATGTCAGCGACCACTTTCACCAACTTTTACAGATGCACCAAGAAAGCATTCTTTCTGGTTGTATCGCAGCTTGGTACAGATCCTGCTCTGCCCAAGACCGCAGGAAACTACAAAGGGTCATGAATGTAGCCCAATCCATCACGCAAACCAGCCTCCCATCCACTGACTCTGTCTACAATTCCTGCTGCCTCGGAAAGGCAGCCAGCATAATTAAGGACCCCATGCACCACGGACATACTGTCTTCCATCTTCATCCGTCAGGAAAACAATACAAAAGTATGAGGTCACGTACCAACCGACTCAAGAACAGCTTCTTCCCTAGTGCCATCAGACTTTTGAATGAACCTACCTCGTATTAAGTTGATCTTTTCTCTACACCCTAGCTAGGACTGTAACATTGCATTCTGCAGTCTCTTCTTCCTCCCCTCCGGTATGCATTGTTTGTACAGCATACAAGAAAAAATACTTTTCACTGTATACTAACACATGTGACAATAATAAATCAAATCAAATCAGTTTGCATGATCTGATCAAAATATCTTTTGGCATCTACCATAATTTCACCTGGAACCTACCGACTTCCTGTAACACCATGGGACATTAAATCCTTTTAAAATAGTACCATTAATTATGAAGCAGTGATTATTTACCATCGGGTAGAGTGTGTGCCCTTGTTCCAAGGCTTTTAAAATAAAGATGCTTCATGGCATCTTCTGCAGAAATTCTCTTCTTCGCTTGGTACTGAAAAGCAAATTAGACGCCTCTTAATTACTTTCAAAACAAAGTGAAAATTACCTTGATCTATGTTGAAAGAATTATCAACATTTTAATTATTCAACTTACTTGTAAAAAATTGGTTAACAATTCAATTCCTTCAATGTCCAATCTGTAAGAAAAAGCAAGTCTCAAGTTGAAGGAGTTAGATTAGCGCACACATCTGTCCTTATATTGTTCATCTTTTCTGTATGCCTTCAGGAGTGAGGAAGATAGGCAGGCACACTTTTGTACGAATAACGATATCAAGCCGATTACCTTCATACGACATGTACAAATCACCCAAACTTGGGTTCTACCTATTTTAGTCCATTGAGAGGCACAACCAAATGTAGGTAAAAGCCACAATAAGAAAAAACTACAATTATCCTTCATTCCTTGAAGGCAATGAAGGATATTCCTTTAAATCTTACAGTCAGATTTCAGTCTGACACAGGATCCTCATGAGTCATCCGTACTCCCAGCAGCACAAAAATAATGCGTGGAATTTTAATGAGAATTTTAAAGGCCAGCACCTAACCTATTGGACAATGGTGGGAATGTACACCCCTATTCAGTGCTGGGCAGCTCATTAATTATGCACAGACTTGCATTGTGCCAAATCGTGCTGGGGGCAGCACGGTAGCACAGTTGCTTCACAGCTCCAGGGTCCCAGGTTCGATTCCCGGCTAGGGCCACTGCCTGTGCGGAGTCTGCACCTTCTCCCCGTGTCTGCGTGGGTTTCCTTCGGGTGCTCCGGTTTCCTCCCACAGTCATAAGATCTGCAGGTTAGGTGGATCGGCCATGCTAAATTGCCTTTAGTGTCCAAAAAGGTTAGGTGGGGTTATGGGGATAGGGTGGAGGTGTGGGGTGTTCTTTCCAAGGGTTGGTGCAGACTCGATGGGCCCCATGGGCTCCTTCTGCACTGTAAATTCTATGTTTATGTCTAAATCAGCTGTTGTGTTGGGAGCGGATTCATTTACCCACTGTCAGCTGGCAGGTTCGAAAGTCCAGGAGCCATATTTAAACCCAAGCCCAACACACATCTCAGTCTCTTCAGCCCACCCGTGTTCAGGAGATTATCTCAGATGTCTGCCAAGCAGAATAACAAGGCTTGCAGCCTCAAGGAAGCAGCATCCTGCTTCACCCACCGGACCTTGGGCCCTTCGTCAGAGAAGTGCAGGTACACAGGCATGTCCTGTATCCCGGGATAGCTCCGGGAAGCATACCAACCTCACATCTCTGGCCTGGGAGGCTGTCGCAGATCAGATCAATGTGGCTGGCACGCACACCCGAAGAGCCATCCAGTGCAGGAAGAGGATGAATGATCTCTTCTGCTCCTCCAAGGCAAGTCCTCTCATAGCACTCTTCGATATCAAACTTTTATCATGGCGTAATGCACTCAAAGGCTACTCTCTTCACGGATCTTACCAGGGCATTAGTGGGGTCACACATCAATACTCTTTCTCTGGCAGAGGCTTTCACATTACCGCCATCCCACCTATCATGTTCCTCACACAACATCCTCTCGCCCTTCTGTGGGGAACCCTCCACAGACAGGGGACATGCATCTCACACAACTTCTTCTCCATCCATTCTCATCATATGTCTTTCTTTTGTCTTCAGAAAGGCCAATCTGGCACACAACAGAAGGAAACAATGCGCACAGAGGGAGGGACGGGTCTCAAAAGGAGGCTGCAGCCAAGCTATCTGGGGAGCAGTGGGATCACACTCCTGTGGGGAAGGGGAGATTGGCCTCTCCCAGCAACCTAGTATGGATCACAGTTCAATCACTTAATCAAATCCTGCCAATCACTGAGCCACATGTCATCTTATGGTGTTCATGCTTATCAACTGAAACTATTTTCTCGGCACCATCGCTTCAAGGTCCACAAGGCAGCCAAGGTCTCGGGCACTCGGAGGACTGCTCAGTCCAAGTCAGATGATAACCTTTTGGAAGTAACCACCAACTCAATGCTGGAGATACAACAGGCCATCAGGCAGAGATTTGGCAGTCATTCAACAGACTAGAGTGAGCAATGGACAAGTTTGTCTACGTTCTGTCTGATACCAAGGCTTTGACATGTGAGCATCTCGAGGTCACATGATGGGAGGGTTGGTGATCACCATGGAGACCTTGGTCCAGCAGGTCTTGCCAGATTTTGACTCAATCAATAGACAACATGGGGATGAGGCACCTTGACTTTCCTCCATCTGCTGCAGAAATCAGGTCGGGGCCTTCGGGCACACAGTGAGGATGAGCACCAGTTGGATTCCCTGGGGCTGCTGCTCATGCCCCTCCAAGGGCGTGCAGCCACTCATATGCACTCCAGCTGCTCAGGCCGCTGAGTACGCTTCTGCCTGAGCAGGAGAGGTTTATCAGGCCAGGGCCCTTCAAGCCTCGGGCCACCAGAGGACATCCACTAAGGTCATTGCAGACAGCAGGATGTAGCAGACTGCCTCAACTTCTGCTACGGATGTCAGGGCCACACCCCAGGTGTAACAGGAGAGTGAAGAAAATTCAGAAATGTTGTTACTTTTGGGTCAGTAGTGTGCTCTCACTGTAAAAAAAATTGCTTTTTGTTAACACATTTGATGGTATATGAATGTTATAAAGTGTGGGGTCTCACGGTAGCATGGTGGTTAGCATCAATGCTTCACAGCTCCAGGGTCCCAGGTTCGATTCCCGGCTGGGTCACTGTCTGTGTGGAGTCTGCACGTCCTCCCTGTGTGTGCGTGGGTTTCCTCCGGGTGCTCCGGTTTCCTCCCACAGTCCAAAGATGTGCGGGTTAGGTGGATTGGCCATGCTAAATTGCTCGTAGTGTAAGGTTAATGGGGGGATTGTTGGGTTACGGGTATACGGGTTACGTGGGTTTAAGTAGGGTGATCATTGCTCGGCACAACATCGAGGGCCGAAGGGCCTGTTCTGTGCTGTACTGTTCTATGTTCTATGTGTATTATAAGCGTTTCTAACTAACTGTTCTCCCAGAAGGTACACCATTGATTGAGGGCAGGTCATCAACATTGATTATTCTAGTGACATTTGACAAGACCTGCACAGGAGAAGGAGATGACACACCTCGGTCGCAGCAGTGTTTGCATCATTAGATTGAGTCGAAGGCTTCAGGTTTTCTCTCGTTGTATTCTCAGTTCTCAGAGTGAGCACATTCACAGGACACTGCTGACCGAAGCAGAGATCATGGCTTGGTCATTTATGGGGCCAGAACGTGCAAGTGTGAATGCTGGACTTGTTCTCGCAGCGAATGGTTGGACATCCCAAGATGAAAGGGAATAGTAGTCCACAGATGTTCTGGTTATGTGGATTAGCCATGATCAACGCATGGTGTTATGGGAAGTGAATGGGGGAGGGCTAGACTTAGGTAGAATGCCCTTTCGGAGGGGCAGTGCAGTGCAGACCCAATGGGCTGTATTGTCTCCTTCTGTACTGTAGGGATTCTATGGTATTGAGGGTAAGGAGAGATATGGTGGTATGCTCTCGCTTAACATTACTCTTCCTGGAACCTGTCAGCAATTAAAATATCAGGCATGTCTCCTATGTCTTTGTTCCTCCATGGGGTAATCACATTCATACTGAGCCTGAACAGTCCCCTTAAGCTTCCTGGGCCACCAAATAGTCATTATCCAATAAGCTCTCATCCTCATCTAGTTCACCCTCTGGCACTGGATCAATTCTTCACGTTGCCAGAGTGTGAAGGGCACGATATAATGCAACCCTAAGTGAAATCCTATCGGGAGTAAGCCACCTGAATAGACCAAACATCTGAACGCATCTTCCCAAGTTCTAAGGTTTGCTCTATAAAGCAGCATGTGGAGCGGTGAGCAGCTCCGTACCGGTCCTCCGAAGGACTTTTAGAGGGTGACGCACCATTGCCATCGGCCAGCATTTCAGGGTTACCTCTTATCCACAAGTAGCCATCCCTGCAGATTTACTGGCCCCTCAAAAATCTCAGGCAGCTGGGAGTGACTCAGGATGTAGGAGTCATGGCAACTCCTAGGGTAAGGTGCATGAACCTGTAAGTATGTGCTTCCAACGATCACACACCAGTTTCACCTTGATGAAATGGTAGCCGGTGCGGTTTATAAACATTAGGGGCCATAGAGTCTACATAATTACACGGGTGCAGTCTTTTGCACTCTGGGGAAGCCCGAGATGCTGGCAAAGATGGTTAATCTCACAGACATTGTGATAACTATGGACAGAAAGTAAATCACAGCTCATTTCATGGACCTCATTAATAAACGCAATTGACTACGAGTACCTTGGTGCATGATTTATCACAAGTTGCGGCTTATATTTAGGAAAGTTGTAAGCCTTGAATTCATCATTTGAAGATATTCCTGGCCATGTGTCCTCTGTAGGTGTTCCTGGATTAAATAAAGTCTATTAGTATGATGCAAATACTCATGGAAAATACAAACATGATTTCCAAATTTCATAGTTCATGTCACAAGTGTTTTTTCAAATTGATTTGATGTGTGTAGAAATGGCACATTCTTTTTCAGAAATTCAACCTGTACATGAAAATAAAAATGCCATCAACTTAAGAGGGAGAAATACCAAAGAAACACCCTTTAGAAAAATTCACACAGCAGGCTATCAATTTACACTCTAATGTGTGCTATATTCTCTATTAGCAACATTAGACATGATAAAGATCATTGATATATCACACTCTGATGGATTTAAGTTATAACTGATATAGTACTGGATAAAGTATTCTTACTTTGTGCTGAAGCACCAAGTAACCAGGCTCCCTAATCAGCAATGTGGCCCCTACCATTTACCGCAACTCTAAATCTCCTAAACCAGCTCCATCAATAGTAATGTTATCAATGAAAGTATACAGTACTAGAGATGGTTATTCATCTGTACCAAATCTTGCCTGTTAGGATCCTTCTGGATTTCCAGGTGGAGACAACCAAATCATCAAGGAACCATGTTTTGGCCAGTAGAAGAATTACTATCGTCAAGTTCTTTTATTCCACACCCCTGCCATTCAATGGATGCCAGTCACCATCTTTCAGACTGAGATAGATAGGTTCTTGATTAATAAGTTGTTCGGGGTATCGGGGGTTATGGGGAGAAGGCAGGATAATAGGGATGAGAAAAATATCAGCCATGATATTGGGGCAGCACGGTAGCATGGTGGTTAGCATAAATGCTTCACAGCTCCAGGGTCCCAGGGTTGTTGGGTTAAGGGTATAGGGTGGATACGTGGGTTTGAGTAGAGTGATCATTGCTCGGCACAACATCGAGGGCCGAAGGGCCTGTTCTGTGCTGTACTGTTCTATGTTTGAATGGTGGAGCAGACTCCATGGGCTGAGTGGCCTAATTCTGCTACTTGGGATTATGGATTATGTCCAAGTGGCCATTATTCATGTCCGATTCTCAACGTTGACCTTTGGAATGTCTACTATGATCATACTAAAGGTACTGTGTACACATGCTTTAATCTATTACTCTTCACAAATCAAAGCTCTGAAAGCCAAGCATTGCACCTTTACTGAGTGTATCAGTCAATTCAGCACAAAACTGAGAATCAAACTCTGGATTATTTTCATCAGTACAGTTCAGTAATGCAGTGGAAAAATATACTGAATCATAGGAGCACTGAACCATGTTTTATGGGAAAATAAAGTCAAGGTATTCAAGAACGTTCTCCACTTGGGACCTCTATGTCAACCACACAGGTATCCTGAAATCTGGAATAAACTTCAACAATTTCATGTTGAAACATGCTCCAGACATTTATCATTACACAGGCTCATCTGTGAAAGAGGGGCCAAATGGACCCAAGGTCAATTCTTGTAATTGAATTCAATCTCAGACTGTCTCATATCTTGTTGGCAATTGCACATTTGCAACATATGAACAGAAGAGAACTTCAAATTATAAAAGCGCCTTTCAGATCCTCTAGACATTCCACAACACTTTACTGCCAATAAGTGCTTTTGAAAAATAGTGATTTTCATAATGCAAATACAGTAGACAATCTGTGCACAGCAAGACCCCAGAAACAGCAATGAAATAAAGACCAGATAATCTGTTTTAATTACATTGCTTGAGGAATAGTGATCAGGCAACTAAGGAGAGCACCCCAGAATTTACTCAAATATCACAGAATATTTTACATTATTTGAGAGGGAAGACTCAGTTTAATGTATCTGTATCACCCACACTGAAATGTCAAGCTAACAATCTTTTAAGAGGCAAGTCAAGGCTGAGAACCTCTCTGTATAAAATTAAGGCAAATGACTAACAAGCCAGGTCAATGGAAGTTGGTTATTTTTTATATTATTGTTGTATTCTTCTCCCAGAATTAACTGAAGGACCAGGAAAACTTGCAGTTCAAGTCTGTTCGTGTACAGTCAAAGGGAAAATTCCACATTCCTTGTTTGCAGCCTTTTCCGGAGGGGTTTTCCATTGTTTATGGGCAATAGTGTTTAATCAGGGATGGCCAAGGGTCCAATGTGCAAAAGTATTCAGTTTTAATCGTTGTACAAACAAGTCTGTGGATCATACCACAAATTCACCACAAGAATCAAGGCTGACACTCAATCACAGTTCTGAGCGAGTGCTGCACTGTCAGAGTTGTTGGCTTTCAGATGAGGCATTCAACCCTCTCAGGTGGGCATAAAAAATTCCATTGTATTATTTAGAAGAACAGCAATGGAGCTAACCATGGTTTCTTGGTCAACATTCATCCACAATTCCACATCACTCAGATTATCCAGTTATTTATCACATTGCTGTTTGTGGAATCTGGCTGTGTGCAAATTGACTGTCATATCCCCAACATTACAACAGTGACTTCACATCAAGTAAGTACTTTGAGACATTCAGAGGTTTGAAAAATCGTTAAATAGATGCAATTCTTTGTTTTCTTTCAGAAATATCAGTGTCAGGATATTAACACAGTTGGTGCTGAACCTGTATCGGAAGTACTCACCTAAACCTGACAAATCTGACTGGTGAGGAGGGTGGGAGTATCTATATTTTAATGCTTGCAAACATACTTCAGAAGTCCCATGTCAATCATACTTTGAATTTCCTGTAATTGATCATGAACTCCAGCTGCTAACATGGCATGGAAACATGTTAGCAATTTTTTGCTAGCACCAACTGGTTATAAAAGTATAGCGGAACATACAAACCTATAATTGATGAGTGAGCCTTTCTCTGCAAGCAGGCATTTACTTTGGATTTGAGGCCTGGCCGTAAAACAGAATTTGTACCGGGAGTAGAACCTTTTGCTGAACTTATACTTCTGATTGGAGACCAAGAAGCCCACTGTATGCACACATTCCCCAGCTCATGCCTTAGGTTAATGTTAACCATGGATCATGACATTCTTGAGCTTTTCCATCAGTTGAAAGAAATTTGGCAACGAAGGGTTCAGAACAGTAAGAAATACTGAATTTTTAATTTTCTGGATTTGATATAACCTCTCTCATGATTCTCGCAGCAGTTTTGGCACCTGATCACATTTACAAATCTTCAGACAATCCCAACAAAATCACCTACTGAGTCTACTGACTGTGGGAGAAGATCCAAAGTTGAGAGTATGGCCTTCCTGTGGTGCATGTGGGAGGATTCTAAAATGATGGGATAGTTAACGTTTTGCTTTTTGGATCCATTTTGGCCCCAGTAGGATCTTGTCCAATACCAGGTAAGATTGTCCCTTCAAGAAAATCCTCAAATGATTCATTCTTATGGTTCTTCCTGAATGTTTCAGCCTACAACAGGTGCTTGCAATGAGAAGGAAATTCCATCAATGGCCTCTGCAAATGCCTCAGCTATGTCAAATAGTGTGACAATGCCATATAGGATGGCATCTTTGCCCAAGTCTTGGACATCTACTGCTGATTATTTTAGGAGATTTACCAATATTCTTAAATGCAGTAAAAATTGAATCCTGGAAAAAGTGGGAACTTGCTTTACTAGCAAATTGACCACAGCGGACTACTTGTGCTGTTTCATAGGAAGCCCTATGCATCTGAAGTATTCTCTCTCGCTAAAGCTCTGCACTCAAAACACTCTGCTGTTTTAATGCGTTCTTAGAAATTTCTTATGTTCAGAGGATGTTCACCAAAGAACTACTTCAAAAACGTACAACTGAACCACATTCTGTTTTGACTAAGCAAGGAGCCCTAGGTGACTTCACAGCTCGAGGGTCCCAGGTTCGATTCCCAGCTTGGGTCACTGTCTGTGCGGAGTCTGCACGTTCTCCCTGTGTCTGCATGGGTTTCCTCCGGGTGCTCCAGTTACCTCCCACAGTCCAAAGATGTCCAGGTTAGGTGGATTGACCATGCTAAATTGCCCTTAGCGTTCAAAAAGGTTAGGTGGGGTTACGGGGATAGGGTGGAGGCTTAAGTAGTGTGCCCTTTCCAAAAGCCGGTGCAGACTCGATGGGCCAAATGGCCTCCTTCTGCACTGTAAATTCTATGACTCTGGGATTGGTAAACAGCTGAGAGGACAAACTGGTCAACAGCAAAGTAAAGTTTGTTAATCATGGTGCTGCTGGGGAACTACTCATACTGCAATTTACTGCTTCATTCACAGATGAGGATACTCACCTGCATCATTGATGGTCTACACTTTATAGACACTGAAACATGGATGTATACATTATTGTACAGATTGAGACATGGGGTAAGGAATTTAGGTGTGGAACTACAGAGTGTTTGTTCCTCTTAGGAATAGGAAATGTAACTGAAGCGGCAGAACATGATTGATGTCCTGGACATGGATAGTGGAACAGGGATCAAATCAATATCCCTGTTTTGTGCTTCTCTTTTTGTAGGTTGAGACTGACTTTGTTGCTAGTAGTTATTTAGCAGGACATCTATGCAATGAAACCAGTTACCCCTCTTCTCTCATTCCTCTCCGTGCCCCACCTCATTATTCTCACATTGGGTTATGTTTAACACGTGCATCGCCTGCTGATCTAATGATGAATAAGGGCTACCCAGGCGGCATGGTGGCGCAGTCATTAGCATTGCTGCCTCACGGCGGCGAGGTCCCAGGTTCGATCCCGGTCATAAGTCACTGTCCGTGTGGAGTTTGCACATTCTCCCCATGTTTGCGTGGGTTTCGCCCCCACAACCTAAAATGATGTGCATGGGAGGTGGATTGGCCATGCTAAATTGCCCCTTAATTGGAAAAAATGAATTGGGTACTCTAAATTTATTTTTAAAAAATGAATAGAGGCTACCTTGGCCTTGGTTGAGACAACAGACTGTCACTGAATTCCACAAACTGGCATTCAGTAACTGAAGTCTGTAGCCTTGTTTTATTAAGCTTCTACAAATTGTGTTTTAAAAGACAGAATTCAAATCCACCTATTGCCACTGCACATGCCTCCCCAGCACTTAGCTTCTGCAGGAGACCCTTAGGCCCGACGTCCAGCTTCCACTCCTACATGCTGGCTCTAGCTTTATTCCTGCCAGTTTCAGGAGGGAGAGAGGTGTAAGATCAACTGAGACTTGATATTAAAAATTTTGTGAGCCCCATTTCCTTCCCAACTTCCAGGTTCCCATCTAGTTTGGACCTCATCAACAGATCAACCCCAACCCAAGTTAAAATTGGACTCATCATTTCAGAGGGCCTCTTAATTAGCTGCTTTATTTCCATCAGGCTCCAGGATGTATTCTGCCTAGCTCTTATGGTTTTTATTCCTTTAGCCCAATGACTTGTAGAAAATTATCCTTTAATCCATAATATTGTTTACCTTGCTCTCAATCACTTCAGATTCTCTTCTCCAAATATCCCTACCCTTAGTAAAAATCTATGTGATTTATTAAATACCATCACCAATTAAATCATCTGCAATTTGATAATCCTCTAATCTCACTTTAAAAATTTTTTTTTTTATTATTTACTTCAAAATCACACAACATGGTCACCATTTGGCCCATACGGCATGCAAGCTCTTTTGAAAGATTCATTCAATTAGTCCGACATGCCTACATTACATCCCATGCAATATTTTTCCTGATCAAGTTTATATCCAATTCCCTTTTAGAAGCTACACTGTTGTGGGTGCTTTGACCAGGCCACAAAATACTTCAATGCTCTGTTTGATGATTAAAAAGTTATTTTCCTCATATTTCCTAGCTTTATCTATCATTATCTTAAACTGTGTATTTTGTACTCTCAGTTAGATTTTTAAAAAATGATGGTCCACATATGATTAATTTTGCTTTAAGGCAGAAGCTGGAGAGATCAGAGAGGAATGTGGAGCATGGATGTGGCAGTTGTCTGTGTGTGCGGGGGGGTTGTTTGATGCACACATATGGAGGTATGCAGGTTAGAAGAAGCAACAAGAGAAGCAGCTAAAACATCAGTTTTCGTATAAAAATATCCCTGTAGGGGGAGATAACCATGTAGGGGAAAGCAGTCGCAGCCAATTTCATGACACCATGGGTGGGTCTGCTGCACAAGAGGGGAGGAGGAAGAACATTGGGGCTGTAGGGGATTCAATTTTAAGGGGAACAGACAGAGGTTTCTGTGGTCTCAAATGAAACTCCAGGATGTTATATGTTGCCTCCCTGGTTCCAGGGTCAGGGATGTCACTGAACAGCTACAGGGCATACTGAAGGAAGAGGGCAAACAAACAGATATTGTGGTATATATTGGTACTAATGATATAGGCACAAAAAGGGATAAGGTTTTGCAAGCAGAACATAGGGAGCGAGGAGGTAGATTAGAAAACAGGATTCAGAAGGTAATAACCTCTGGATTACTTCCGATGCCACATGCCAGTGAGGAGAGAAATAGGAGGTTAGTCCAGGTGAATGCTGGTTGGAGAGATGGTGCAGGAGGCGCTTAGGATTTCTGGGACATTGGGACTGTTTTGGGAGATCGTACAAGGAAAACGGTTTGCACATGAACTGAAATGGGACCAGTGCCCTTTCAGGCAGGTTTGTTAGTGCTGTTGGGAGAATTTAAACTAACTTGGCAGGGGGCTGGGATCATGAGAGGGAGATGCACAATCAAAATTAGAAGAGACACAAGTGAGCCAGGAGGCTTAGAATATCTAAACCAATTAAGTCACAAGAGAGTTTGGCAAGATGGTATTTATTTTAATGGACGGAAACTGACAAACAATGCAGATGAGTTGAGGGCACAAATGAAAACATGGGAGTATGATATAATTGCTGTCGCTGAGACATGGTTGAGAGGGGCAGGATTGGCAACTCTATATTTCAGGATACAGGATCTTCTTGCGAAATATGGGAGGAGGTAAAAGTCACAATTTTGATCAGGGAATCAATTGTAAAGAGGGACGGCATCGTAACTTCAACTGAAGCCATATGGGTAGAATTTAAAAACTACAAAGGGACAATCACATTGCTGGGAGTATTCTGTAGGCCTCCAAACAGTCCAAGAAAAATAGAAGAGCAGATATATAGGCAAATTACAGAGAAGTGTTAAAGTAATAAGGTGATGATAGTGGGGGATTTCAACTTCCCCAACATCAATTGGGGTATGCATAGGTTAAAAGGGAGCAGAATTCTTAAAATGCATCCAGGAGGATTTTTTAAGCCAGTACGTAGAAGGTCCCATAAGAGAGTGAGCGGTCCTGGACTTAACTTTAGGTAACAAAGCTGGGCAAGTGGTTAAAGTATTAGTGGGGAACCGTCTTGCAGATAGTGATCATAAGTGATTCAAGATTGTTATGGAAAAGGACAAGGATGGGTTTGAGATCAAAGTTCTAAACTGGGGGAAGGGCAATTTTAAGATCAGGGGCAAAATTCTCCAACCCCACGCACGGTCGGAGAATCGCCCGGGGCCGCCGAAAATCCCGCCCCCGCCGTGGCAGAAATTATCCGCCACCCGGGAATTGGCGGGGGCAGGAATCGCGCCACATCGAGCGGCGAGCCCCCTGCGGCAATTCTCCGGCCCGTGATGGGCCGAAGTCCCGCCGCTGGGAGGCCTCTCCCGCTGCCGAGGTTTGAACCACCTCTGGTGGATGAGGGATCGGCGGCGCGAGCGGGCCCCTGGGGTCCTGGCGGGGTGATCGGACCTCAGGGGGTGCCCCCACGGTGGCCAGGTCCGCGATCGGGGCCCACCGATTGGCGGGCGGGCCAGTGCCGTGGGTGGCACTTTTTTTCTTCCGCCATGGCCTACACCATGGCTGAGGCGGAAATGAATCTCCCAGCGCGCATGCGCCGGTGGTGACGTCAGCTGCTGCTGATGTCACCACCTGCGCATGCGCGAACCGGCGAAGGCCTTTTGGCCAGCCCCGGCGCTGGGCGTCAAAGGCCGTTGGTGCCGGTTTTGGCGCCAGTCGGCGTGGTGCCAACTGCTCCGGCGCAGGCCTAGTATCCAAAGGTGCGGAGAATGCCGCACCTTTGGGGAGGCCCAACGCCGGAGTGGCTGGTGCCACTCCGCTACGCCGGGACCCCCCACCCCGCCGGGTAGGGGAGAATCCCGCCCCAGATATGATTTAGCCAGAGTGGACTGGGTGCAGATACTTTTAGGTAAATCTGTGACGTAGCAGTGCAGGACCAATATATTCCAAACAAGAAAAAGGGTGGGACCAACAAATCATGTGGATCCTGGATATCGAGGGATTTACAGCATTGGATAATGAGAAAAGGGAGGCATATGGCAGATATCGAGGGTTCAAAACAGCAGGAGTCCTCGAGGCATAGAGAATGTGCAAAAAGGAACTTAAAAACAAAATTAGGAGAGCAAAAAGGAGATACGAAAGGATACTGGCAGGTAAAATAAATGAAAATCCCAAGTTATTTTACAAATACATTCAGGGTAAAAGGATAACTAAGGAAAGTTACGCATATACATTGGTCCCTTTAGGTAGCAGGGCAGTGGATACAGTGGTTAAGAAGGCACATGGTGTATTTGCCAAGACATGAGTGTAAGAGGAAGGAGATTATGCTGGAACTGTATAAAACATTGGTTAAGCCATAGCTGGAGCATTGTGTGCAGTTCTGGAATCAGCATCTGGAATGAGCTGCCAGAGGCAGTGGTAGAGGCAGGTACAATTTTCCCCTTAAAAAACAGTTAGACAGTTGCATGGGCAGAGTAGGTATAGAGGGATATGGGCAAAGGCTGGCAAGTGGGACTAGCTTAGTGATAGAAACTGGGCAGCATGGACAAGCTGCGCCAAAGCGCCCGTTTCCTTGCTTTAAACATCGATGACCCGATGATAGGTGTCATGTGATAGCACCGGAAAGGATGCAAAGGATGCATAGGAAATTTACCAGGATTTTGCCTGGGCTGGAGAGTTTTAGCTATGAAGAGAGATTGGATAAACTGGGGTTGTTTCCTTGGAGCAGAGGAGACCAAGGGGGGACATGATTGAGATGTATAAAATTATGAGGGAATAGATAGAGTAGACAGGAAGAAACCTGGCCCTTTGGTGGAGTCATCAATGACTGAGGGCATAGATTTAAGGTTAGGGCAGGGTGTTTTAGCGGGGTGGTGGGAGAGAGGGTGGTGGGAGTCTCGAACTCACTGCCTGAAATGGTGGTGGAGGCAGAGACCCTCATAACATTTCATAATTATTTAGATGTGCTTGGGCCAAGTGCTGGAAAATGGGGCTAGAATACTTAGGTGGTTGTTTTTGACTGGCCCAGACTTGACAGACCGAAGGGACTTTCGTCTGTTGGAGACCTCTATGCCTTCACAATAGGTTCCAGAAACAGGCAGACGTGTTGGTAGCAGTATTTGAAGGTAAATTGGCAATGTTCTACCCCGAGATGTAGGAGATATTTTGATATATTGTAAATTCAATATTGATTGAGTGGACAGCCAATATGGTCATTATAAGGACTAATCAAAAGTATTCTTTATGGATATGACTCCTTCCTGTTCCTTTGAGAGTGAAACACATGGGCCTGAGAGTCAGATTACCACTCCGCTCCCAGTTTCCTGCCTTAAAATCCAGGCGATCCTTTCTTGCCTGGCCTGAGTCAAATAAAGCAGCACACACCTACTGAGGCCTTTAGTCAAGGGCTGTGGAGTTGAAGGCAAGGAGGTCATAGCCCCTTACTTTTGCAGCAGTAGCTGCTGTAAAGCAGGCAGGTTTAAAAGTCCAACCACTTCTAAGCCAGGGGGAAAGTAGGTTTTAGCTAAATAGGTAGGATTGGGGAAAGAAAACAAGGCGGTCAGTGGATTTGGGGGGGGGGGGGGGGGGGGGGGGGAGAAAGAGGGGGGAGATCAGTCAATGGGGGCAGGGCGATCATCGGTTGGTCAGTGAGGAGGTCAGATGTTCAGGGGTGTGGTCAGTGGGTGGGATTTAGGTTGTCAAGTGACCGTTAGGGTTGGGTGGGTGGTCAGGTGTTATTGGGGTGGGGTGTCAGTACTATACTTACCTCGGAGTTTGAAGTGGTTTTAATTCTTCTAAACTTTCTTGGATAACTATTGCTGCAAGGCAATCGGAACCATCAAGTATTTAAATCATACTTTTGGATGAATCCGATTGCACGGCAATTCTTACCTGGGGATGCATCTTTGGGGTACCCCCTTGCTTGAGACTCTTGAAAGCTTGGAAGTTATGGGCCATGCATTTATGACTGGTTACATTTAAAGGCTTATCAAAGATCCACTGTGAAATAATTTTTTTTTTTTTTTTTAATTTTTTTTTTATACATTTAGATTACCCAATTATTTTTTCCAATTAAGGGGCAATTTTAGTGTGGCCAATCCACCTACTCTGCACATTTTTGGGTTGTGGGGGCGAAACCCACGCAGACACGGGGAGAATGTGCAAACTCCACACAGACAGTGACCCAGAGCCGGGATCAAACCTGGGACCTCAGCGCCGTGAGGCGGTTGTGCTAACCACTAGGCCACCGTGCTGCCCCACTGTGAAATAATGACCACACCATTCAATTCTATGTAAACTTGTAGCTAATCACTTTGCTATTCAACCTCACATATCTGGTTGGAAATTTCTGGCCATATGAGATTTCCGATACAAGTTGGATACGTCCCAACAGCGAAAGGCAGGAGAACAAAAGCCAGGGTTCCTTGGAAGATGAAGGAGGTAGAGAATATTGCAGAAAAAAAATGTCTGACATATGTCAGGTGAATAACTCCAAAGAGAACTAGACCAAATACACAAAGTTGAGAGGGGAAGTGAAGAGTGAAGTAAGACTTGCAAAGAGAGAATAGGTTGCCAGTCAATATAAAAGGGATCTCAAAAATCTTCGGCCGGCATGTAAATAGTAAGTGGGTAGTAAGAGAGGGGGTAGAGCTTAATAGGGACAAAGGTGGTCATATATGCTTAGAAATACATGGCAAGGCTAGAATACTTGAGTTACTTTGTACTGATATTTATTAAGGGTGAGGATGCTGCAAAAATATCAGTAGAAGTGGAGATGGTAGAGGTAAACAACTGGGTGCAAATTGATAGGCTAGACATACTGGAACGACAGGCTATGTTTATAGTGGAACGTTTTCTCATCCTGATGATTTGCATCCCAAGTTGTGAAGGAAGCTGGTGATGGAGATAACGGAAAGGATTGTCACAATTTTCCACTCTTTCCTAGAAATGGGAAGGGTGCCAGACTGCAAAACAGCAAATGTAAATATCCTTGCCATTCCAAGCAACTACAGGCTGATTAGTTTAACATCAATGATGGATAAGGTTTTAGAAACAATAATTAGGTAAAACACTTGGCAAGGTTTGAGTTAATTAAGGAGTAATTAAGTTGGTGAAGGGAATGTGATGGATATTGTCCAGATGGGTTTTAAGAAAGTGTTTGCCAAAGTACCACACAAAAGGGTGGCTAATAAAATTGAAACTCATGGAATAGGAGAATTAGTGCAGGCTTAGATCAAACAATTGAATTAAGGACAGAAAACAGGGATGATGGTAAATGACTGCTTTTCAGACTGAAGGATGGGTTGACAGTGGTGTGCCCCAAAAAGCCAGTGCCAGGACCAAGTAGGGACGATCAAAGGAAATTGGTTGGGCACTTGAGGGAAATAAATTCACAGGGCTATGGGAATGGAACAGGAGAATGAAACTGATCTAAAGAATGGGATTGCATCAAAGAGAGCAGCATTGAATTGATGGGCTGAATAACCTGCTCTGTGCCACAATGATTGTATCCTTCTATATGGATAAAGAGCATTATTCTAATTAAGTGTAATAAATATTTAGATAGAGAACTAATATGATTCGTGCTGTCACTAAACCCCGATATATTTACAACAGAATTGCCAACATACCCAGTAGCCTGAAGATCAAGTGCAATTCATCTTCTACAGTGGAACCAGGAAACAACGGTCTTCCAGATGCCATTTCATAGAAGATACACCCAACACCCCTGGAACAAGTGAAACAAGGCATTATAATTCATGCAAGTCAATCATTCAGAAACTTAAAAATTAAAATGTATACATCACACTTTAAGATACATATTTCTCAAAATTGTTGGTCAATTCCTCTTACCAGTAAGTAGAATTTTTGAACAAAAAATTATCCACAATAGAAAGGGCTCGACTATTTGTTCATAATAGTTACCATTCTATAAAGAAAAGACACACTATAGGTTGTAGATAAAGTATTCAGCTCAGATAAACAGAGCTATACCACAGCTATCATACTTTGTCCAGCATTTTGTCCAAAATTCATATGATCGCTTCCCAATAGCCAATCAAATATCTCTGCTCAGACACTTCCAAGAAATATAACTGTCCAGGTCCCTTTTTATGGAAAAGTCAAGTGAAACTTCCCCTGTTGGTTAGCTTAGATAAAAGCAGACTGTACAGAAGTAGAATGTTAAGAGAGCTAGAATACAAAAGCAAGGATGTACTTCTGAGTCTGTATAAGGCTCTTGTCAGACCCCATTTGGAGGATGGTGAGCAGTTTTGGGCCCCATATCTAAGGAGCAATGTGCTGGTCTTGGAAAGGGTCCAGAGGATTCCCTGATCCCTGGAATGAAGAGCTTGACATATGAGGAGTGGTTGAGGACTCTGGATCTGTACTCAATAGAGTTTAGAAGGATGAGGAGGAATCTTATTGGAACTTATAGGATACTGAGAGACCTAGATAGAGTGGACATGGAGAGGATGTTTCGACTGGGAGGAAAGACTAGAACCAGAGGGCACAATCTCAGACTGAAGGGACGATCCTTTAAAAATGAGAGGGGGAGGAAATTCTTCAACCAGAGGGTGGTGAATCTGTAGAACTCTTCGCCACCGATGGCTGTGGAGGCCAAATCACATCGTGTCTATAAGTCAGAGATAGATACGTTCTTGATTAATAAGGAAATTGGGGATTATGGGGAGAAGGCAGGAAAATGGGGATGAGAAACATGTCAGCTATGATTGAATGGCGGAGCAGACTCGATGGGCCAAATGGCCTAATTCTGCTCCCATGTCTTATGGTCCAAGTAAAGATTCTTAAAGGCTTCTCTTTAAAATATGCCATAATAGCTGCAGAATTGCATTTTAAAAATTAACTTGTTCATCTATTGTACATGTTGTTGGTCATCTCAAACTTTCATTTCTGCTACATCAGTTTAAACCAGTAAGTTCTGCGAATTGGAAATACTGCTTGCAAGAGTACGGAACTGTAGTTTCATCTTTTTACTTTCATGTCCTTTAGTTTGTTGTCATAACCCACTTATGATTACCACTGTATAAATATAGCTTTTTTTAGTGGGGCGAAATGGAATGGCAGTATACGATTGGATTCAAAGAGATGTCTTTTATCTTGTTGCATTTCATATACTTACTCATTAGTAACATGAGGAAAATGGAGGTCCAATGTGACTTTTGCGTATTTTGGGTCTCTCCCAGTAGTGGTCAAGCATCTTATATTCATGACTCTGATTGTATCTAACTATTCAATGATGCTTCAGGAAAGCCACGATACATTTTTAAACTTTCTGCTCTTTTACCACAGGTTAAGATTATGAGGGGCATGGATAGAGTAGATGGGTAGGCACTCTTTCCCAGAGTGGAGGAGTCAGTCACCAGGGAGCATAGGTTTAAGGTCCATGGACAAAGTTTAGAAGAGATGTTCGAGGCAGATTTTTTTTTAACGCAGAGGGTGGTGAGTGCCTGGAACGCGTGGCCAGGGGTGGTTGTGGAAGCAGATATATTAACGCCGTTCAAAAGGCATCTTGACAATATTCGCGGATCGACTTTCTCGTGGTGGGGAAGGCTTTGCTGGCTGGGGTAAGTGGTCAGAATACTCGGCAATTGCAGTGTTAGATCATGCTCCGCATTGGGTGGATATGGTGCTGGAGAAGGGGGTAGCGCAGAAGCCGGGGTGGAAATTAGATGTGGGACTTTTGGGGGACCAAGTATTCTGCGACAAAATTGAAAAGGTAATTAAGGAATATGGAGGTTTCAACTGTACAGGTGAGGTGTCGAAGGTGGTCGTCTGGGAGGCTCGATAGGCAGTGGTGAGGGGGGAGGTGATTTTGTTTACGGCCAGAGTGTACAAAGAGGAGAGGTTGGAGCGGCAGAGGGTAATAGGGGAGATGTTGGAGGTAGATAGGAGTTATGCAGAGGATGGGGACCTAGCAAAGCTGGAAAAGAGGAAGGAACTACAGGCAAGCTTTGACCGACAATCTACCAGGAAGGTGGTGCGCCAATTGAGACAAGCAAGGGGTGCAGTTTACGAACATGGAGATAAGACGGGGCATATGTTAGCAGGTCAGTTCCGGAGGGAAGCAGCGGCAAGGGAAATTGTGCAGGTGAGGGATAGGGCAGGGAAGTTGGTGGTGGCTCCGGACTTGATTAACAAGGTTTTTGAGGAATTTTATGAGAGGTTGTACAGGTCAGAGCCACCTGGGGGAGACTGTGAGATGCAGGAATTTCTAGATCGGTTGGAGTACCCGAGGTTAGGGGAGGGGGACATGGCTGCATTAGAAGGAGCGATAGTGGAGCAGGAGATAAAGGATGCGATTGGGAGAATGCAGTCGGGGAAGGTGGCAGGGCCGGATGGGTTTCCGGTGGAATATTATAAAAAATTCAAGGATAAGCTGGCACCCCTGATGGTGGGGATGTTTGAAGAGGCGATAGGGAAGGGGGTGTTGCCACAAACTTTGGGGCAGGCATCAATTTCCCTGTTGCTAAAAAAGGATAAGGATCCGACAGAGTGTGGGTCGTATAGGCCCATATCATTTCTGAATGTGGACTCAAAGGTATTGACAAAAGTACTGGCGGGTAGGCTGGAAGAGTGCCTCCCGAAGGTGATAGGTGAAGATCAGACGGAGTTCGTGAAAGGGAGGCAGCTCTTTTCAAACATTAGAAGGGTATTGAACGTTGTTATGGCACCAGCAGAGGGGAAGGAAACAGAGATGGTTGTGGCATTGGACGCTGAGAAGGAGCGGTTTGGATTTGACCAAGATTTGTGAACTGGGTAAAGCTATTACATAAGGAGCCGAGGGCGAGTGTCCGCACAAACAACATCAGCTCGAGATACTTTTCTCTCCACCGTGGGACTAGGCAGGGATGTCCTATGCCCCACTTGCTGTTCGCACTCGCGATTGAGCCGTTGGCCATCGCATTAAGAAGTTTGTGGGTATTGAAAGGAATAGTGCGGAGGGGGGAGGGAAATAGAGCATAGGGTGTCCTTGTATGCCGATGACTTGCTGTTATACGTGTCAGAACCGAGTGTGTCGATAGGGGGAATATTGGAGCTGCTTTGAGTGTTTGGGTCTTTCTCGGGATACCAACTAAATCTCGACAAGAGTGAGTATTTTGTGGTGTCTTGGCCATTCCGTAGAGCAGGGACTCACTTTAGGTACCTGGGGGTGCAGGTTGCCCGGGAGTGGGGGGGGGGGGGGGGGGGGGGACTCGCTCCACAGGTACAACATTTCTAGTTTGGTGGGGAGAGTGAAAGCTGATCTGGCAAGGTGGGACAGTCTCCCTCTGTCACTGGCGGGTCGCATATAGGCGGTTAAAATGAACGTGTTACTACGATTTTTGTTTATTTTTCAATGCCTGACGATTTTCCTGCCAAAGGCTTTTTCAGAGAGATTGAGGGAAGGATTACATCGTTCATATGGGGAGGGAAGGTGGCCAGAGTGAGACAGCTGCTGCTACAGAAGGTAAGGCAGGCAGGGGGTTTAGGTCTCCCGAACCTGATGTATTATTACTGGGCGGCGAATATGGAGAAGGTGCGGAGCTGGGTCAGAGGGGTTGATTCCCAGTGGGTCAGAATGGAGCCGAGTTTGTGCAGGGGCCGGGATTGAAAGCACTAGCAACAGCACCGCTCCCGATAGCCCCGGGGAAGTACTCGGGGAGTCCGGTAATAATAGCTTCATTGAAAATTTGGAGGCAGTTTCGCCAACACTTCGGGTTGGGGCAGGGTCAAGGGAATTGCCGATTCGGGGGAACCACAGATTTGAGCCAGGGATGTGGGATGGAAATTTTAGGAAATGGGAGACAGGGATTAAGACACGGAAAGATTTGTTTCTTAGGGGACGGTTTGCAGGATTGAAGGAGCTGGAAGCGAAGTGTGGGCTGGAGCAGGGGGAAATGCTTAGATACATGCAGGTTCAAGATTTTGCCAGGAAGGAGATACACAACTTCCCGGAGGAGCCGGCCTCCCTCCACATGGCCGGAGGAGGTGCTGACGACAGGGGGACTGGAGAAGGGGGTAGTGTCAGCGGTTTACAGGGCTATTTTGGAAGAGGAGAAGGCACCATTGGAAGGAGCCGTCGCCTCATTGATCGCCCGAAGGCGGATCCTGATGGGATGGAGGGCAGCCTCTCCACCCTGTGCCCTGGCGTGGTGGGGGGGTCTTGTTGGAATTCTTGAATCTTGAGAAGGTTAAGTTTGAACTGAGGGGAAGGATGGAGGGGTTCTACACTTCATGGGCATTATTCATCCTGCACTTTCAAGAACTGGGTAACATCGAGCATTAGTGGGGGGTGGGTGGGAGGGTTGGGGGGATGGGGGCGGTGTGTGTTGATGGTGACTATGGGTGATTCCTGATTCCTTTTTGTTATTTGTTTATGTGAACATGCAGGTTACTGTTTGGGGTTTGGTGGGAGGATGGGATCATTGTTATTCATATGGGATTGACATATTTGTTACTTATTATTATTTATTGTTGGTGGGTGTAAATTTGGGAGAAAATGTGAAAGAGGAGACTAAAGAAATATTTTTTTAAAAGGCATCTTGACAAACACATGGATAGTATGGATATGGAGGGATATGGCACAAGGAAGAACTGAGTATTTTGGCGAAGGTTGGTATCATGGCCAGTGCGAGCTTGACGGGCCGCAGGGCCTGCTCCTGTATTTTTTGCTGTTATTGTGGTTAGCAATGCAGCACTACCTTTTACATGATGGCAGCACCAGTTTTGGGGCAATCTTTACAGGAAGATGTTGGTGCAAAGTAAGAGATCCAGTACTAGTGGTGTGTGAGAATTATTCAACAGAGCCTGAACAACCATAATGTAAAATTTTTGAAAATTAAAAAAAAGGATCGGCAAAGGATGAAATTTAGTTTGTGGGGGCTGGTTCCCTACGACATGTAATGCTGGTACGCTACATGAGCCGGTTGAACCAGGATGAAATAGATGGTAGCCGAAATAACTCATCAAGTTTGGAATAATATTGTGTGTTACAAGATTGTACCAGTAGCTTCTATCAGCTGTAACAATGCCAAAAGCACTCTAAGTGTGGTCTCACTAATGCCATGGGCAAGACTTCCCTACTTTTGTGCCCCTTCCTCTTGCAATAAAGGCCAGTGTTCCATTTGCCTTCCAAATTATTTGTTGCACCTGTATGCTAACTTTTTGTGATTCATGTACGAGGACACCCGGATCTCTTTTTACCATGGCATCCATAGATAGATAGATGATTTGGAGTTGGGGACCAAGTGTAATGTGTTCAAGTTTGCAGACAACACTAAGATGAGTGGTAAAGCAAAAAGTGCAGAGGGGAATCGCGCCCCCACGCCGGGTGGGAGAATCGCGGGAGGGCCGCTCTGGCAGCCCCAGCGATTCTCCCACCGCCCCCCCCCCCCCACCCCCCCAAAATGGCGTGTCGCGTTTTGCGACACACCGCTTGGAGAAACGCGGGTCTACCACCCGGATGGACCGAGCGGCCTGCCGTTCCCGACCGGTTCACGCCAGCGGCAACCACACCTAGTCGCTGCCGGCGTGAACATGGCGGCAAAAGCTGGTTTGTGGCTTGTGGGGGGCAGAGAGGGGAGTGAGCACCACGACCGTGCTCGGGAGAGGACTGGCCCGCAATCGGTGCCCACCGATCGTCGGGCCGGCGTCTCAAAGGGACGCACTCTTTCCCCTCCGCCGCCTCGCAAGGTTTTATAAAAAGTTTAGGGAGGAGCTGGGGCCACTGCTGCTGAGGGCATATAACGAGGCACGGGAGCAGGGATTCCATCTCCATGATTCTTAAAAAGGATAAGGACTCAGCGCAGTGTGGGTCATATCACCTGATATCGTTGTTGAATGTTGATGCCAAGCTTTTGGGCGAAGGTGCTTGCATCGCGGATTAAGGACTGTGCCAGGGTTGGTTGGCAATGATCAGACGGATTTTGTTAAAGGAAGGCAGCTGTTGGTGAATGTGCAGTGGTTACTTAATGTGATTGTGATGCCCTTGGGGCGTGGGGGGAGGAGGGGGGCTGAGGTAGTGGTGGCAATGGGACACGGAGAAGGCTTTTGATTGGGTGGAGTGGGCATATTTGTTCAAGATGCTGGGGTGTTTCAGGTTCAGACAGGGGTTTGTGGTTTGGGTCTAGTTGCTGTATGAGGGGCTGGTGTTGAGCTTGCGGACGAATCAAGTAAGTTTCGGGTACTTTGGGCTACACCGTGGGATGGGAGTGCCTGTTGCTTTTTACCTTGGCAATAGAGCCATTGACAATGGTGCTCAGGGCATCAAGAGACTGAGTGGGGACAGGGGACGGGGGAAAAGAGAGAGAGTTAACGAGCATAGGGTTTCGGTTTATGCGGATGATTTATTATATATTTCGGACCCGTTGGTCGGCATTGGGGGATTATGGGGTTTTCAGGGGAATTCGGCCGGTTTTTGGGAAATAAATTGAATATGGGAAAGAGTGATGTGTTCCCAATCAATGCTAGGGGGCACGGAGGGAGGTTAGGGGAGTTCAGAGTGGTGGGGACTAGCTTTAGGTACCTTGGTATTGAGGTGGCGCAGAGCTGGGGCCAGCTATGTAGGTTGAACCTGGCTTGATTGGTGGAGGGGATGAAGGCGGATTTTAAGAGGTAGGATGTTTTGCCGTTGTCGCTGGCGGGGCAGGTACAGACAGTAAAATGACGGTGCTCCCTTGGTTTCTGTACATGTTTCAGAACCTCCCTATCTTTGTTCCCAAGTCGTTTTTCAGGAAAGTTAATGGGTTGATCTCAGGGCTTGAGTGGGCGGAAAATCCACCCGTGAGTGCTGCAAGCGTATTTGGAATGGGGGTGGTGGGTGCGGGATGGCGTTTCCGATTTTAACAAATTATTGGGCTGCAAACAGTGTGTGGTGAGGGAACAGGCTGTGGAAAAGAGGTCGGTTTGGTAAGGGTGAAGGTGGCATGGTGTACATAAGAACGTAAGAACTAGGAGCAGGAGTAGGCCATATGGCCCCTTGAGCCTGCTCTGCTGTTCAATGAGATCATGGCTGATCTTTCGTGGACTCAGCTCCACTTTCCGGCCCGAACACCATAACCCCTTAATCCCTTTATTCTTCAAAAAAAAAAAAGGCCTCTACTGCTTCACTGGGCAAGGAATTCCAGATTCACAACCCTTTGGGTGAAGAAGTTCCTCCTAAACTCAGTCCTAAATCTACTTCCCCTTATTTTGAGACTATGCCCCCTAGTTCTGCTTTCACCCGCCAGTGGAAACAACCTGCCCGCATCTATCCTATCTATTCCCTTCATAATTTTATATGTTTCTACAAGATCTCCCTCATCCTTCTAAATTCCAACAAGTAGTCTCAGTCCACTCAACCTCTCCTCATAATCCAACCCCTTCAGCTTCAGTGAATCTCCTCTGCACACCCTACAGCGCCAGTGCGTCCTTTCTCAGGTAAGGAGACCAATGAACACAATGAAATGAAAATCGCTTATTGTCACGAGTAGGCTTCAATGAAGTTACTGTGAAAAGCCCCTAGTCGCCACATTCCGGCGCCTGTCCGGGGAGGCTGGTACGGGAATCGAAACGTGCTGCTGGCTTGCTTGGTCTGCTTTAAAAGCCAGCGATTTAGCCGAGTGAGCTAAACCAGTCCCTACAATACTCCAGGTGTGGCCTCACTAACACCGTAGACAAGGGGTGGGCAAACTACGGCCCGCCAAAGGTCTTTATGCGGCCCACCAAGATCAAGTCATTTTTTCATTTTTTTTTTATAAGGTTAATGGGGTTACTGGTATAGGGTAGATACGTTGACTTGAGTAGGGTGATCATTGCTCGGCACAACATCAAGGGCCGAAGGGCCTGTTCTGTGCTGTTCTATGTTCTATATGAGGCGCCCAGAATCATAACCGGGTGAAGCGCCATTTTTGAAAAGTAGAGGAAAAGAGGGCTAAAGGCAGGATGCCGCCGGGGGAAGCGCTGAGGTATATGCCGCACGCTAATTGGTTACAACCGGGACTATTAATTAATATACTATGCGGCCCTTTAAAATTGTGAATTTCTGAATGTGGCCCTTGCATGGAAAAGTTTGCCCACCCCTGCCGTAGACAATTGCAGCATAACCTCCCTAGTCTTAAACTTCATCCCTCTAGCAATGAAGGACAAAATTCCATTCGCCTTCTTAATCACGTGTTGCACCTGTAAACCAACTTTTTGCGACTCATGCACGAGCACACCCAGATCTCTCTGCACGGCAGCATGTTTTAATATTTTATCATTTAAATAATAATCCCTTTTGCTGTTAATCCTCCCAAAATGGATAACCTCACATTTGTCAACATTGTATTCCATCTGCCAGACCCTAGCCCATTCACTTAACCTATCCAAATCCCTCTGTAGATTTCCAGTATCCTCTGCACTTTTTGCTTTACCACTCATCTTAGTGTCGTCTGCAAACTTGGACACATTACCCTTGGCCCCCAACTTCAAATCATCCATGTTCCCTACTACCGAAGTTAAGCTCACTGGCCTATAATTACCCGCTTTCTGCCTACCTCTTTTTTAAACAGTGGTAGTCACGTTTGCTAATTTCCAATCCGCCGGGACCACCCCAGAGTCTAGTGAATTTTGGTAAATTATCACTAGTGCATTTGCAATTTCCCTAGCCATCTCTTTTAGCACTCTGTGATGCATTCCATTAGGGCCAGGAGACTTGTCTACCGTTAGCCCCATAAGCTTGCCCATCACTACCTCCTTAGTGATAACAATTATCTCAAGGTTCTCACCTGTCATAGCCTCATTTCTATCAGTCACTGGCATGTTATTTGTGTCTTCCACTGTGAAGACCGACCCAAAAAAATGTTCAGTTCTTCAGCCATTTCCTCATCTCCCATCTTATCCTCTAAAGGACCAATATTTACCTCAGCCACTGTTTTTTGTTTTATATATTTGTAGAAAATTTTACTATCTGGTTTTATATTCTGAGCATGTTTACTCTCATAATCTATCTTACTCTTTTTTTATAGCTTTTTTAGTAGCTTTCTGTTGCCCCCTAAAGATTTCCCAGTCCTCTAGTCTCCCACTAATCTTTGCCACTTTGTATGCTTTTTCCAGGGGAACGAGTTTGAGGGCTTTGCTGTTGCCGCCTTTGCTGTTCTCGCCAGCCAGGTTTTTCATTAGCCAAGTGGTGATTGTGGCTTTGAGAGTGTGGGGGCAGTGCAGGCAGCACTCCAGGCGACAGGTTGTGTCGTTGTGGGTGCCAATTTTCCATAGGTTTGTGCTGGCAAGATTCGATGCGAGGCTCCGGGGTGGCGGCAGGTGGGGATTATGTACTCTAGGGACTTACTTACGGGGGCAAATTTGTGGGGCTGGATGGATTGGAGGAATTGTACGAGTTGCCTAAGGGGAATAATTTCAATACTTGCAGGTTCGGGATTTCGTGAGGGAGGTGCTGGCCTTCCTGGGGTTGCCGCCTCCAGTGCTGCAAGATAAGCTTCCGCCAGAGAAGAAAATAGGGCAGGGAAAGGTGTTGAATATGTAAAAGGAACTGATGGAGAGGGAGGGTGTCCTGATGGAGGATATTAAGCACAAATGGGAGGAGCTGGGAGAGGAGGTGGAGGCTGGGACATGGGCCGAGGTCTTGTGGAGGGTAAATGCGTCCTCATCGTCTAGGAGGTTAAGCCTCATCCAGTTTAAAGTGGTGCACATGGCAGTGGCGAGTAGGTTTTTTGAGGGGGCATGGGCAGTGGGGGGGGGGGGGTTGCCTGTGAATCACATCCACATGTTCTGGGCATATCCAAGTTTGAGGGGGCTCCGGTGGGGGTTCTCAGACGTTAGGTCCAAGGTTCTGGGTGTGTGGTGGCCCCGAGTCTGGCGGTGGCAGTATTTGGTGTCGGAAGACTCCGGAGTGCGGGGGCACGTTGGAGAGAGAGAGAGAGAGAGAGAGAGGCTAATGTATTGGCTTTTGCCTCCTTGATAGGCCAGAGACAGATTTTGTTATGTTGGCGGGACTCGGAGCCACCGAAGGCAGGAGTGTGGATGAGTGACCTGCCAGGCTAGCGGGGAGACAGAGAAAAGGGGGGGGGGGGGGGGGGGGGGGCTAAGGGGCTTGAAAAAGGGAAGGCGGGGTGTGGATGAGGGTCAGTGTCGGGGCGGGGGGGGGGGGGGGGGGGACTGGCGAGTTGGGGCTGTTGGTTGTGTTGATGTAATGTTCTTTTTGATGTTCTTTTGATATTCTGTAAATTTATATTTTTGTCTAAAAGCTTTGAATAAAATTCTGGAAAAAAAAACTTTCCCTTTTACCCGTGTGCTGTCAGGAAATTTGGCTATAATAGCCAAATTATTAATATAGATCATAAATAGTTGATAGCACAGCACTAATTCCATTTGCACACTGGTTGCAGTTTGCCAATCTGAGAAAGCCCACTTAACCTGACACTCTGTTCCTTGTGAGTTAGCCAATCTAGATCCATGTTAATACATTTCAGCCAACACCTTTTATGCGGCACTTTATAGAATGAGTTTTGGAAATCCAAATACACTATGGCCGCAATTCTCCGGCCTTGTTTCGCTCTTGCTCGAGCGAAATGAGGCCAGTGAATAGCGGGCGAGGGCGAAAACGAGAACCGCGCCAGGCAGTAAATAGTTTGCGATGCAACTGGCCCCGCTCCCAAAGGCGAAATCGGGATCTCACTGTAGCATGGAGAGAAACCAATTATCAACACTGAAGCCCTATTTCCATACAATTAACAGGTGCCACCCATATCCAGCGGCCTCCTGTCATTCATTGGCCTCCCCAGCAAGTGGTCAACCTGGCGCCAATTAATACAGTTTTTAAAAACCTGAACCTGGCAGAAGGGCTTCTGCAGGGAGCGGAGGAGGTAAGTAGCCACCTTTGCTCACAGGCAGAGAGGCTGGGGCGCTGGGCTTGCCACCCCAGTGCTTGGCAGGGGGTGGGGAGCTCTCAACAGGGGGGTGGGGGAGAAAACACCAGCTGGGAGGTGAGGACCCTCCGCAGGGGTGGGCTGCCATGGGACGGGGGCGGGGGGAAAGAAGTGCTGAGGGGGGCAACCTCACATGGCACTACCATGCCAACTCCTGGATCGTGTGTGTGTCTGTTCCAGGGGTAACCCTTGTTCCTGCCCTTCTGCCCCAGACCACTCATAACTTCCACTGACAGCTGAGGCCTCTGGCCGTGTAGCTGAAAGCTATTGCGAACAGGAAATTGGCAATTGTGGTTAAGTGAGCATTTCACACAATCCAAGTGGATTCCCGTGGGTGGGCGGGCCACGTACCACGTGGGAGATATTGCCTCGCATCTCAATCAAACAGTGATGCCTGGACACTGCCTGAACACTGCAGGAGGCAACACTACACAAGCAGCAGCCAACATCTGAACACCCAGGAGATGAGACACAGTTCCGGGGACATGTGCACAGGCAGAGGGTGGGTGAGTGCCAAAGGGAGGGGACCAGCACCTGGTCCAGGTGATGTTATGAGTGGGTGTCTGGGTAGAGGGTCTGGGGTCTGGTGAGGGGAACTCACGTTCCCCAAATATTGAGTGGAAACTCTTTAGATCAAATAGTTTGGATGGGGTGGTGTTTGTGCAGCATGTCCAGGAAGCTTTTCTAACACAGTCTGTAGATTGGCCGACCTGAGGGGAGGCCACATTGGATTTGGTGCTTGGTAATGAACGAGGGCAAGTGATAGATGAAATGAAAATGAAAATCGCTTATTGTCACGAGTAGGCTTCAATGAAGTTACTGTGAAAAGCCCCTAGCCGCCACATTCCGGCGCCTGTCCGGGGAGGCTGGTACGGGAACAGGTACAGATTTGTTATTGGGGGAGCATTTTTGGAGATAGTGACCACAATTCTGTGACTTTCCCTTTAGTAATGGAGAAGGATAGGTGCGTGCAACAAGGCAAGGTTTACAATTGGGGGAAAGGTAAATACGATGCTGTCAGACAAGAACTGAAATGCATAAGTTGGGAACATAGGTTGTCAGGGAAGGACACAATTAAAATGTGGAACTTGTTCAAGGAACATATACCATGTGTCCTTGATATGTATGTCCCTGTCAGGCAGGGAAGAGATGGTCGAGTAAGGGAACCATGGTTGACAAGAGAGGTTGAATATCTTGTTAAGAGGAAGAAGGATACTTGTGTAAGGCTGAGGAAACAAGGTTCAGACAGGGCGCTGGAGGGATACAAGGTAGCCAGGAGGGAACTGAAGAAAGGGATTAGGAGAGCTAAGAGAGGGCAAGAAAAATCTTTGGGGGGTAGGATCATGGAAAACACCAAGGTCTTTTACACATCGGAGAGAAATATGAGAATGACTAGAGCGAGGGTGGGTTCAATCAAGGACAGCAGCGGGAGATTGTCTATCGAGATAGGAGAGGTCTTGAACGAGTACTTTTCTTCAGTATTTGCGAATGAGAGGGGCTATACTGTTGGATTGTTGGAGAGGACAGTGTGAAACAGATTGGTAAACTCGAGGAGATACTTGTTAGGAAGGAAGATGTGTTGGGCATTTTGAAAAACTTGAGGATAGACAAATCCCCCGGGCCTGATGGGATATATCCAAGAATTCTATGGGAAGCAAGAGATGAAATTGCAGAGCTGTTGGCAATGATCTTTTCGTCCTCACCGTCAACAGGGGTGATACCAGGGGATTGGAGAGTGGCGAATGTCGTGCTCCTGTTCAAAAAAGGGAATAGGGATAACCCTGGGAATTACAGGCCAGTTAGTCTTACCTTGGTGGTTGGCAAAGTAATGGAAAGGGTACTGAGGGATAGGATTTCTGAGCATCTGGAAAGATACTGCTTGATTAGGGATAGTCAGCACGGATTTGTATGGAGTAGGTCTTGCCTAACAAGTCTTATTGAATTCTTTGAGGAGGTGACCAAGCACGTGGATGAAGGTAAAGCAGTGGATGTAGTGTACATGGATTTCAGTAAGGCATTTGATAAGGTTCCCCACGGTAGGCTTATGCAGAAAGTAAGAAGGCATGGGATGGTGGGGAATTTGGCCAGTCGGATAACAAACTGGTTACCTGATAGAAGTCAGAGAGTGGTGGTGGATGGCAAATATTCAGCCTGGAGCCCAGTTACCAGTGGCGTACCGCAGTGATCAGTTCTGGGTCCTCTGCTGTTTGTGATTTTCATTAATGACTTGGATGAGGGAGTTGAAGGGTGGGTCAGTAAATTTGCAGACGATATAAAGATTGGTGGAGTTGTGGATAGCGAGGAGGGCTGTTGTCGGCTGCAAAGAGACACAGATAGGATGCAGAGTTGGGCTGAGAAGTGGCAAACGGAGTTTAACCGTGAAAAGTGTGAGGTTGTCCATTTTGGAAGGACAAATATGAATGCGGAATACAAGGTTTATGGTAGGGTTCTTGGCAATATGGAGGAGCAGAGAAATCTTGGGGTCTATGTTCATCGATCTTTGAAAGTTGCCACTCAAGTGGATAGAGCTGTGAAGAAGGCCTATGGTGTGCTAGCGTTCATTACCAGAGGGATTGAATTTAAGAGCAGTGAGGTGATGATGCAGCTGTACAAAATCTTGGTGAGGCCACATTTGGAGTACTGTGTGCAGTTCTGGTTGCCTCATTTTAGGAAGGATGTGGAAGCTTTGGAAAAGGTGCAAAGGAGATTAACCAGGATATTGCCTGGAATGAAGAGTAGGTCTTACGAGGAAAGGTTGAGAGTGCTCGGCCTTTTCTCATTAGAACGAAGAAGGATGAGGGGCGACTTGACCGGGGTTTATAAGATGATCAGGGGAACAGATAGAGTGGACAGTCAGAGACTTTTTCCTCGGGTAGAACAAACCATTACAAGAGGACATAAATTTAAGGTGAACGGTGGAAGATATAGGGGGATGTCAGAGGTAGGTTCTTTACCCAGAAAGTAGAGGGGGCATGGAATGTACTGCCTGTGGAAGTAGTTGAGTCGGAAACATTAGGGACCTTCAAGCGGCTATTGGATAGGTACATGGATTACGGTAGAATGCTGGGGTGTAGATTGATTTGTTTTTAATCTAGGACAAAAGTTCAGCACAACATCGTGGGCCGAAGGTTCTGTGCTGTATTTTCTATGTTCTATGTTCATGTAGCTGGGAGTGTGTGAGCAGGGTAGGCCGGGTTGGGGGGTGGGTGGGTGACCAATGGGGGAAAAGGAGTGTCATGGTGTGGGAGCTGCCACTGTTTGCCAGCCTAACATCCTCTCCCAATGCCTTACAAATATTGAATGCTATGGCAGGGATTTTGAACCCAGCAGAACTACCCTAGTGGTGCTGCTGCTAGGCTGGGCGGCCAGATGCCGATGGCAGCAGCAGCATCAGCAGTTGCTCAAGGCAGCGGACCATAGAACATAGAACAGTACAGCACAGAACAGGCCCTTCGGCCCTCGATGTTGTGCCGAGCAATGATCACCCTACTTAAACCCACGAAACCCGTATACCCGTAACCCAACAATCCCCCCATTAACCTTACACTACGGGCAATTTAGCATGGCCAATCCACCTAACCCGCACATCTTTGGACTGTGGGAGGAAACCGGAGCACCCAGAGGAAACCCACGCACACACGGGGAGGACGTGCAGACTCCACACAGACAGTGACCCAGCTGGGAATCGAACCTGGGACCCTGGAGCTGTGAAGCATTGATGCTAACCACCATGCTACCGTGAGGCCCCTGTGCTGGGCCCGCCCCACACCCTGAGGAACCAGCTGCCCATCAGCCAGGGAGGGACCCAATGGGAGGAGTCTTGCGACGAACCAGGGTGTACAGGCGTCGCTGCCGCTGGCCGCAGGATGCTCCACCTGAACAAGGAGACTGTGCGACTGTGTAATTTTGTTGCGGACTTGGCACCACATGGAGGACGACACCCGCTCCCGGTGGCCGTCAAGGTCACCGCAATCCTGAACTTTTAAGCTTCAGGGTTCCTTCCAGGGCCTGAGCAGGGATTTGTATGGCATCCCGCGGGTCACAGCCCACAGGTGCATCCGACGCATCACGGATGCACCTGTTTGCCCGGGCGGAAAACTACTTCAACTTTGACATGGACCAAGCCCAACAGGATCCTGTGCAGTAGCTTTCTCTGCCATCGCCGGACACCCAGGTCCAGGGAGTAGAGGATGGAATGCAAGTTGCCCTGTGCTCACCGGGCCATCTGGGAGTGCCCAACATTAACAGAACGTTGTCCCACTTCCTGAACGTACAGCTGGTGTGCGGCCACCACCTGAAGATCATGCACGTGTACACACTAGACATCAATATGTTTATTGTGTGTAACAATTCCCTACTCTCCCGATGATGCCACCCCCTCTCCCAATACCCCCCTTCCTCCATCCTCCCCAGTGACCTCAGTAATCCCAATGTGTTTTGTCTTCCTAGCTCCACTACTATATCTAGGTGTGTCCCCGAATGCACATCAGAGATGGAAGGAGCCAGCTGTTTACCACGTCCCGTGGACTTCGATGCCCCTAGCGGGCGTCATCTGGGGACTCTAGGGCCAGAGGGCCCCGGCTCACTTGTTGGCAGCACATGCACAGCCGTGCCGCCCTGTTCAATGTGCTGTCTGCGAGACGAGGGGTGGAACTCGGGGAAGCTTCGCCACTACATGGGACTGGTTCTAGTTGGCACTCAGCGTGCACTCCTCCCCCTCAGTGCCCATAGGGCCATGCGGTTCACCATGGGACGGGAGGTCAGCTGGTTCCAGCCCCAGCATCATCCGGTTCTGCTGACCCTGGTAGTTCCACATGGTCTATACTATCGTGTTGACGCCCTTGGCAATGTTCCTCAGTGCCTGGGACATGCTCTGCAGCGTTTCAGCAATGCCCGACTGGGACAAGCTCCACAGTGCCTCGGCCATTCCCATCTGAGAGCGGAACATGTCCCGCAGAACCTCATCAAGTTCAGCCTGGTACTGGGTCACATTCCCCAGCGAGACGGACATTCTGTTGAGACCCTCTGCCATGGCCGTCACAGAATCTGAGACATCTTGGACATCTTCACTAATTGTGCTGACATCGTGCACCAGGCTCTCCAATGCGGTCGCCACCCTAGCACTGTTGGCCTCTGTGCCACACATTGCCAGCGTCGTCTCCTGCGCCCATAACCTTTGGAACTCCTCCAACCATCTGGGGACCTGCTGAAGTGTCACTGACATCCCCCTCTGAATCCGGGTAAATGGCATCAGGCTGGGACCCAGCTGGGTCTTGGGATCCAGCAGACTTCCGACTGCTGTCTAGCCTGGGGGTTCCTGATGGGGGTTCCTGCCTCCACCTGATGTGTATCAGCAGCCGTGGTGCCGTGCCGCCCAAACGTCACTATCATACCCGCTTCCACCACCCGCTCCGGCAGCGAGTTCCAGGCACCAACTACCCTCTATATAAAAACTTCCCTTGCACATCCTCTCTAAACTTTGCCCCTCGCACCTTAAACCTATGTCCCCTATGTCTTCCACCCTGGAAAAAAGCTTCCGACTATCCACTCTGTTCATGTCCCTCATAATTTTTTAGACTATCAGGTCGCCCCATAACCTCCATCGTTCCAGTGAGAACAAACCAAGTTTATCCAACTTCTCCTCACGCTAATGCCCTTCTAATGCCCTCCATACCAGGCAATATCCTGGTATACCTTTTGTATCCTCTCCAAAGCCTTCAGATCTTCTAGTAGTGTGACGACCTGAATTGAACACGTGTGGCCTAACTAAGGTTCTACACAGCTGCAGCGCAACTTGCCAATTTTTATACTAAATGCCCTGGCCGATGAAGGCAAGCATGCCGTATGCCTTCTTGACTATCTTCTCCACCTACGTTGCCACTTTCAGTGACCGGTGGACGATCCCTTTGCCTATCAGTACTCTGACGGGTTCTGCCATTTACTTTACTTTTCCCCCCCTGTATAAGACCTTCCTGCATTACCTCACATTTGTCCGGATTAAACTCCACCTGCCATCTCTCCGCCCAAGTCTCCAACCGATCTATATCCTGCTGTATCCTCTGACAGTCCTCATCACTATCCGCAATTCCACCAACTTCTGTGTCGTCCACAAACTTACTTATTAGACCAGTTATATTTTCTTCCAAATCATTTATATACTACAAACAGCAAAGGTCCCAGCACTGATCCTTGTGGTTCCCTGCACTGATCCCTGTCCTATGTTTATATCGCAAATTAGGACCCCTGGGCAAAATGTTTTACTGATACACTGGTTGAAGTGTCTGATAATTTACAGACAATACAGTGCATAAGATTATTTTTAAAAGTTTGTTTCAGTTTTTCTTGCAAATTCACAGGAGATGATACATATGTAAGGACTCGCCAAAGAGTTCTATACAACTTATGGTCCTTGTAATTGTAATAAAGTGCATTACATTTAACAAGTACCAGAGATTTAAAGTCCAGGGAATAAAGTGTTAGAGTGGTTTACTATTCTTCCTTTTCTTTAGCTCCCTCTCCATTCCATCCTGGTTCCCTTCTCTCGCCTTCAGCTCTTTTGTCATTCCTTTCCCCCCATTATTGGCAGTAATTTCCCACTCAAGAAACCTGAAGCAGTTTTCGCACTCAATTAAACAATATTTGGTCCCTCACTGTTTTAGGGGTTAGTAATGAAGTTAAGATCCACTTCTGTAATAGCAGAAATATTTCACCTTTTTAAATCCTGGCTGTTTGCAATATCAGGATAGATAAATTCACCAATGAGAATTTATCCACCAGCAAGGACTAACTTAGTGTGGGGCACATGTGGCAAACATGCCAATGTTAATCAAGAAAAAAAGACTTTGCTGGCTTGTGCATGTGCACAGGATATGGTAGATGGGATATGCTAAATGGGAAGGCCCCATGTCAAGAGACCAGCAGTGCACCCAAAGCTCTGATTCACGGATATGAAAGCCTTCAGCATCAATCATGACAAGTAGGAAACTCTGGCTGATGACCGATACAAATGGGGACACCAGCTGTGGGCAGGAGCTCACTTTTGCAACCATATCTGGTTTCCGAAGCTCAAAAGAAAGACACCAGCCTTGCAAAGAAAGTGTCAGCAGAGATCATCCCGCACCACCAGCAAGGACTAACTTAGTGTGGGGCACATGTGGCAAACTGCGTTTCTAGAACCAGCTTGTTGAGTCATTAAAAGAAAGTGCAGCATAAGATTTAATCTGGCCTCAAAGTTCTGAGGCTGCACTCCCATCATCTCACTAATGGAAGGATGCCAACTAACCATGCCAACCATGATAAAATCTATGGGCAGCTATTGAAGACTGAACTCCAGCAATAGAAAAACCTGTCTGGCCAAGCCTGCCTGCATTCCACATAGGATGACACCAGTGTGCTCACCTTATGCTTTTGCAGTAAGACTTTCCACAGAAATTCATGGAAAACAAAACATTTTACTTTTTAATTGAATGTTTTGTAAAATTTCATGGTGGAACAAAAGGTAATCATAATAATACCATCTAATTTGGAATATCACTAGGTTAAAGAAAAGCAATGGTGTCACTCTTGCAAATAAAATATTTTTTAAGTCAATCACAATATCATAAATCAGGCCATTAAAAATGCAGCAATATACATTGTCAGAGAATTTGGTGAAAAATAATAAAACAAAATTAAAATGTTGTGATCAACTGAGAAGTCAGTCATATTTTTGATCATGAAACAATTGCTTATATGCCCATTTATAGGATTTTTAGTGCTCACATTAATTTGCTTATTTCAGGATTTGATTCTCTATGTTGGGAAAGAATCCAAATTCCTGACGTGTGGATGGAAATACCATGGCGGGTCAGTCTGCTTCATCTTAGGCAGGTCATTGCAAGTAATCACTCCAACTATTTTAGAGTTTTATGTACTTACTGAAGGTTGGGTGTTCGTGAGGCACAGCGTCTTTCCTATTGGTTGGATTGTCATAGCTGACTTTCATATAAAATAGCCCGAATGCCATTGCATCTCTCATTATTCATGTTTGGTTTGAACTTGCCTTAACCAGGAAAATGTCCACCAGAAAATACACATGGATACTTTATCTTCACTGATTTTAATTCCACTGATGGGAAAGTTAAAATGCAAGATTAAAAGGAGTCAGATGCAGTTCTACATGCACGTTTTATTACAAACACTGATCTAAGGGTTGCCTTGTTAATTAGAAATGAAATTAAATCAATAGCACTAAACGACATAGGGTCAGACGATGTGGAGTCTGTGTGGGTAGAGTTGAGGAACCACAAAGGCAAAAAAACCATAATGGGAGTTATGTACAGGCCTCCTGACAGTGGTCAGGACCAGGGGCACAAAATGCACCACGAAATAGAAAGGGCATGTCAGAAAGGCAAGGTCACAGTGATCATGGGGGACTTCAATATGCAGGTGGACTGGGTAAATAATGTTGCCAGTGGACCCAAAGAAAGGGAATTCATTGAATGTTTACAGGATGGCTTTTTGGAACAGCTTGTGATGGAGCCCACGAGGGAACAGGCTATTCTGGACTTAGTGTTATGTAATGAGCCAGAATTGATAAAAGACCTTAAAGTAAGGGAACACTTAGGAAGCAGTGATCATAATATGGTAGAATTCAGTCTGCAATTTGAAAGAAAGAAGGTAGAATCAGATGTAAAGGTTTTACAGTTAAATAAAGGTAATTACAGGCGCATGAGGGAGGAACTGACGAAAATCGACTGGAAGCAGAGCCTAGTGGGAAAGACAGTAGAACAGCAATGGCAGGAGTTTCTGGGAGTAATTGAGGACACAGTGCAGAGGTTCATCCCAAAGAAAAGAAAGGTTATCAGAGGGAGGATTAGGCAGCCATGGCTGACAAAGGAAGTCAGGGAATGCATCAAGGCAAAAGAGAGAGCCTATAATGTGGCAAAGAGTAGTGGGAAGTCAGAAGATTGGGAAGGCTACAAAAACAAACAGAGGATAACAAAGAGAGAAATAAGGAAGGAGAGGATCAAATATGAAGGTAGGCTAGCCAGTAACATTAGGAATGATAGTAAAAGTTTCTTTAAATACATTAAAAACAAACGGGAGGCAAAAGTAGACATTGGGCCGCTCCAAAATGACGCTGGTAATCTAGTGATGGGAGACAAGGAAATAGCTGAGGAACTTAATAAGTACTTTGCGTCAGTCTTCACAGTAGAAGACATGAGTAATATCCCAACAATTCAGGAAAGTCAGGGGGCAGAGTTGAATATGGTTGCCATCACAAAGGAGAAGGTGCTAGAGAAACTAAAAGGTCTGAAAATTGATAAACCTCCGGGCCCAGATGGGCTACATCCTAGAGTTCTAAAGGAGATAGCTGAAGAAATAGTGGAGGCGTTAGTTATGATCTTTCAAAAGTCACTGGAATCAGGGAAAGTCCCAGAGGATTGGAAAATCGCTGTTGTAACCCCCCTGTTCAAGAAGGGAACAAGAAAAAAGATGGAAAATTATAGGCCAATTAGCCTAACCTCGGTTGTTGGCAAACTTCTAGAATCCATCGTTAAGGATGAGATTTCTAAATTCTTGGAAGTGCAGAGTCGGATTAGGACAAGTCAGCATGGATTTAGTAAGGGGAGGTCGTGCCTGACAAACCTGTTAGAGTTCTTTGAAGAGATAACAAATAGGTTAGACCAAGGAGAGCCAATGGATGTTATCTATCTTGACTTCCAAAAGGCCTTTGACAAGGTGCCTCACGGGAGACTGCTGAGTAAAATAAGGGCCCATGGTATTCGAGGCAAGGTACTAACATGGATTGACGATTGGCTGTCAGACAGAAGGCAGAGAGTTGGGATAAAAGGTTCTTTTTCGGAATGGCAACCGGTGACAAGTGGTGTCCCGCAGGGTTCAGTGTTGGGGCCACAGCTGTTCTCTTTATATATTAACGATCTAGATGATGGGACTGGGGGCATTCTGGCCAAGTTTGCCGATGATACAAAGATAGGTGGAGGGGCAGGTAGTATTGAGGAGGTGGGGAGGCTGCAGAAAGATTTACAGTTTAGGAGAATGGTCCAAGAAGTGGCTGATGAAATTCAACGTGGGCAAGTGCGAGGTCTTGCACTTTGGAAAAAAGAATAGAGGCATGGACTATTTTCTAAACGGTGACAAAATTCATAATGCTAAAGTGCAAAGGGACTTGGGAGTCCTAGTCCAGGATTCTCTAAAGGTAAACTTGCAGGTTGAGTCCGTAATTAAGAAAGCAAATGTAATGTTGTCATTTATCTCAAGAGGCTTGGAGTATAAAAGCAGGGATGTACTTCTGAGGCTTTATAAAGCACTAGTTAGGCCCCATTTAGAATACTGTGAGCAATTTTGGGCCCCACACCTCAGGAAGGACATACTGGCACTGGAGCGGGTCCAGCGGAGATTCACACGGATGATCCCAGGAATGGTAGGCCTAACATACGATGAACGTCTGAGGATCGTGGGATTATATTCATTGGAGTTTAGGAGGTTGAGGGGAGATCTAATAGAAACTTACAAGATAATGAATGGCTTGGATAGGATGGACGTAGGGAAGTTGTTTCCATTAGCAGGGGAGACTAGGACGCGGGGGCACAGCCTTAGAATAAAAGGGAGTCACTTTAGAACAGAGATGAGGAGAAATTTCTTCAGCCAGAGAGTGGTAGGTCTGTGGAATTCATTGCCACAGAGGGCGGTGGAGGCCGGGACATTTAGTGTCTTTAAGACAGAAATTGATAAATTCTTGATTTCTCGAGGAATTAAGGGCTATGGGGAGAGAGCGGGTAAATGGAGTTGAAATCAACCATGATTGAATGGTGGAGTGGACTCGATGGGCCGAATGGCCTTACTTCCGCTCCTATGTCTTATGGTCTTAAGTTCAGCATCATCAAGCGACTTGGTGAACTGTGAACTGAAGAGTCAGAAAGTTGAACTTTGTAGCCATGGAAAACTTGCTGTATTAATCTTCTGCTGTTTCATTTTTACTTATAATAAACCTAAATCCGAAGTCTGTCAATGGCATAGTCATCTGAAGAACATGGAAAATCAGAAGGCGTTGTGCCTTTTTGAATAAACAATTTTCAGCAAAGCTTTGCCCTGTGTTTCCTTTTAGATTGTGCCGAAATCAGCCAAACTAGCAGACACAATTGAGGAATTCCAAGGGCAAATTACATCCTGTGCAAACTGGGTTTCAATAATCTTCTGCGCTAGTTTACAAAATGTCGTGTGGAAAGCTGGCAACACCCATAAAACTGACCACTCCCCTGGTTCTAATAAATCACTCTGGTAAGATTCCATTAATTGCACCCATTTCTGAGCTTTTGTGGAAGCGTTTATTTTAGGCAGAATAGCACTAATAGGTACCAGAATAGTTTTTGGTTAATTCACTAAGAAACTGCTTATTGTACATTAATGTAATGAGTAATGAGTCTAGTTTTTAAAGAGCCTTTTTAGTTGTTTAAAATAGGGTTACGTTGGATTTAAAAGACTGATTAGAAATGTTTTTGTAATAAACTCATTTTCAGCTTATCAATGAAACTGCACTGGCTTGCCATCTTAAAAATAAAATACTGTGGATCTGAAATAAAACTATAAAGTGCTGGAAAAACTCAGCAGGACTGGCAGCATCTGTGGAGTGAGAACAAAGTCCGATATGGATCATCTTCTGAACAATTCCAATGTTCCAATAGGATTCCTCTTCGGAGCTTTGGAACTCTTCATAGGGGAGGAAGGACTGGAATATGAGAATGGTCCTTTTACCGAATACAAAAGCCCCTAAAATTGTAACTTAGATATTCTCTCCACAATCCTGCACCCCCCCCAAAAAAGTTTAAACCAGAGTCAATTACACATACCACATGTCGATCTGTGTTGAATATTCTGAAGAGCCCAAGAGTACATCTGGAGGTCTGTACCACAAAGTTACAACTTCATTTGAGTATGTCTTTGTAGGAACTGACTTGGCTCTTGCCAAACCTGCAAAGGAAAGAAGTTTCAATATTTGATATGATGAATTATATATCTGAAAATGCAACATGGAATATTTAAATAAAACTCATTACGTGCAAATGCAAAATAATCTTAGTCAGCCAAAATTGAAAACCACATTTTTTTGACAGACCAATGAACAAAGAAATGTACAACACAAGAACAGGCCCTTCAGCCTTCCAAGCCTGCACCGACCATGCTGCCCGTCCAAACTAAAATCTTCTACACTTCCGGGATCTGTATCCCTCTGTTCCCATCCTATTCATGTATTTGTCAAGATGCCGCTTAAACTATCGTCCCTGCTTCCACCACCTCCTCCAGCAGCGAGTTCCAGGCATCCACTACCCTCTGTGTAAAAAAACTTGCCTCATATATGCCCTCTAAACCTTGCCCCTCGCACCTTAAAACCTATGCCCTGAGTAATTGACCCCTCTACCCTGGGAAAAAGTCTCTGACTATCCACTCTGTCTATGCCCCTCATAATTTTGTAGACCTCTATTGGGTCGCCCCTCAACCTCCTTCGTTCCAGTGAGAACAAACCAAGTTTATTCAACCTCTCTTCATAACTAATGCCCTCCATACCAGGCAACATCCTGGTAAATTTCTTCTGCACCCTCTCCAAAGCCTTCTGGTAGTGTGGTGACCAGAATTTAATACTAAACTCCAAGTATGGCCTAACTCAGGTTCTATACAGCTGCAACATGACTTGCCAATTTTTATACTCAATACCCCAGCCAATGAAGGCAAGCATACCGTATGCCTTCTTGACTACCTTCTCCACCTGTGTTGCCCCTTTCAGCGACCTGTGTACCTGTACACCTAGATCTCTGTGACTGTCAATACTATCGAGGGTTCTGCCATTCACTGCATATTCCCAACCTGTATTAGACTTTCCAAAATGCATTACCTCACATTTGCCCGGATTAAACTTCATCTGCCATCTCTCCGCCCAAGTCTCCAAACAATCTAAATCCTGCTGTATCCTCCAACAGTCCTATCGCTATCTGCAATTCCACCAACCTTTGTGTCGTCCGCAATCAGACCAGTTACTTTTTCTACCAAAATATTTATATATACTACGACAGCAAAGGTCCCAGCACTGAATCCTCTGGAACACTATTAGTCACAGCCCTCCAATCAGAAAAGCACCCTTCCATTGCTACTCTCTGCCTTCTATGACCTAGCCAGTTCTGTATCCACCTTGCCAGCTCACCTCTGATCCCGTGTGACTTCACATTTTGTACCAGTCTGCCATCAGGGACCTTGTCAAAGGCCTCACTGAAGTCCATATAGACACCATCCACTGCCCTACCTGCATCAATTATCTTTGTGACCGCCTCGAAAAACTCTATCACATTAGTGAGACACGACCTCCCCTTCACAAAACCGTGTTGCCTCTCGCTAATACGTCCATTTGAGTCCAAATGGGAGTAGATCCCGTCTCGGAGAATACTCTCCAGTAATTTCCCTACCATTGACGCAAGGCTCACCGGCCTGTAGTTGCCTGGATTATCTTTGCTACCCTTTTTAAACAAAGGAACAACATTGGCTATTCTCCAGTCCTCCGGGACATCACCTGAAGACAGTGAGGATTCAAAGATTTCTGTCAAGGCCTCAGCAATTTTCTCTCTTGCCTCCTTCAGTATTCTGGGTAGATCCCATCAGGCCCTGAGGATTTATCCACCTTAATACTTTTCAAGACGCCCAACACCTCATTTTTTTGGATCTCAATGTGACCCAGGCGATCTACACACCCTTCGCCAGACTCAACATCCACCAATTCCTTCTCTTTGGTGAATTCTGATGCAAAGTATTCATTTAGTACCTCGCTCATTTCCTCTAGCTCCACCCATAGATTCCCTCCTCTGACCTTCAGTGGGTCAACCCTTTCCCTGGCTACCCTCTTGCTTTTTATGTAGTGCGGAAAGCTTTGGGATTTTTCTTGACCCTATTTACCAATGCCTTTTCGTGACCCCTTTTAGCCCTCCTGACTCCTTGCTTAAGTTCTTTCCTACTTTCCTTATATTCCAACAGGCTTCGTCTGTTCCCAGACTTCTAGCCCTGACAAATGCCTCCTTTTTCTTTTTGACGAGACCTACGATATCTCTCATTATCTAAAGTTCCCGAAATTTGCCATATTTATCCTTCTTCCTCGCAGGAACATGCCGGTCCTGAATTCCTTTCAATTGACATTTGAAAGCCTCCCACATGTCAGATGTTGACTTATCCTCAAACATCCGCCCCCAATCTATGTTCTTCAGTTCCCGCCTAATATTGTTATAATTGGCCTTCCCCCAATTTAGCACATTCCCCCTAGGGCCACTCTGATCTTATTGGGCAGCACAGTAGCACAAGTGGCTAGCACTGTGGCTTCACAGCGCCAGGGTCCCAGGTTCGATTCCCCGCTGGGTTACTGCCTGTGCGGAGTCTGCACGTTCTCCTGTGTCTGCGTGGGTTTCCTCCGGGTGCTCCGGTTTCCTCCCACAGTCCAATGATGTGCAGGTTAGGTGGATTGGCTATACTGAATTGCCCTTAGTGTCCAAAAGGGTTGGGAGGGGTTGTTGGGTTGCAGGGATGGGGTGGAAGCAAGGGCTTAAGTGGGTCGGTGCAGACTCGATGGGCCGGGTGGCCTCCTTCTGCACTGTATGTTCTATGTTATCCTTGTCCACCAGCACTTTAAAACTTACTAAATTGTGGTCACTGTTCCCCCAATGCTCCCCTACTGAAACTTCTATCACCTGCTCGAGCTCATTCCCCAAGACCAGGTCCAGTACAGCCCCTGACCTCGTTGGACAATCTAAATATTGTTTTAAGAAGCACTCCTGGATGCTCCTTACAAACTCTGTCCCATCCAAGATCCCCAGCACTAAGCGAGTCCCAGTCAATATTGCGGAAGTTAAAAGTCTCCCATCACAACAACCCTGTTACTGTTACTCCTTTCCAAAATCTGTCTACCTACCTGTTCCTCTATCTCCCGCTGGCTGTTGGGAGGCCTGCATGAATTGGATTGTTTAGTTGCATCAAACAAACAAAATAGTACTGTGAATATTTACTTAAAGGCGGCAAAGCTTCAGTTTGCATTATGAATCACTCAGAAAAACAAACGAGCAGCTGTTCATTTGGCCTCTCAAGCCTTCTCTGCCATTTAATAAGATCATGGCTGATCTGGTAGTAACCCTAAATCTGCATTCCACCTACCCCAATAACCTGGAGGCGGAGGTGAGGTTTCTGGGGAACCTTTCCAAGTCACTAAGGGCAAAGGTGGATAAGCAGGAGAATAGATCTAGAAGGCAGAGCCTGCGTACCTTGTTGGCCTGCCTGACGGGGAGGAAGGCACGAGTGCATCGAGATTTATCTCAAGGATGTTGGTCTGGCTGGTGGCGGGAGGGGATGCTGGACAAGGTCCTAGAGGTGGATGGAGTACACAGATCTCTAAGGCAGGAGCCAAGGGTGGGGGAGCCGCTAGGGCAGCGATTGAAGCTCCATACGTTTGTGGGTTAGGAGAAGATCCTGCAGGGGGTCATGGAGAAGCAGAACTGCGAATGGGAGGGGAACAAGGTCTGAATCTATCAGAATATTGGAGGTGGAGCTGGCGAAAACGTGTGCTGGGTTCAACAGGGCCAAGGCGGCTCTTTATCGAAGGCAGATTAAGTTTGGGGTACTGCACCCGGCAAAACTACAGCTGACTTTTGAAGGCCAGGAGTAATATTTCTAAACCCCAGAGGAGGCCTATGACTTTATTAGAGATCATTAATTGGAAGAGAACTGAATGCTGAGGAGAGACGGACGAGTTGGGTCAACAGAGTTCGGAAGATGCGGGTAGTGTGGGGCCAGAAGGTAGGGGGGCTTTTTCTTCTTGGGTGGGGCAATTTTATTGTTGCGATTGTTTGTTAAGGGGGCAACTGTGGCTCCACCCCCCCACTTGTGGTGGTGTTCATTTTTTAGAGGTGACCTGTGGTTTGGTGTGTCTTTGTTGGGGTGGGGGAGGTCCACAGGGAGTCGTTTGCACAGATTAAGGAGGAAGGGTGGGAGGAGAGGTAAATAGGAGGAGCCTTAAGCCTTCAGGCTAGAGCTGACAAGTAATGCTGGTGAATGGAAGTGAAGTGGGGGAGATGGCTGTGAGGGTTGGCCTTGGAAAGGGGGGGGGGTGGTGCGGGGTGAGAGTGGCAGTGTTGGAGGAGGAGAATGGACATGGATGGAAATGGGGGGGGGGGGGGGGGTTTGATTCGAAGTTGCTGAGGGTGGCCATCCTGTTGAGTAAAAAGACGGCGTTTGTTAAGTGCCAAGGAGGTGCGGGATCCTGCGGGGGGAGTGCACCGAATTGAGGGAGTTGCCCAGAGCCATTCCAGACCTGGACATGCATCAGTTGATTTTGGGAGGAGACTTTAATTATTTGCTGGAGGGTGGACAGGTTGAGCCCCAAGTCAATGGGAAGGCTGAGGATGGCGAAAGAGTTGGGAGCGTTTATGGAAAGGATGGGAATGGTGGATCCGTGGCGGTTTAGGAACCCATGGGAGAAGGAGTACTCCTTTTCGCATGTGTACGAAGTATGCTCCAGAATTTATTTTTTTATGGTGAGCCGAGAGGTGTTGGTGGGGGCAGAGTATGCAGGAATCCTGATTTCTGACCTCGCACCGCACTGGCTGGATGTTCGACTTAGCGCGAGGCAGGAACAGAGGCCTGGATGGAGGTTAGACTCGGGGCTGTTAGCAGACAAGTAGTTCTGTGACAAGGAGTGGTTGATGATTAAGGACGAAGTGGAGCTGAACGAAAATGGGGAGGTATCAGCAGCCATATTCTGGAAGGCATTGAAGGCGGTGGGCCCGGGGGGAGATTATCTGATTCAAGGTGCACGGAGATGGGAGGAGCAAGGTGTATGGACGATTGGATGAGATAGTTGAGGGTGACAGGGAATATTCGAGGACCCCCACCTTGGAGGGATTGGCGAAGAGAAAGAAGTTACTGGGGCAGTTCAACAGGTTAACAACTGGAAAGGCTGTTGGGCAGCTGCGAGAGGAGTGCAGTATGAATATGGAAAGAAGACGAGCTGCATTCTAGCTCACCAGCGACGGAGGCAAGCCATGTCCAGAGAAATCCTGAGAGTATGGACAGGGAAGGAGGAGGTAGTGGCGGAGCCGGGGAAGATAAATGAGGCATTCAGGCAGCATCATGAGAAATTGACAAAGGGGATATGGGGCGGTTTCTGAATGGGCTGGAATTCCCACAGCACAATGAGGAAAGGAGGCAGGTGCTGGAGGAGCCATTAGGGTTGAGAGAGGTGATGGAAAGCACGAGGGATGAAGTCGGAGAAGGCCCCAGGGTCGGACAGTTACCCAGCGGAATTCTATATGGATCTTGCGACGGCATTGGCACATTGGAATGTTCTATGTTCTCTAAGGGCATTTAAGTGGTCACTGGATAGACATATGGATGAAAATGGAATAGTGTTGGTCAGATAGGCTTCAGATGGTTTCACAGGTCGGCGCAACATCGAGGGCCGAAGGGCCCGCACTGCGCTGTAATGTTCTATGTTCTATTTATTGGGGATTTTTAGCGAAGCACTGGAGAAGAGGGAGCTGCCGAAGATACTGACACAAGTGACAATTAGGGCAGCATGGTAGCTTTTTCCACTAATTCCCAGCTCTGTACTACCAATGGATAAGTAAGAAGAGGTAGAAAGTGCATTGAGGTACGTGGGCAGCATAGTAGCACAGTGGTTAGCACTGTTGCTTCACTGCATCAGGATCCATGTTCGATTCCCGGCTTGGATCACTGTCTGTGCGTGTTCTGCACGTTCCCCCTGTGTCTGAGTGGATTACCTCCGGGTGCTCCGGTTTCCTCCCTCAAGTCTCAAAACAGGTGCTGTTAGGTAATTTGGACATTCTGAATTCTCCCCGTGTCCAGGAAGAGGTGCCGGAATGTGGCTGCTCAGTGATTTTCACAGTAACTTAATTGTAGTGTTAATGTACATAGAACATAGAACAGTACAGCACAGAACAGGCCCTTCGGCCCTCGATGTTGTGCCGAGCCATGATCACCCTACTCAAACCCACGTATCCACCCTATACCCGTAACCCAACAACCCCCCACCCCTTAACCTTACTTTTTAGGACACTACGGGCAATTTAGCATGGCCAATCCACCTAACCCGCACATCTTTGGACTGTGGGAGGAAACCGGTGGCACCCGGAGGAAACCCACGCACACACGGGGAGGACGTGCAGACTCCGCACAGACAGTGACCCAGCCGGGAATCGAACCTGGGACCCTGGAGCTGTGAAGCAATTGTGCTAACCACCATGCTACCACGGTAAACCTACTTGTGACAATAAAGATTACTAATTATGCTAATTCTGAAGAAATGGAAGGATCTGTTGGAGTGTGGGTCATATAGGCCCATATCACTGTTGAACACAGATGTCAGAAGTGTTGGCTACGTTAGCGGCAGGGAGGCTGGAAGGATGTGTTCTGGGGTGGTTGCGGAGGACCAAACGGGTTTAGTGAGGAGCAGGCAACTATCCAGTAATATTAGGTGATACTAAATGTGATCATGACCCTGTTAAGGGGACAGGTACTGGAGGTAGTGGTATCTATGGACATGGAGAAGGCTTTCAACCAGGTGCAGCGGTATCTGTTCAAGGTGCTGGGAAGGTTCGGGTTTGGGCCAAAATTTATGGCCTGGGTGTGTCTGTTGTATGTGGCCCCGGTGGCAAGCATACGAACAAATCAGATAAGTTCACAGAGCTTCGGGGAACGAGACTGGTGTGTCCGCTGCCGCTGTTCGTGCTGGCGATAGAGCCCTTGGCGATAGCCCTCAGGGGGTCAGTAGAGGGGCAAGGGATTGAGGGGGAGTAGGGAACACCAGGTGTCGTTGTAGGCAGACTACCTGCTGCTATTCGTGTCAGACCTGTTGGAGAGTATGGGAGAATTATAGGCTTATTAGAGGGGTTAGAGGCCTTCTCAGGTTATAAGCTGAACGTGGGAAAAAGCTAGGTGTTTCCGGTGAGCGAGGCAGGTCGGGGAGACAATCTATGGGTGTTGCCATTTAGTGTAGCCAGGGGTAGGTTTAGGTATCTGGGGGTCTAGGTGGTGAAAATGAAAGTCCTGTCAAGGTTCTTATTCCTATTCCAGACCCACCCCATCCAAGGCCTTTTTCCAGAAGCTGGACGCAGTGATTTCGGAGTTATATGGGCGGGGAAGGTACCTAGGGTGAATAGGGCCCTGCTACAGAGGCATTACTGAATCTGCTGCACTGTTATTGGGCAGTGAATGTGAAGAAAGTGAGGCGGTGGTGTAAAGAGGGGTTGGGATGGAGGAAGAGTCCTGTAGGGGGTCCAGCCTGAGGGCCATGGAGACAGCGGTGCTACTACTGGCACCGAGGAGGTATACTTAAGAGTCCGGTCATACAGTCCACGATTAGGGTGTGGAACCAGCCGAAGAGACACTTTAGGATGGAGGGGATGCCGGAGCAGCATTGTAGCACAGTTGCTTCACAGCTCCAGGGTCCCAGGTTCAATTCCCTGTTGGGTCACTGTCTGTGCGGAGTCTGCATGTTCTCCCCATGTCTACGTGGGTTTCCTCTGGGTGCTCCGGTTTCCTCCCACAGACCAAAGACGTGCGGGTGAGGTGGATTGGGCATCCTAAATTGCCCTTAGAGTCCAAAAAGGTTAAGTGAGGGTTACTGGGATAGGGTAGATACGTGGGCTTGAGTAGGTGCTCTTTACAAGGGCCAGTGCAGACTTCGATTGGCCAAATGGCCTCCTTCTGCACTGTAAATTCTATGATCTATGAACACTGTTGTGTGAGAACCATGGGTTCAAGCCGGGGGAGATGGACGGCATGTATAGGTGGTGGGAACCGATGGGACTGGTGAGGCCGAGGGATCCATATTTGGAGGAGAGGTTTGCAAGTCTGGTGGAGCTGCGGGAGAGGGTAGAGTTCCCGAAGAAAAGGAAATTCAGGTATTTGCAAGTGAGGGACTTTCCACGGAAGGTGGGGGGGGGGGGGGGTCCCAAGCTGCCGAAATGTGCCCTTATTGGAGCGTTTGTTGCTCCTGGAAGTGGAAGGTGAGGGTAGGATCCGGGATATATATAGGTTGCTGGGAGAACAGGGGGGGATCAAGTAGTGAGGATCAAGGAGAAATGGGAGGAGGAATTGGGGTGAAGGGAGAGATAGGATGGGGAGTGTGGAGTGAGGCGCTGTGCAGGGTGAATTCGACCTTCTCATGTGCGAGGATGAGTTTGATACAGTTTAAGGTGGTGCATATGACTTGGGCGAGGATGAGTGGGTTCTTGCAGGGGATGGCAGATGAGCGTGAGAAGTGTGGGCGAGGACCAGCGCACCACGCACATAAGTTCTGGGGTAGTGAGAAGTTGGCGAGGTACTGGGAGGGGGGTGTTCGGGATGCTAGCAAAAGTGGAGGCAGGCTGGACCTATGTGGTGGTTTTTGGGGTATCGAAAAGGCCGGAGCTGATGGAGGGGAGGAAGGCCGATGTGGTGGCCTTCGCCTCTCTAGTTGCCCGGTGAAGGATTTTGCTGGAATGGCGGTCGACAACAGTGCCGGTGGTGGCCGCCTGGCTAGAGGAGCTGTGCAATCCCTCCGGTTAGAGAAGATTATGTTTGAATTGAGGGGATCAGCGGGAGGCAAGTTGTGGACTGCTCACAACCATGTGAGGTTAACTTCGGTAGTAGGGAAGATGCTGGAATCTATCATCAAGGAAGAAATAGCGAGGCATCTGGATAGAAATTGTCCCATTGGGCAGGCGCAGCATGGGTTCATAAAGGGCAGGTCGTGCCTAACTAATTTAGTGGAATTTTCTGAGGACATTACCGGTGCAGTAGATAACGGGGAGCCAATGGATGTGGTATATCTGGATTTCCAGAAAGCCTTTGACAAGGTGCCAGACAAAAGGTTGCTGCATAAGATAAAGATGCATGGCATTAAGGGTAAAGTAGTAGCATGGATTGAGGATTGGTTAATTAATAGAAAGCAAAGAGTGGGGATTAATGGGTGTTTCTCTGGTTGGCAATCAGTAGCTAGTGGTGTCCCTCAGGGATCAGTGTTGGGCCCACAATTGTTCACAATTTACATAGATGATTTGCAGTTGGGGACCAAGGGCAATGTGTCCAAGTTTGCAGATGACACTAAGATGAATGGTAAAGCAAAAAGTGCAGAGGATACTGGAAGTCTGCAGAGGGATTTGGATAGGTTAAGTGAATGGGCTAGGGTCTGGCAGATGGAATACAATGTTGACAAATGTGAGGTTATCCATTTTGGTAGGAATAACAGCAAACGGGATTATTATTTAAACGATAAAATATTAAAGCATGCCGCTGTGCAGCGAGACCTGGGTGTGCTAGTGCATGAGTCACAGAAAGTTGGCTTACAGGTGCAACAGGTGATTAAGAAGGCAAATGGAATTTTGTCCTTCATTGCTAGAGGGATGGAGTTTAAGACTAGGGAGGTTATGTTGCAACTGTATAAGGTGTTAGTGAGGCCACACCTGGAGTATTGTGTTCAGTTTTGGTCTCCTTACTTGAGAAAGGACATACTGGGTGTGCAGAGGAGATTCACTAGGTTAATCCCAGAGCTGAAGGGGTTGGATTATGAGGAGAGGTTGAGTAGACTGGGACTGTACTCGTTGGAATTTAGAAGGATGAGGGGGGGGGGGATCTTATAAAAACATAAAAAATTATGAAGGGAATAGATAGGATAGATGCGGGCAGGTTGTTTCCACTGGCGGGTGAAAGCAGAACTTGGGGACATAGCCTCAGAATAAGGGGAAGTAGATTTAGGACTGAGTTTAGGAGGAACTTCTTCACCCAAAGGGCTGTGAATCTATGGAATTCCTTGCCAAGTGAAGCAGTTGAGGCTCCTTCATTAAATGTTTTTAAGGTAAAGATAGATAGTTTTTTGAAGACTAAAGGGATTAAGGGTTATGGTGTTCGGGCCGGAAAGTGGAGCTGAGTCCACAAAAGATCAGCCATGATCTCATTGAATGGCGGAGCAGGCTCGAGGGGCCAGATGGCCTACTCCTGCTCCTAGTTCTTATGTTTGAGGAATTGTTCGTTGCGGGGAGTGGACGGGTAGTGAAAAATGGGGAAAAACTTGAACAAACTGTAAATTGTGAGAAGTGGAGAATGTTCTCCGACTCATTTGTTTCTGTACTTTTGAATATGTTTGGAATAAAATATATTAAATAAAATTCTGCATGGGTCTCACCCCCAAAACCAAAGATGTGCAGTGTAGGTGGATTCGCCATGCTAAAAGAGGCTGGTTTAGCACAGTGTGCTAAACAGCTGGCTTGTAATGCAGAACAAGGCCAGCAGCGCGTGTTCAATTCCCGTACCAGCCTCCCGAACAGGCGCTGGAACGTGGTGACAAGGGCTTTTCATACTAATTTCATTGAAGCCCAACTTGTGACAATAAGCGATTATTATTATTAAATGCCCCTTAATTGGAAAAAAAAGAATTGGTACTCTAAATTATTAAAAAATATATACATTAATAAAGAAAATCAATGAAAAATAAACAAAAACAAAAAACTAAGAGTCCGTGGGCATGGAAGTGCCATAGCTTGGCATAGGTGGCAAGAAGGTCTCTGGGTGTGGGCAGGAGGGCAGAGCTTAGCATGTGGGGCATGAGATGTAATGGATGGGGCATGTTTGGAAGGTGAAGGGGGTGTGAGGGATGGAGGGCAAATGGGAAAAAGTACCGCAGCACTCACGTCGGCCTTTTAAACAGCCCGACTCCGCACCAGTTAGCCCATGACTGCCTCAACACTTCTTCCCAGGTCGACCTACCCAACTCCAGCCCCTACCTTGCCCCCCAGCAGTCAAGATCCTGCCTTTGCAGGCACCTTCTCCAGAGGTGGGTAGGCCAAGCCGGAAATTTTCCTTACTCAAGTATGAAAATCTGGGCCATTGTTCAAGAATTAAGGTTCGGTCATTTAGGACTGAGATGACAAGAAATATCTTCACTTAGACGGTGGTGAAACTTTGGATTCTCTACTCCAGAGGGTTGCAGAGGCTCAGTCATTGAGTATGTTCAAGACAGAGATCAATACATTTTTAGATATTAACGGCATCAAGTGAAGGGGGATCGTGTGGAAAAATGGCGCGGAGGTAGATCTCCAGTTGAATAGCAAAGCAGGCTTGAGGGGTTGGATGGCCAACTCATTTCCTATGATCCCATTTGCCTTTTCTACCGCTCTCTCAACCTGTTCTGCCACTTTCAACGACTTGTGTATATATGCTCCCAGGTTCTCTGTAATTGCGTACTTTTATTTTATATTGCCTTTCCTCATTCTTGCTACCAAAATATACCACTTCACTTGATTTTATCTGATGTGCCCATTCTGCTTAATTCCATCCATTCCACCAGCCTATATCCCCTTAAAGTCTATCACTAACCTCCTCATAATCACAATACTCCAAAGCTTTACGTCATCTGCAAATTTTAAATTGTGCCTTGGTCACATTTCGGTCAAAATATATATTTGAAAAAGCTGTGGTCCTAATTCTGATCCCTGTGGAACTCCACTGTATACCTTGCTCCAATTCCCAAAACAACTGTTAACCATTATTCTCTGCTTGCTGTCACTCAGCCAACATTGCATCTATGTTGCTACTTTACATTTATTCCATGAACATCAACTCTGCTGGCACTACTTTTGAATGTCCATACATATCACATCAACCTCATTATCCTCATAAATCACATCAAAAAGCGCAATCAAATTTGCCTTAAAGAAATCCATGCTGGCTTTTGCCAATTAATCTGCAATTGTCCAAGTGATAATTTTGTCCGAGATTTTGTCTCCAAAAGCTTTTCCATCATGAGTATTAAACTGACTAGCCTGTAGTTGCTGGGTTTATCAATAATTTTATTCAATAACTTGTCAATCACGGAGCCGACTGATCAGTAATTACTCAGGCTTCTCTCCTCTTTAAGTAGCAGTACATTAGCAGACCTCTAGTCCTCCTGCACCAGGCAAGATTGGAGTCTCCCATTATCAGGGCTCCGTTTAGTTACGATTGCACACTTGACACACAATTCAATGCTGGTCCTTCTTTGTAAGACTGTTTATCCTTATTTCCTCATCACCTTCTGAGAATAAGGGCGGGAAACAAATAAAATAATTGTGTTGAACAAAATGGTTCTTTTGTTTCTAATTTAATCTACTACTTGGGAGGCTTTTACACCTGTTATTGAACAACAATAATGCCATTCTGATGTTATCCAGTTCCTCCATCATGAGTTCCCTACCACCCTATACAACTCTCCAGCTTGAATTGATATAATAATACCTTTTGCATAAAGCTGTTCAAAAGAACAAATCTTATAGGAAAACTGTTTCTCAACTTGCTTTAAAAGCATTCTGGAGGAATACCAGCATCAATTGGCTGCTTCTATAATGCAGGCCATGCCTGTATTTTGGTATTGGAACTAACATGAATTGGTGTCAGCTCAGAAACTGAAATTTTGGCTTTGGGCAGTTCAGAATGGAGTTCAACGTATTATTCAGTGAGCTGAACACTTTAATCACTTGGCAGGCATTGATGTCAAACAATAGCCCTGAAAGACCAAACACAATATTTAGGCAAACGTTAACCGATACTGGTTGTTCTACCAGGTTATAAACTGGTAAAAATTATGCATAGAAGGCAAACAGGCTTCCTGCCAACTAACACGAAAATGAAGGCTTGGCACATGACCTTTTTTCCCCCTCATTAAGGAAGGGTGAATTCACTTGACTGCCAAAAGCAGAATTATCTTTCATGGGGTTGTACAGAAGTCACCCCCCCCCCCCCCCCCCCCCCCCCCCCCCCCCAAACCATCCCCAAGGCACAATTTTTGTAGATGTTAAATAAATGAGAATTTAAAACACAGGTGTGATGTAGAATGAATTATGGAACTTATCACCAGCATGTAGTATTTAATTATTGCTTCATACCAAAATCAGCCAGCTTTAGTTCCCCTTTATCATTTATCAGCAGGTTCTGGGGTTTCAGGTCTCGGTGCAACACTTTCCGCTTATGACAGTAGGCCAACCCTCGTAAAATCTGGAATAAAAATATCTGCAAGGCAAAGCAGTAAGATTAACCTAATAGCACTTGCATGCAACAAATGATTCACAGCGGTTGTTGGTTCATTTTAGTCCTCACCGTCACATTGTGCATGCTCATTATGCTTCCACAGTCATCCATGTATTGTTTCAGGTCCTTGTCCTAAAAATGTCAAAATTCAAAATGTGAAGTCAGACTCCTTCATTTTTCCTCGTAATTTTTCACAAACAATGGCCAACCCAAATTGTACAAGAACAAACCTTACCAAGTATTCGAATACTAGTGTCAATGACTTTTCTGTGTGAATAATATCATGTAAAGTGACTATGTTTGCATGCTTCAGATCCTTCAGTAACGAGACTAGAGAGACAAAGAAAACCAGCAATAAATATCCTTTTGGTTTCAATGTAAATCACACCGAAATGCAAAACATTTTATTTGAAGTGGGTATTGGACTTCCAAATAAATATATTGACAACTTGTGAAATTTCCCATTTGTTTATAACGGCTTTATTGAAAAATGATCCTGTGCAAGGTTAAAACCCTGGAACTCCCTCCGTAACAGCACTGTGGGTGTACCTATACCTCAGGAACTTCAGCAGTTTAAGGTGGCAGCTCACCACCACCCTCTCAAAGGCAATTAGGCATCTGGCCAGCAATGCCTACATCCCGTGAATTAATAAAAAAACAAACACCGGTTAAATGGCAAAGGCATTATGTACAATAGGACTACGTTACCTTCCCGTATTGCTGTGCAAGGTGCGCCTTCTTCATGCTCCAGCCTGATTTCTTTCAGTGCTACCAGGTTATCAGTCAGTTTACTTCTTCCCTTAAACACCGTTGCATAGGTACCCTGTAATAAGGAACAGTAAGTAGAAGCAACATATTCATCCATGGTAGTCCATTGCACCAAATATTTACTTGCTAATTTGGACAGTCTCATCAAATATTCTCGGTTACGGGTACTGATTAAGCATGGTCATGTTCCCTGTAGGGACACTGTAAACCAAAATAACCAAATTTATTGAATGTCTCCCAAATTAGTAAATGACCAACAAGATTCCACTTTTTGTAGCTTTTACTTTAACACATATCCAAACCAATATATTAACAGGCTAAAGATACTTCAAAATAAAAACGGTAAATTTCACTTCAAATAGTTGACGCAAGAAAGACAAGTCTTATGCAACCACAAGCCTTCACTCCCTACATAAATGTGGCACTGGATAACTATACAATTCCACAGTGTACTATTACACAACCACACAGGAGTCTTATTCATTATTCGGTCTCTCATAAGGTGAGTATACTCATCTCTTCAGATTTGAATGAAGAGCTGCGATAGCCTGGACTAGCAGAAGATGAATGAGTTATGGAAGCTGCCAGGAAAGTAAATGGAGACATGGTGGAAGCCGTGGTTGTTGTCACAGACCAGGTAAACGTTAAGGGAGTGGAAGCCTATTATAAATTTCACTGGCTGGTCGCTTGGTGTCTTGATGGTCATATGAGTGCAATCAATCAATGATGTCCTATCCATGCAGGAACCCAGGAATGGCCACTGTCTGCAAGGCCATGTATGTCCGGAATTAAATGTACTATTGAACTCTTACAGAGAACATTGGTGACCTCCGTGACAAGAGTGATATGCAGCCGTTTGCAAGATGTCACTAAGGTTCGCAGCTGATTCTTGGAAGGAACCAGGAATGAAGAAGTTGAAGGCTAGAGTAAATTTGACAGTTAGTTGTTGGACATGGTGAGCAGAGTGCTGCGAGATGAGAGGTCTTCGGTGAAGAGACCAAAGATTTCTGTGACTATCTGACAGGAGATTCTCAATCTCCTGAAGCATAACACCATACTGTTTGATTGGAATTTCCTCAGTTTTAGTTCACTATTTCAATTTGGTCTGCTATCGCGGTAGGGCAGTTGAGGAGGGTGAGAGGAGCGGCGTAGGAGTATGGGGAGAAAGCGAGCAGGATGTTAGCATAGCAGCTGAGGAAGCAGGAGGCGGCGAGAGAGATTGGGAAAGTGAAGGACACGGATGGGAAGACGGTCTTGGACCCGGTGGGGGTGATTGGGGAGTTCAGCGAGTTTTGCAGTAAACTGTATAAATCGGAACCCTCAGTCAGGGAAGAGGAGATGAGGCGGTTTCTCAGAGGGTTGGAATTCCCGAAGGTGGAGGGCCTGGGGGCCCCAATTGGGCTCTTGAAGTAATAGAGGGTTTGGAAGCGATGCAATCGGGTAAGACCCCGGGACCGGACGGGTACCCGGTGGAATTTTATAAGAAGTTCTCGGGGATGTTGGGACCGCTATTGGTAAGGGCCTTCAATAAAGCAAAGGGGCTCGGAGCATTTCCCGTGATGTTGTCTCAGACGTTGATCTGCCTCATTTTAAAGCGGAATAAGGACCCAGAAAACTGTGGGTCATACCATAAGACAGTTCTCTTTTAGAACCATGGGCTGTAGTCCATCTGGTCCACCTTTATCCACCTTCAGACCTTTCAGTTTCCCCAGAGCCTTCTCCTTAGTGATGGCCACTGCACTCACCTCTGCCCCGATTCTCCTGGAGCTTTGGCATCCTACTGGTGTCTTCCATCATGAAGACTGATGCAAAGTAACTAGTCAGTTCCTGCGCCATTTCTTTGTTTCTCCAGGCACATTTTCCAATGGTCCAATGTCTATTTTTGCCTCTCTCTTACCTTTTATATATTGAAAAAAACTCTTCCTATCTTCTTTTATGTTACTAGCTAGCTTGCACTCATATTTCATTTTCTCTCCCCTTATTGCTTTTTTGTTGTCCTTTGCTCACTTTTAAAGGATTCCCAATCCTCTGGCTTCCCTCTAATCCTCGCCAGTTTGTATGCTTTTACTTTTGCTGTTATGCTATCCTTGACGTCCCTCGTCAACCATGGATGCCTTGTCCTCTACTTGGCATGTTTTCTCTTCCTTGGGATGAATTTCTGTTGTGTCTCCGAATAACCCCATAAACACTCCTGCCGTTGCTGTTCCACTGTCTTCCCTGGTAGGCTCCTTTTAAAATCAACTCTGGCCAGCATGTGTTTGTACTTACCCTTATTTAATTGTAATACCGTTGCATCTTATTGCAGCTTCTCCCTCTCAAACTGCAGGGTAAATTCTATCATATTGTGGTCACTGCTCCCTACGGTTTCCCTCACCTTAAGTACCGCTTTCGCGATGCCCGCCCCTCCAAAGCGGCATACACAGAGTACGCTGCGCCACGTATCGACAGCCTCAGGACATTGCCTGAAGCCCGCCCCCCAAAGCTCTGCCCCCAACTGGCCGAGTTCCCGATGGCATGGGTTTCTCATGGTCTCATCCGTCGGGAACCCGGCGTGGCAGCTGCAGATTCAGTCCAGCACCTCCACAGTTCGGGGAGGGCTGATCTGCCGGCAGGGGGGGACTTTATTAGGAACACTGTGGGGGATTGGTCCGGGGCGTGCAAGTTAGCCAAAAGGGGGGGGACTATTTTGCGGGCCGGGTCCGCAAGCGGCCGCGCATGCGTAGCCATGGACCCGGCAATTCTCTGGGCCATATCGGCAGCTAGAGCCAGGTGCTCTACGCTGCTGGCATGCTAGCACCCAGCAAAACCGGGAATCGGTTGCTGTTTTATGCCCTGTTATCAGTCGTAAAAGGCCACTATTCCCACACCGGCGTGGGGACATAGCCCCAGAATCGGAGAATCCAGCCCCATATCTGGAGCACTGTGTACAGGTTTGATCTCCTTATTTAAAAAATAAAAAATAACTTTTAAAGCTCTTCAGAGAAGGTGCACTTGTCTGATTCCAGGGATGAGGGAGTTATTTTATGAGGAAAAGTTGGACAGATTGGATCTGTATTCACTGTGAGAGGTGATCTTAATTAAATATATAAAATCCTGAGGCAGCTTGACAGAATGGATGCTGAAAGGATTTTTTTTTCCTTTGTGGGAGACAAAGAACTAGGGGGCAGTTTAAAAAAAGGGGTCTCCTATTTAAGACGGAGATGAGGAGAATTATTTTCCCTCAGACAGTCACGACTCTCTGGAACTCTCTTCCCCAGAGAGTGGTGGAGGTAGAGTCATTGAATATTTTTAGTGCAAGGGTTTTGGGGGTAGGCAGGATAGTGGCGTCATCTTACTGAATAGCAGAATAGACTTGAAGAGTCAAATGGCCTGATCCTACTTCTAATTTGTATGTAATGGAAGAAGAATGCATATTATATTTAGAAGTACATATATAATTTATGAAGCCTAGTCTGCCAGTTATGTTTTTTTAACCACAAAAGAGCTCCATATGAAAGTGCTGACATTTTTCAATGTTTAACGCAGTATGCTAAAATCGATGTGCATGTGTGTGTACTTGGAATAATCTACCGTATAATTTTTGCTTTAAAAAAAGCACATGCAATGACAATTTATGTGCAGAGAAATGTAATTATTGACAGATAGCCCAGCAAAAATAGCTTTGGTATCCCAGATGGGATACCAAACTTACTGAACTTAAATATTGTTGGAATCATGTAGCTCATCTTACCAATGATAATTTTTTACTGGAAACTTGATCCAGATTGCAGTCAGTTAGCAACATAGTGAAATGCATAGTAGTTAATCAAAATATATGCAGTGCCAGCCTTCAAGGGTAATGCACAGATGATTCTATTAATTACTAGAATTTACCATTTTAGTTGAATTACCTCTTTATTCAACACCTCCAGTTGAAAAGTACTGAAAGACAGCAGAGTTACTCACCTCTCCAAGTTTGTCCAACTTAACGTATGTTTCTAGCTTCCCAAATCCAATCTCAGACTATCAAAAAAAGGTTAAAACTTGTATCACATAGCAGTAATCGATTATTGATTGCATTTTAAATGTGTTTGTTTTCTTAACCAAATAACAATCAGCAGCAATCATTTCAATAAATGAAAAATCTAACCAGAAGTTTTTTTTCTCCATTAAATTTCATTGTACTACCAAAAAGAACATTTGCAGGACCATTCTCAACCACTCTCACTGACGTTTTATGGTTTTGGCAGGCATATATAAAGCAGTATTGTATATTAGGGCTCATACAGCTTTCCCCTGAAACTGCCATTTCTACCTTAGGAATTGATCCTGTATGTTTGCATTCTGGGTTTGTTTTACACGACAGAACCAAGCGCACAAAATAAGGGGAGACAAAATAGTTTTCTCCCACAAGATCAGAACATTGATATAAAAGTGCCCAATAAGTGCCATATTTAACACTTAATTTTTGTCCATCTAATACTTCAAAAAAGGATTTGATCTTCCAGTTATTAATAACCAAATCTCCTAATTAATAACTTGTTGCCAATAATTGCCAGGAGGCAAACAGAATTATTGTAGCCTCACCCAACAAGTTTATTCTTAATGGGTACTTAAAAAGGAACAATCTTAAATGGGAGTTGCTATCTTAAATTGCTATCCAACATATCAATCAAAAAATCCAAAGTTTAGCTGGCCTCTGAGTAAACAGATTATATTTGGTACTGCACAAAAGCATATCTTATTCAAAGAGTTAAACTGTTGCTCTGGCTCACATGGTGTGTTAATTAAAGAGGTACTGCAAAGAAAAAGTTAACAAGTTGGGGCAGAAACCAAACCAAAATGCCAGCAAAGGATACTCAAATAATTTTTCCAAAGCATTGCTACTGGCTGTGCAAACGCTCGTCAAATTATGTAGTTGTTTGGAATTTTGTATTGTGAAAGTCAAAGTTGACACACTGAGGTACCAAAGTTATTGGTACATTCACCAGGTTAGAAAAAAGTCCGTAATCTGCCCTTTAGTATATCAGTACACTTGCCCCCAAATTTTGTAACGTTTCAAAACTGCCGGGGCTAAATTTGAGAGATTAAACTTTGTATCTCTGTAAGTAGGGTGCTAGGCAGCACACAAGGAAAGAGGGAATGTAAAATAAATGTAGGTTGGTTTCTATTCACTGAAAATTACATGCTAAAAATGTTTCTTGCAATTAAAATAATGAAAGTGGAGAAGTTAAGTGGAAATTGGTCAAGCAATGTTCTACTGGGTGAACTTCAGTCCAAATTTTTGCTGGCACTATTTTAAAGCATTTATGCATAAAGTCAAACTGATCGACTGAAAATTTATCTCAAAAACATACCACAGACTTATCAAATACGTGAAGCTGGAGTGAAATTTGAGAGTTAGCAAATCTGGATTCAATCTTTAAAACTGGACAGTGGGGAAAGATGTGTCTAGGTTTCTTACACCAGGGTAGGGAATAAAGCAGCCTAAGAAATGTCTAAAACTGGTATTTCACCCACTTCCACCCTCCTCATCCTCACAAAAATAGATTATGGAAGACTTAATGTGTCAAAGCACAAAGTAAAATTAATTTTATGAAAATTTTTTAATGAACCACATAACTGAAGAGAACAGTGACCCAATGCACTGGGCACAGGTATACAAATGGTTGAAAACAATGATAATTGTTTATCATTTTTAAAAACCCAAAACTTTGTATTACATATATTAAAGATGGGAGCTAATAAATTCAATAAAAGATGGTTAGTGATGGCAGCACCATTCAAGTGGGTGAGCAAAGAATTGTAGCAGTAATAGGAGATAGTATAGTCAGCGTAATAGATACTTTTCTCTGCAGTTGCAACGGTGAGCTCCTGCCCAATAACAGGGTCAAGGATATCTCTTCACATTTGCAGAAAACTTCTGAGTGGGAAGGGGAGAATTTGGTTGTTGTCATACAATGTGGCAACCAACATCATAGGTAAAACTAAGAATAATGTTCTGCTGAGAGGGTTTGAGGAGTTGGGGTCTGAATTGAAATGCAGTGCCTGAAAGATAATGATCTCTGGATTGTAACTTGAGCCATATGCTAACTGCTGTAAGGTCAAGAAGATTTGAGAATTGAACATGTGGTTCAGAGTAGTGGCGGTGAGAAGAAGGGATTTTGATTCACGAAGCAGGGAGCTCTTTTGTTGAGATCGACTCCAATTAAACCCAACTGGGATTTGTGTTCTGGTAAAAGGTACAAGCAGGACCGTGAATAGGGCTTTTAACTAACCGAGGCGGTGGTGTGGAGGGAGATGAGACTTCGGTGAAAGGAGATTGAGAAATCTGAAGCAAAGGTTGAAGCAATAAATCAATGTTGTCATGTGGGTAATGACAAGCAGGGTGTGACAGGAAGGAACAGAGAGCCCAAGTGTATCAGAAAATAAAGTCCATGCAATGAATAGTAGTTAACAAAATATAATTAACACTCAAAACATCCACAATAGGATCATGAACTGGTGGCACAAATAGAGACAAATAGTTTAGATCAGTGATGTGGGCAACCTAGGCTAGTGAGTGGGCCTCCTTCAATTCAGTGGGCCACAGGACTGATATCAGGCTTGTTGACTAACCATGACCACATGAATAAGATTAAATACATGCTGAATATTTCATAATACGTTATGGAAAATGATGAATCATTTATATATCAAAATAGAAATATCAACAACTTCAAAGGGTAAAACAAAAATAAATATTTTCACTTTGGATGTGGAGGGAGCACACAGCTCTCAAAGTCAATGTTGTGTGCAGTCAGCATGTACCTCACTTTATTTGTCCTTGCTTTACGTGCGAATCACTTCAGTTATACTGGTAGGAAAAAAACTAATGGACGGAAATCAGCGGAATGTGGCAACCCTGCACCCGGGCAACGGTCAACAAAATGCCTGGTGGGCCACACTCCGAACATAGATTCTCCGCATGTGGACCCCAGCTAAACACCCAATTGCAGAAACATTGTCACAAGGTGACCAAAGTTGGGAAATAAATATTCCAGGGTAAACAACTGTCTTTTGAAAAGGCAGGCAGAATGGAAAAGTAAAAGGGGCAGCCTGGTGGTAAATGATGACATAAGGACATTGGTGAGCCAGGATCTTGGCTTAGGTGATCAGGAAGCAGAATCATTATGGATTGAAATTCGGAATATCAAGTGTTGGAAAAACATTGGTGGGAGTAGATTATAGGCCACCTAACAGTAGTTATACTGCTGGGCAGTATTTACCAAGAGGTTATTGCCGTCTGTAATGAAGGCAATAACTTAATCTTCACACAGAGGAGACTAATCAAATTAGTAAGGATGGTGCAGAAGATGTGTGTGTAGAATTGTTTTGAGAAATATGTTACAGAATCAACTGGAGATAAAACAATTTTCAATCTTGTATTGTGTGATGAGGCAATAATTAGTAATCTCATCGTAAAAGACCCACTGGAAAATAATGGTCATAATACAACTGAAGATCGTATTAAGTTTGAAAGCGACCTACTCCAGTCCCAAATAAGAATCTTAAATTTGAACAAGGCCAATTACTTAGGTATGAGGGGAGAGCTGGCCAAAGGTAAATAGACTAAAGGATATGGCAACAAATGAACAATGGGAAATATTTAAACACCAGTTCAAAATGTTGAACAAAAATTCAGTAGGAAAGGTTCATTATGTTTCTCAGGAGGTCAAGGATAGTATTAGATGGAAACTTTCTCATAAAGCCAGTAGTTACTATATGGAATGAGCTGCCTGAGTGTGTGGTGCAGGGAAGTTCAATCAAGGCATACAAGAGGAAATTGGATTAATACCTAAAAAGGAATGTGCAGGATTACAAGGAAAAGGTGGGGGAAAGTCACTAAGTGCAATGCTCATTTGGCAAGCCAGCATAGACACAATGGGTTGAATGATGTCACTCCGTAACAATTTTGCGATTTTGAGATACAAAGAGGCTTAAAACATTGCAAAGAATAGTAGTATGTCTGTGTATTGGAAATAAAGATAATTAATAGAAGAGAAAAGTACTAGAGAAACTTGAGGAACTAAAATTTGACAAATCCCAAGGATCTGACAGGCTGGGGTTAAAAAAGGGATAGAGGATGTACTACGTATGATTTCCCAAATTTTTCAAAATTGCAAAACAATCCCCGTGATTGGAAGTTAGAAGATGCAATGCTGCTATTCAACAAAGCAGGCCAGGAAACTGGATAAGAGTCATTGGTCCTGAAGTCAGTCCTAACAACACACTTTGAAGAAAGCATGATCTGACAATGAAAGGAAAATTATGTTTGACAGTTTTTGAGGATGTGACTAGTAGGGTAGATAAAAGGAAACCAGTAGATGTAGTATAATTGGTTTCCCAAAAGGTATTCGATAAGGTGCCACATAATAGGTTATTAGGTAAGATTAAGGGCTCATGCAGTTGGGGAGCTATATAAGCAAGGACAGAGGATTGGTTATTGGATTGGAAGCAAAGAGTAGAGATAAATCAGGCATCGTCATGTTGGCACATTGCAAGCAGTGAAATACCACAAGGATCAGGGCGGAGGCCTCAGCTATTTACAATCTATATTACTGACTTAGATAAAGAAACACAGAGTATCAATGACCTAGATAAAGAAACAGAGAATAATGTGTCTACGTTTGCTGACCATCCACAAACTTGGGTGAGAATGCAAGCTGTGAGGAGGACATGAAGGCTGTAAAGCGATATGGCAGTTGAGTGAAAGAACAACAAGGTGGCAGATGCAGTATAATGTGGGGAAACATGAGGGTATTCACTTTAGTAGTAGGAATGAAATAGCAGAATTTGTTTTAAGGTGTGAAACCTGTAGACATTGATGTTCAGAGGGATTTGGGTGAACGTGTACAAGGAACACAAGCTAGCATAAGCAACTAGGAAGGCAAATGGGATATTCTTCTTACTGCTAAGCAATTGCAGATCAAGAATAAAGAATTCTTGCTACAATCGTATTGGATTTGGCACAACCACACCTGGAATACTATGCGCAGTTTGGTCTCCATACCGAAGCAAGGGTTATTGGAGCTTGCATTGGAAGCAGCACCGAGAAGGTTCATGGGATTGGTCCCCCGGATGAGGGGGCTCATCTACGATGAGAGGCTGAGTAAATTGGGCCTTTCTCCAGAATTTAGATGGATGAGAAATGGGCTTATTGAAACAAACAGAATTCTAAAAGGGCTCAACAAGGTAGATACTGAGGGGTTGTTTTACACTGGCTGGGAATCTGGAACACAGGGGCATACTCTCAAGTTAAGGTGTCAATTGTTCAGGACTGAGATGGGGGAGATGTTATCAGTCAACCGGTGAATCATTATAATTCTCTACTCCAGGGCAGCACGGTAGTTAGCACTGCTGCCTCACGGCACCGAGGTCCCAGGTTTGATCCCGGCTCTGGGTCACTGTCTGTGTGGAGTTTGCACATTCTCCCCGTGTTTGCGTGGGTCTCACCCCCACAACCGAAATATGCGCAGGATAGGTGGATTGGCCATGTTAAATTGGGTACTCTAAATTTATAAAATAAAGAATTCTCTACTCCCAGAGGGTAGCAGGTGTTCCAACATTGAATATATTTCGGGCTGAGGAAAACAGATTTTTGCTCTCAAGGATGCAGGAAGTAGGTGGAAAATTGCAGTTGAAGCTGTGATTAGGCTGTGATTGTACTGGATGGCAGATCAGACCACATAGTCGATTCCTGCTCTTATTTTTATATTCTTATATGTGAAGAAAAAATGATTTGTCTATTCTTTCCATATATGCCTACTGATTGGCAAGTTTTCAGAATTTTCTGCTTGTGTTTCAGGTTTCTGAATTGATGCTGGATCACTCACTTCCAATGTGCGATTTTTGCAGTAATGATGAGAAATTTGTGTAGTAGCAGAAACCGACAGAAAATGGATATTGAAAAAAATGCACATTAGATGTCAGTTCAAGTGTCACTGGATATTGGGCTTGAAGCCTCCTCTGCATTAAGTTGGTTAGAAGTGGACTCCAGTCCCACCTTTTTAAGAGTCCCCTGCAAGGGTGGCACGTGGCGCAGTGGATAGCACTGGGACTGCGGCGCTGAGGACCCGGGTTTGAATTCCGGCCCTGGGTCACTGTCCGTGTGGCGTTGTGGCGTTTGCATATTCTCCCCATGTCTGCGTGGGTTTCACCCCCACAACCCAAAGATGTGCAGGTTAGGTGGATTGGCCACACTAAAATTGCCCCTTAACTGAAAAAATAATAATTTGGTGCTCTAAATTTTAAAAAAAGAGTCCCCCTGCAAAGCCAGTTAATGTCAAACTAGGCATTAGGGTACCAAAATAGGACACTGATTAGCATATTCAAGAAATCAAATGGCTGTTTCAGACATCAACCCTGATTAGTTGGTAGCTGCTAGCTTCCAACCATAAAATATTAGTTCAGAAAAAAAATTATATCGCTGAAACGCATTGTATATGTGGCACTCAGCCTAGATTCAGGAACAATCTATAATTTACTTGGGACTCTTTTGTGTAGGAGACATCATGGATAGAAACATAGAAAATAGCAGCAGGCCATTTGGATCTTCAAGCCTGCGCCACCATTCAACATGCTCATGGCTAATCCTCCATCTCAACGCCATAGTCCAGCACTCTCCCCATATCTATCGACACCTTGTGTTTAGAAATTTATCTATTTCTTAAATATAAAAATAATGTTAACAGGAACAGCGTGTTACCACTGGTATAGAACATAACCTGTCCCTTCAAGAACACTGTCATAATATTCTGTTTAATACCTTATTCAGGAAGTTTATTTCAGGGGAAGGACAAGCGATACTGGGACTGATCTTGCTCCTCCTAACCAATTCACTGCAGCATCAGTACTGTAACACACATTTTTACATAGAATTTACAGTGCAGAAGGAGGCTATTCGGCCCATCGAGTCTGCACCGGCTCTTGGAAAGAGCATCCTACCCAAGGTCAACACCTCTACCCTATCCCCATAACCCAGTAACCCCACCTAACACTAAGGGCAATTTTGGACACTAAGGGCAATTTAGCATGGCCAATCCACCTAACCTGCGCATCTTTGGACTATGCGAGGAAACCAGAGTACCCGGAGGAAACCCACGCACACACGGGGAGGATGTGCAGACTCCACACAGACCCAAGCCGGAATCGAACCTGGGACCCTGGAGCTGTGAAGCGATTGTGCTATCCACAATGCTACCGTGCGGCCCATTTTCTGCACACTAATGAGACCAGCAGCATTTCTGATTCTAGATAATTTAAATGATTTCAATTAGTGTCAGGCAGGATAAAGGCCTTGGATTCGCTCATTAACAATAGTAGGTGGGAAGTTTTAGCAGCAGTGTAAGGATGAAATGGAATTCTGCTCTGGCAGCTGCTACTTCTGCAAGGAATAAAACTGCTGCCAAAGACACTGTGTGGTTATGTGACTCTAAAAGATTAATAACACTGGTCTGAGCAATGCTCCAAAACCAACATTGCTAGTTGTCCCTTAAAATTCCTTTTATGTCAAAGTACAACCCAGTAACTCCTAACTCCAGTTCCTGTGAGCATTATTTAACTGCCAAATTCACTCCTTCAAGGAGCTAGAAAATTATGCAGAATGTGTAATGACATAAATTCTGTCAATTCAATTAAATTCTCATTCACCCTTTGCTCAGGGGGGGGGGGAAACTCCATGCACCTGCCTACTTGGTCAAGTGCAAGAAAGACCCAGCATAATGGATTTCTGGCACACTTTCTTATCCAAAAAGGGAGAGGAAAACCCACTCATTTTGGCTATTCAAATCATTTTTGTTGTTTGTAAATCTATTACAGATCATCATGCATAATCCTGTTGCTATTCCTATATCTTTTACATAAATGCAGTGGGTCACCCGACAATTATTGACAGCAGAGAATTTAGCTGCTTTTCCCTTCCTTTTTGCAGGGAGCAGGGGGTAATTCTAGATCACGGATTAACTACCACTGTGCCCAAGAATGGTCACTCCAGCAAAGAGAGGAAAAATCAAACCATATGGTGTATTTGTTTTTTCCTTTGTCTATCCTTTCAACAAGTTAGCTGATGCTATATGAAAAGCTAAAGTCAGAATCTTTGCCAGACTTTTATTCCACAGATTTTATTGGGCACCATCAAGTGATGTGTGAGTACCTCAAAAAAACAAAAGAGTGAGGTATTTAGAGGAGCTGAACTAACTGGAATGAGCAACTGTACAACTGATTTTTTGGAATCACTGGAAGAGAGAAAAGGATTGACAGGAGAGGAGAAACAGTGGTCAAATAATCAAACAATTCATGGCTGCTGTTAAAAAAAATAATACTCACGAGGGAAGCTCTGCGGGACCTTCTACTCATTGGCTGATCAAAAGGTGGACTGTTCATCTGCAGTTTTTCCAAATACCCATCAGGTAATCTAATGTCTGCAGGTAATGATAGCCGTTTATTGACATCCTGAAAATAGGAAAATAAAATAATTAGTCTAAAATTCCATCAAGCATCCAATGTCCAATGCTACAGGACTCTATTCCTGGTTTGGTTTCTCTTAATCCTATTATACTGTAGCAGCTTATCAATTATTTCTCCTCATACCCACTCCTGTAGCTTTAAGGGATCAATTTTTAGCCCTTCCCCAGTTAAATGCTGACCCGTGGCAAAATAACCTGCAGGCATGGCAATTTGAGAAAGGTCAGAAATTCCAGATTTTTTGTCCAGCAATGATGAAGGAATCACAATATATTTCCAAAGACAGGATGTTGCGTGACATGGGAGTGAAATGTATGTGGTGATGCTCCCATGTGCCTGATGCCTTGGTGAGTTGCTGCAATGTATCTTTATAATAATAATAATTATCCTTATTAGTGTCACAAATAGGCTTAGATAACATTACAATGAAGTTACTGCGAAAATCCCCTAGTTGCCACACTATGGCACCTGTTTGGGTACATGGAGGGAGAATTCAGAATGTCCAATTCACCTAACAAACACGTCTTTTGGGAATTGTGGGAGGAAACCCGAGCACCCGGAGGAAACCTACGCAGACAAGGGGAGAATATGCAGACTCAGCACAGACAATCACCCAAGCCAGGAATCGATCGCGGGCCCCTGGCGCTGTGAAGCTAACCACTGTGCCACCCAAATAGACTGTACATAGTGCTTCCACAATGCATTGATCTGGAAGGGGTGCCAATCAAGAAGGCTGCTCTGTCTGGAGTTTCCGGAGCTTTGTTGGAGCAGTATCATCCAGGCAAGGTGAGTGCATTCCATCACATCCCTGACTGGTGCTTTGCAAATTGTAACAACGCTTTGGGGAATCAGGATGAGAGTTACTCACTAAAAAATACCTTATCTCTATTTTATTCATTCATTTTGTTATGGGCCAGCGTTTAGAAACTCAAGTGTATTATGGAGTTCACCTGACCGACAACCTTTAATTTGGCTAGGATGAGCACAAGATCCTTCTCTTCAAGTATGACTCATCAGTTTTACCAGACACTTAAATCAAAACAAGCTTTATTTTAAGAACTTAGTTAACATTTATATAAACACACAGCAAGAATTTTTATGAATTACAAACATAAATATACCACCCAGCTACAGTAATCTGTTCTAATTCAAAATCAAAATCCACTTAACCAAAAACCCCTTTTTTCAAAGGCGTGGCCCAGCACAATCTACTCTCACTTGACTAAGGCTGGTCTTGGTCCCTGTGATTCTGATGCTGTTTTCAACCAGCAGATTCAAATTTGTTCCGGAAAGCAATATTATCTCCAAAGCCACCACCAAGGTGATTTTTACTGGAACAGATATTTAAAATAAAAAGAGAGAGAGAGAGAGAGAGACAGGCCAAGGCACGTATTTCTCATCTGTAATCCACAGCAGTCAAAAACTGGAAGCAAAATCAAAAATTGAAAGCGAAACCAAAAACCTCATACTGCCACATCCAAGCTCCACACACACAATGACATCACTGAAGCCATGTGATCAGACAAAACCTTTCTTAAAGGGACACTCACATGACCCCCCCATGAAAATAAAATAAACCATAAACTTCAAAGATGGCTTCATTTTTCATCTTTTCACTTGCCTATTCCTAACAGTTGACAATAAACATACATATATTCTAAAACAGCAAAACAGGCAAACATTTACAATCATACAGTTCATTTTAGTTTGTTTTCCACCATCGAACCTCCTTCTCTCCATCACATTCGTGACAAAGCATTGGCTATCACGTTTTCTCATCCTGCCACATGTATACGTCTTAAATTAAATGGCTATAATAATAAACTCCATCGAAACAGTCTGCTATTTTTATTCTTGAATTTCTCCAAAAACTTCACTGAATTATGATCAGATTGTTTCAGATGAATTGCTGGTAACATAAATGTTAAAATGTTGCAAAGCCAGCACCAAGCCTCCTTTTCAATTGTTGAATACTTCCTCTGGTGATCATTTAATTTTTTGGAAAAATATCCAACAGGCTGCTCTATTCCTTCGTTATCTTCTTGCAGGAGTACAGCACCTACATCACTCACATCGATAGCTACCTTGAATGGTTTTGTGTAATTGTGTAAATACCCCAATTAAGTAATTGGGGTAGCCAACACAGGAGCAGTGGTTAACACAGCCTTCAGGCTGTAAAATTCCTGTTGACACTCCGCTGTCCACTGAAATTTGTTACGCTTCTTCAGCAAGTCATTGTGGAGCAACCACACTGCTAAAGTTCAGCACAAATTTACAGTAAACACCACTCGTGCCAAGAAATTTCATTATTTCCCTTTGTATCAGGGTATTGGAAACTCCCCGATAACTTTTGGGGCGTTATTTTTGTATGTCCAATTGTATGGTCAAGGAACATGACTTGAGCTTTTCCAAACTCACTTTTGGCTAGGTTTACCACCAGATCCGCCTGCTGAAGTCGATCGTATAACTCCATTAGATGCTTCAAATGTTCTTTCCATGTCTGACTAAAAATCACCAAATCGTCTATGTACACCGCACAATTGGGTAATCCTGAAATGACTTTGTTAGTTAACCGTCGAAATGTGGCTGGGGCATATTCCATGCCAAATGGCATAATTTTGAATTTGGTATATACCATTTGGAGACACAAAAGCTGAAATCTCATTTGCCCTTTTAAGGTACCAGCCAGTAACATAGAACATACACTGCAGAAGGAGGCCAGTTGGCCCATCGAGTCTGCACCCACCCACTTAAGCCCTTACCTCCACCCTATCCCGAAACCCAATAACACCTCCTAACCTTTTTTGGTCACTAAGGGCAATTTATCATGGCCAATCCACCTAACCTGCACGTCTTTGGATTGTGGAAGGAAACCGGAGCACCCGGAGTAAACCCACACAGACATGGGGAGAACATACAGACTCCGCACAGGCAGTGACCCAGCAGGGAATCGAACCTGGGACCCCGGTGCTGTGAAGCCACAGTGCTAACCCAAACCTTTAAGTGAATGCAGTTTGGAGATAAAAACTGTTTGTCCCTCCTTCTCAATGCAGTCCTCCAACCGTAGGATAGGATATAATTCACCTCACTCAATTTCCTTTCAATCTGATAAGGTCCACTAAACCTTGCTTTTAAAAGGTTCACCTACCACTGTAACAATACTAAAACTTTATTTCCATTAGCAAAACTGCGAACATTTGCTTTCTTGTCTGCTACCTGTTTCATCACATGCTGTTAAATTTTTAAATGTTGTCTAGCCAATTCACCAGCTCTATTTAATCGTTCCCTAAAATTTGACACGTAATCCAAAAATGTAGTTTCAGACTGCTCAGTCACGAATTTCTCCTTAATCAATTTAAGTGTTCTTCTTAGATCATGACCAAAAATTGGTTCAAAAGCGCTGAATTTGGTTGACTCATTAGGTGCACCCCTAATTTCAAACAGTACGAATGGAATTCCTTTATCCCAATCTTTTGGAAAATCTTGACAATAAGCCCTCAACATTGCCTTTAACATCTGATGCCACCTTTGTAATGCTCCCTGCCATTCTGGATGGTACGCAGTTGATTTAAATTGTTTTACTCCCAAGCTACCCATAACCTCCTTGAATAACCTAGAGGTAAAATTTGATTCCTGATCCAATTGTGTGGGTAGCCCATATCGAGTAAAAAATTTAAGTAACTCCTCCACAATTTTTAAGCTGTAACATTGCGTACTGGAATGGTCTCTGGAAACCTAGTAGACACATTAATTATAGTCAAAAGATGTTGATTCCCACTTTTCGTTTTAGGAAGCGATCCCACGCAATCAATTGAGACCTCAAATGGTGAAATGGAGATTAAGGGCGCTGGTTTTATCGCCGCTTGAGGTTTCTCTATCACTTGACATGTGTAACATGATTGACAAAATTTAACTACATTTTTATGTAGTCCAGGCCAATAAAAATATTTTTGTGCTTTAGCTTGAGTTTTCCTTACTCCCAAATAACCTCCCACTGGTACCTCATGTGCTACTCGCAACACCTCCTTTCTATACCCTACTGGCAATACTACTTGATGAACATCGGCCCACTTTTCATCCGCCTGCATATGTAAAGGTCTCCATTTTCTCATAAAGACATAATTTTTAAGATAATAATATTCTGGTATGCACTCAGATTCCTCTTGTGTATGCTTTCTGATACATCCGTTTTATTTCTATATCTTTCTGTTGTAACTCTGCCAACTTTTCTGAACGAAAAATATCTGCCTCATCCTCCACTTGTTTTTGTTCTTTTCTAACCAGCTGATCAAAAATCATTTCTGCTAATTGAACTTCAACTTTATCTTCATTCTTTGAATTCTTCTCATCTTAACCTGTGACTTTGTGACCTTGTTACTATACAACCAGGAAAAATTCCTCCTTCAACAATTCAGTTGTTTGATTTTTCACTGGCTTATCAACCACAGTAGGCATCACTCCCAACTGCAATCCAAATATATCATTACCCAAGATAAACTGTATCCCTGGACAATTACTCCTACTACCACATCACCAATCTTCACTGGACTCTCCAACCTCACCTTATATAATGGAGCACGACTCTTCACACCCTGAACTCCACATATTACCACCTTTTCTGGTATTATTCCTGCCAAATTACATAACACCTCACCTCTTACCAAAGATTGACTTGCTCGCGTATCTCTTAAAATTCGGACTTCTTTACCTACACCTCCTGGTACACGGGGAAACTTTACCCACACGAGTAAATTCTTTACAGAGATCGGGCACCTTCTTTTCAAATCACATCTTGATTAGGCTACACATTCTTTTGGACCTCCTTCACTTCAATTGGGCTTCCCTGTACCACTTTAACAAACCCCACTGTCTCATCCTGTTTTACCACATCAGCCTTTTCTTCAATCCTCAACATTGTGACTTTACAATGCCTAGTTTATTACATTAAAATCATCTGAAACTTTTCATTTCTCTTCCACCCTCCTGGATTTCCTTTTTAATCTGAGGTACACTATCCCTTTTATCTCCCATCAGATCCCCTTTACCGTTACCACTTGAATATTTCTCTTTTCCCCAGTTCTATCCCTCACAAGCTGAAACTGATGTCGGAAACCAAATTTTGATTTGTGAACTAATTCATAAACATCTGCCATTTCTGCTGTCAATCTCGCAGTTTTAACCCTCTGCACTTCTGCTCTTCCACATCAGTTCTAGACAGCTGGTTTGTAATGCAGAACAGGGCCAGCAGCGCAGGTTCAATTCCCATACCAACTTACCCGAACAGGCGCCGGAATGTGGTGGCTAGGTGCTTTTCACAGTAACTTCATACTTGTGACAATAAAAGATTATTATTATACATCAGGAATTGAATTTTTAAACTCCTCCAAAATTCTTATTTCTCTTAAGAGCTTCATATGTTTGGTCTATTTTCAAAGACCTTATCGACCTATCAAAATTACTCTGTTTTGTAGCCACCTGGGGTGGCCACGTCCCGATTACAAAATGGACACTTTGCAAAGAATGCAGGGAAAATGGACAATGTTGAGAAAGCAAGCAGGTGCAAGGTTTATCTGTTGATTGGAGCTGTAGCTCCCAGACAAGACCGATACTGCAAAGCCGTTACCATATTAATGAGCCATCTTCGGGGACAAAAGAGTTAAATTTAGGTAAACGATACTAAAGCAGACAACCCGGCGCCAGAGGAGACTAGAACAAAACAGGCCAATGGCCACCTGGGGCCCGCCCAGCAATCAGGCCACCCACCCCTTTATTGGAGGAAATTGATACCCATGATCAAGATACGGTCCAATTAATTGGGACCAAGTTCAAGGCCTGCCCAAATGCGCGCGAAGCCCCTTTTTGGGTATAAGAAGAAGCCCTCAAGAGAGAATCGCTCTCTTGGCTCTCAGCGAGAAGAGGCCTGCCTAGCAGCTGCACCAGAACAAGTAAGTACAAAGTCAATGCACGCTACGAGACAGACGCTCCTAGCTACTATTCCGTACCAGCTCGACCCCAGCAGCCTCAGAACCGGACAACGGCCATTGTTCCTCTGACTGAGTGGCGCCTGAAGCCAAGTATAGGCTTTAGTAGTAGTGATAGTTTAGTTGGTAGAGTTTGTGCATGAGTATAATTGACTGTGTGTGTAAATAAATGAGCATTAATTTCGAACTTACTAACTGGTGTATCGAGTCTTTGATCAGCATTCGGTTTTGAACCTTGTGGCGGTATCGAAAGATACCTGGCGACTCTTGAGCAAACGTAATTAGAATTAAGGAAGGCGACCATATTAACGGTCATAGACAGAGCCAATTAAAGAGAGAACACAACGAACAACATTTTGATCCTTTCAAACTCCATGTATGTTTGACCAGGTTCTTTCCTTAAATTTCTAAAACTTTGTCTGTAGGCTTCAGGCACTAATTCATATGAACCCAAGATGGATTTCTTCACCTCTTCATACATCCCAGATACCTCCTCTGTTAGTGATGCAAACACTTCACTAGCCATACCTACCAACTTTGTTTGAATCAGTAATACCCACATGCCCTGTGGCCATTTCATTTGTTTAGCCACCTTCTCAATAGAAATGAAAAAGGCTTCCACATCCTTCTCATCAAACCTTGGCAATGCTTCGACATATTTAAAAGGATCCCCACCAAGCCTTCGACTACGAAGCTCTTGCTCTTTCTCATGATTCTCATCACTATCCTCAGACTGTACTTTTCTCTTTGCCTCCGCCAATTTTGACTAACGTTCACTTTCCATGGCCAGTTTCCAAAGTTCAAAGTCTCTCTCTTTGTCTTTTTTGGTCTGCTGGGGCTATTCTTTCCTTTCTCTCCCTTTCTTGTGCCCTGATCTGTAATTCAACAGCTTTAATTCCTTTTCATGTTCAGGCTGTTCAAATTATATTTGAATTCTTGCCAGTTCCAATGATTCTGACTGTGTCTCAGGCAAGTTTAAATGCTTAGCTACTGTCGCAATTACCCCTTCTTTCCGTACTTTGTCTGACAATGTTAAATGCAATGTTTCTGCCAATTCTAAAAGCCTTGTTTTAGTCTCTGTTTGTAAGATATTGTGTGTGACCTTCTCCATCCCCAAAAACTTCTGAGCCTCTGAAAGAGCCATTGTCCACAACACACTCCCTATTTAAACTTGAATACAACACTTGAAAAGCAAACACAAATATGCTCACCCCTCACTGTCTAGAAGTTCACTAAGCCAACCCCAATCACAAAAGACTTTTATCCCACCAGCCTCCAATTTTGTTACGGGCCATGGTTTAGAAACTCCAAAGTGTATCATGGAGTTCATCTGACCTACAACTTTTATGTTGAATTTGGCTAGGATGAGCACAAGAGCCTTCCCTTCAGGTGTGATTCATCAGGCTTCCTAGTCACTTTAATCAAAACAAGCTTTATTCTAAAAACTTAGTAAACATTTATATAAACACACAGCAAGAATTTTTATTAATTACAAACATAAATACGTCACCAGCTACAGTAATCTTATAACACTTAATAAATTCACCCCCGAACTGTTCCAATTCAAAATCAAAATCCACTTAACCAAAAACCCCTTTTTTCAAAGGCATGGCTCAGCACATTGTATTCTCACTTGACTAAGACTGGTCTTGTTCCCTGTGATTCTGACCCAGTATTCAACGAGCACATTCAAATTCCTTCCGGAAAGCCTTCCGGAAAAATATCTCCAAAGCCACCACCAAGGTGATTTTTACTGGAACAGATATTTAAACTGAAAAGAGAGAGAGACAGGCCAAAACACTTATTTCTCCTGGTCTGTCGTCCACAGCAATCAAAAACTGAAAGCGAAACCAAAAACCTCATACAGCCACAGTCCAGCTCCATCCACACAATGACATCACTGAAGCCAGGTGATAAGACAAAAACATTTCTTAAAGGGACACTCACATAACAATAGGATGAAAGTATCACTGGTTCGGTCAGCATTTAGTGTGAATTCCTAATTGCCATCCAGAAGGTGATGGTGAACTGCCTTTTTGAACTGCTGCATCCCTTGTGGCACTTGTTATTTTATTACTTGTGGTGTAGGTATCTCAGTACTGTTTGGGATAGAATTCCAGGATTTTGGCTCAGTGATGGTGAATGAAAGACAATATATTTCCAAGTCAGGATGATGTGTGGCTTAAATAAAAACTGAAAATGCTGGAACTCAGCAGGTCTGACAGCATCTGTGGAAAAGAGTCAACCTTCTGTCTCCGTATTTATGACTGTGTATTTATGATTCTTCAGCAAAGCTGAAGATTCATAAAGACTTGAAATGCTCACAGTTGGATTCAGCAATTATAGAGGGGGGTTCTTTAAAATATTAGTTAAAAAAGATTCTTGAAAATTACTGATGAGTACGTTGTAATTATGGTTATAATTCTAAACATGGCCCATGGCTGTATCAAGTGTTACAAGTAATGAACTCCAAGTTCTGACGTTATCTGACATTATCTGATATCATTCAACAAGATTGAAACAGCATCCTAGCGGAGACCAGACGTGACATAGGGAGTTTGGACATGGGACAGAAGTCATGGGACACTTAATTAACTTGGGATAGTTGATTAATATCTAATTAACCGATCACCTGTTAAGTGACTGACACTTTTCTGAACAAATCAAGGGGGGGGGGGTCTCAGTTTAGAATTAGAACCAATGAAATTAAGAAAGGGGCTGAATCCAGATAAGAATTCCCTTAAAGAATGTGATCTGTCTGAATGATTTACTCGAGTCGTCAGAGAATAGACTTTTTCAAAAAAGCTTTCTGTTGAAGTCACTTTTATCTCAAAGTTTGTTTCTACTTGTTCAGGAGACACTTTGAGATTCACGGAGAAAGCATTTTCCAGTTAATTTCGTGTGAATGTATCAAAATGTGTTTTTAAGAAATAAAAACTTTGGTCAATTCATCCAACCGGATGTATCGCCCTCCACAGATGTCGACAGATCTGTTGGGTTTTTCCAACATTTTCTGTTTGTATTTCAGTTTTCCAGCATCTTCAGTATTTTGCTTTTATTTTGCTGTGTGGCTTGGATGGGAACTTGCAGGTGGTGATGTTCCCATGCACCTGCTGTCTTTGCTCTTCCCGTGATAGAGGTTATGAGTTTGGAAGGTGCAGCTAAAGGAGCTTTGGTGAGTTGTTCCAGTACATTTTTTCGATGAAACATGCTGCTGCAACAGTGTGTCGGTGATGTGAATGTTTCAGGTAGTCGAATGGTTTCTGATCAAACAGACTGCTTTGTCCAGGATGGTGTCAAACTTCATCAGTTGGGCTGCTCACATGTTCTGGGGCTGCGAGAAGCTGGAGAGTTTGGGAGGCGGTTATAGAATGTCTACAGTGCAGAGGGAGGCCATTCTGCCCATCACATCTGCACCAGCTCTTGGAAAGAGCACCCCATGCCTCCACTCCATCCCCCTAACCCCACCCAACCCTTTGGACACCAAGGGCAATTTATCACGGCCAATCCACCTAACCTGCAGATCTTTGGACTGCGGGAGGAAACTGGAGCACCTGGAGAAAACCCATGCAGTCACTGAGAGAAAGTGCAATCTCCACACAGAAAGACCCCCGAATTTGGAACTGAACCTGGGTCCCTGGAGCTGTGAGGCAGCAGTGCTAACCATTGTGCCGCCCATGATAGTGGGAGCTGAGGTCAGGCCAGACCACATGGTGGCAATCTTTGGAGTTTTTCAGGAGCCGGAACTGCTGAGGAGAAGGGGGCCAGTATCATGGCCTTCACCTCTGATTGTCCGGCGAAGCATCTTTTGGAATTGGAGGTCGGAGATGCTGCCGGGTGTGGTGGCCTGGATGGGGGACTTGTACAGTTTTCTCCGATTGGAGAAGATTAAGTTTGAGTTCAGGGGGTCAGAAGAGGGTTTTGAGGTGTAGTGAAGGCCATTCATGACTGTATTTGAGGAGCTGTTCATCGTGGGGGGAGGATTAAAAGTGGAAAAATTGACTGTTTTGATGGATTGTGTATTCTTTTGATGTTGTGCATGTTTGGAATAAAATATCTTTTTTAAAAAGCTTGGGTCTGCAATTATCCAGGCAAATAGGGAATATTCCAAGACATGCCTCACTTGGAGCCTCGCAGATCATAGAATTTACAGTGCAGAAGGAGGCCATTCAGCCCATCGAGTCTGCACCGGCTCTTGGAAAGAGCACCCTACCCAAGGTGAACAACTCCACCCTATCCCCATAACCCAGTAACCCCACCCAACACTAAGGGAAATTTTGGACACTAAGGGCAATCTATCATGGCCAATGGTAGAGAGCACTGCAAAGTCAGGTGGTGAGTTACACTCTTGTGGTTATATTTATTTAGCTGGCCCAGCTAAGTTTAGCCAATGGTGACCTCCAGGACATTTTTGGTGGGGGATTCAGCAATTTCCTGCGAATAAGGGGCAGCACGGTAGCATTGTGGATAGCACAATGGCTTCACAGCTCCAGGGTCCCAGGTTCGATTCCGGCTTGGGTCACTGTCTGTGAGGAGTCTGCACATCCTCCCAGTGTCTGCGTGGGTTTCCTCCGGGTTCCTCCCACAGTCCAAAGATGTGCAGGTCAGGTGGATTGGCCATGATAAATTGCCCTTCGTGTCCAAAATTGCCCTTAGTGTTGGGCGGGGTTACTGGGTTGTGGGGATAGGGTGGAGGTGTTGACCTTGGGTAGGGTGCTCTTTCCAAGAGCCGGTGCAGACTCGATGGGCCGAATGGCCTCCTTCTGCACTGTAAATTCTATGATCCAAGGTGACTTAGCTCCAAAAATGAATGACAACCGTGGAATAACTACAACCAAGAGAGCTCTCCCGATTCCCATCGACTTTACTTTTTCGAGGGATCCTTGCTGCCACACTTCATAAAATGCAGTCTTGATGTCAATTGCAGTCAGTCACACCTGCCCTCTGGAGTTCAGCTCTTTTGTTCATGTTAGAACCGAGGCGGTGATGAGGTCAGGAGCTGAATGACCCTGGTGGAACACAAACTAAGCGACAGTGAGCAGATTATTGCCTTGTAACTGCCATTTGCTGCTCTGTTGAAGATACTTTCTATCATTTTGCTGATGATTAAGAGCAGACTAATGGTGTGTAAGGGGTTGGATTTTTCCTGCCTTTTAAGGATAGGGCATACCAGAGCAATTTTCCACATTGTTGGGTAGTGTTATAGCTGTCATGTTGGTTCCCTTACCACCTGCTACAGGTCTAGTCTGATAGCTATGTCCTTAAGGGCTCAGTCAGTTTGGTCAGTAGTGGTATTACTGAGCTGTTCTTGGTAATGGACTTTGAAGTTTCCCCCCCAGAGGGCTGTAATGATATATAGACAGACATGGAACAAAAGGGTTAATCACAACACCTAGCTTTAACACTACCACGAGAGGGCATTACTATATCCACGATATAACTGAGTTCCCAGAAGCTCTAGCCCTCTTTCAGCTTTCTTTCCATGCAGGAGTTACCAGAGAGCAGCAGTGTAGTAGAGAGAATCTCAGCCCAGACACCACATGTAGCTTAGATACAGTTTGTAAAGTAATTCATTCTTACTTTATTGCTAGAGTTAGTTCAGTGGAGTGTCAAACTCATTTATTAGTTGCATCAATCCTTAATAAATTATTTCAGTTTACTTTGTAGACTCCAGTGTTCTTCAACACCATCTACAGTTAGTAACGACATATTACTTAAACCAAGTAATATAACAAGCCACCAGGAGTAGCAATATAATATAACAAGGGCATTCTGTGCCCTACCACCCTCGGGAATTCTTTTAATTCTGTTCAAAATTGAGGATTACAGAGTCACCAGCTGAGGAGTGGGGTGATAATGAACAGGAGGTTTCCTTCCCAT